>NC_058130.1:402185795-402300025 GCF_016433145.1 Gracilinanus agilis
AGAGAGAGAGAGAGAGAGAGAGAGAGAGAGAGAGAGAGAGAGAGAGAGAGAGAGAGAGAGAGAGAGAGAGAGAGAGAGACAGAGAGAGAGAGAGACAGAGAGAGAGAGAGACAGAGAGACAGAGAGACAGAGAGAGAGTGTGAGAGTAAAAGTTCTGAGGAACAACAAGATGATAGTCCCAATGAACTTAGCCCTGATTGTCTACATCTAGAATGCTTTGTTCAGTCCTGGGAGCCACATTTTGTAAAGACATTGAAAAGCTGAAGAACTTTTAGGGAAAGTCATTTTGGTTAGTGAAGGGTCTTGAGTCTATGTCATATGAGGATCAGTTGAAGGAATGGAAACTATTTAGAGTGGAAAAGAGAAGACTTGGGGGATTGGAGGGACAAGACCCAGGATGGCTATCTTCAAGTATGTGAAGGGCTATCTTGTACAAGAGAAATATTTGACCCCAGACGATAAGATGAATGAATTGAAATTGCAAATAGGCAAATTAGGCTTAAAGTCAGGAAGTTTTCCTATCAATTAGAGCTCTTCAGAAATTGAATGAGCTGCCTCAGGAAGTAGTAGATTCCCCCTCACTAGAGGTTATTAAGCAGAAGTTAGATGAGTATTTGTCAACTCTGTTACAATAAGGATGTCTTGGGGGTATGATTTGAACTAGATGGTCATTAGATGGTTCCTTCCAATTCAGGGATGCTATGTATAAAAAACATTGAGGCTTTCTTTGAAATGTCTATTCACCTCTATACTTTTCTTCTTACTTTTTTTAATCACTGCTAATTTGCCTTCTTAGAGTTTAGTTGTTCTCTTTTAAACTGAGGTAAAAAAATCATATCCAAAGTTCACAAAATGTGAATGAGTAGCCATATATCTTTAGGTTGATAGCATCCTTTGATGGCTAGCTAGATGATACTTTCATGGAAGTCCAGTGTTAATTTCATGCTTTTGTGAAAAGAAGGAAGCCATTAAGAAAAAAAATGTGAGGAATCCTTACTTGCTTTATTAGGCATAGAAGTTTCAAAGATTTCTTCATAGTGGCAGAGAATCATTGTTTCCTCCTTTGCTCCCAGACAGCCCTTATTAGCATTAACATTGCTATAATTGGGTCAAACTCATGGTTGATGTAGCTCATTTGCTTTTGCCAGCCATAACCATAAGGGGCATGAAATAAGAGGAAACAATTGCTCTCCCTAATGTCAGCTTTAAAAGTTAAACAGAGTACACGATAAGGGTGGTGACCAGAACTTCCCACAATATTCCAGGTACAAATGTAACATCATTTCATGTAATGTTTTCCAATATGTTTCTTGTTTGTACTCAGTATTTTGAGGCCTTTTTAAATCATCGATGCACATTAGGCTAACAAATAATAATGCATCCCAAAATCCCTGTAGCCTGAGCTACATTCATTCAATCCAGTTATTCAGCAAACATGCAAACTATGCAAAACAGTTTTATAAATGCAAAAGAGACACAGCTTTGAGACAAGATGGGCTCTCTGGCTTACTGGAGATGCCTAGATAATGTTTGTGAATGATACCATGATGGTTGCATCAGACTGTAAAATAATACAGAAGAGATCCATAAACAGTTTGGCTTGACTATCCACACCTAAACAACATGAATAGCCTTTAAAATTAACCCATCAAATATACTATCTAAGATACTATAAATGGACAAAGCCCAAAATTAAACAGAAATCACCAGATTAAACAGGAATAGCAGATCGCCTTCAGGAAATTGATTCCAACCTTTTCCTAAAAGCAATCTTGTCTTCTAAACATCAACATTCAGTTTGTACTGTTGTATGTTTATGACAATAAAACAACAGTATTTGAAGATTTGAAAATAAATATAACATGGAAGGCAATGGAGAAGCACATGGTTGGTATGAGCTGGCAGCAACATATAATAAATGAGAAATTTCAAAGAAAAAAGAATTAAAAATTATTAGCAGGAAAATGTATGTGTGTGTATGGCAGGGGAATCACTTGTTACCTAGTGAGTACAAGAAAAAATGGGTCAGCCTGAGTGATTTCTTTACATGTCTGGAAAAAACCGGGAATGCCTCTAGCATGTTTAGTTAGAATAACAGGAAGAGCAAAGCAGGCAGCCATGGTAAAATTGTGACTTGCAGCAAGGGAGGAAAGATCCAGATCTATAGTCTGGGGGGTGGGGGTGAAACTAAACAAAGTTCACTATAAAATACAACATGATATGACAAGGGCATTAAGATGTTAACAAAACTATGTATTATGTGAAATCCAAGAAGAAAAGTTGGTTTTGACCTGGAAGGGGAGGATGGAAGACTGTAATCATGGACAGTGATACTAAGAGTTAAGGCTTGATAGGTGAGGTAGTGCTGGGTTGTAGAGGGTCTTAAATACCAAGGATGTGCTGGTTTACATTTTTATCAATGATTTCTATAAGGATGCTGAAGGTATCAGATTTGCAGATGACTCAACAATGGGAGCCAGCATGACCAGAGCTAACCTAGCTAGAAGGGAAGGCTGGAGGAAGATCGTGAAGGATTTTAAATGCCAAGCAGAGTTTTGATTTCATCATAGAGGAAGTAGAGAGCTACTGGAGCTTTTTGAGCAGAGGTCTAGCATAGTCAAGAAGTAAAGATGACCCTGAATTGTTAACTTAAATATCAACCAGAAGGAGTAATTGTTAGTCAAGTAGTATTTGTTGAGGATCTGTTCTGTGCCAAGCATAATGCTTAGGCGAAAAAAGAGAGAGAGAGACAATCCCTGCTCATAAAGAGCATTATATTCTAACAAGGAGACCGCAGTTACCTATGTTAGCATGTAGAAACTAAATATAAGGTAGTTAAACTGAGGTAGTTTGAGAGAGAGGGCTCAAACAGCTAAGAGAATTAAGGGGGAAAAAACCCTAGAAGGTGGTGTTTGAGCTGGTGGTGCCTTTGACAAAAATTGGGAAATTAGGAAAAGGGATTACGGGGGGGGGGGCCGGGGGGGGATCTGAAGTCTATTTTGGACATGCTTAATTTGAGATTCCTAAAGGGCAATGAGGTAGCACATTGAAAAAGCAGTGAGCTTGGAATCAAGAAGATTCCTCTTTCAATGAGTTTAAATCTGGCCTCAGATATTTATTAACTACATGACCCTGGTCAAGTGACTTTACTGTTTGCCTCAATTCCTCATTTATAAAATGAGCTGAAGATGGAAATGGCAAGCCATTCCAGTACCTTTCCCAAGAAAATCCTCGATGGAGTCATGAAGAGTTGGAACTGAAAGAACTGAAATGGCTAAACTACAGCAACAACAAAGGACAGCCAATTGAAAATATACAATAGATAGTTGGTGATATATGGACCTGGAGTTCTTAGGACATCTATTTAAGAACAGGCTTCAATTGAGAATAGCTTATAAAGGAAAGACTATAATTCACTTTTTTTTTGCTGTGTTCCATATCTAACTAGATGCTTAATTATATTTTTAATTTTATCTGGAAGACTTGGCTTAAGTTAAAAGTGTTCAATCTAGAGCACCAGGGGTTTGTTTTTGTTTTGTTTTTATCTCAAACTCAATATGAGCCAACAATGAATATGGTTGCCCATAAGACTAATGCCATCTTAGAATGTGTTCATAGAAATAGGCTACTCCATACAACTAAGATGCTATTCCTGATGTGCTCTGCACTGCAAAGAACATATTTCAACAAACATTGATTAAACACCATCCTATTGTCTTCATTGGCTATTTTCCAACCTTCTGTTCACTCCTCAAGACCCCACATTGCTTCTGTAAATGTCTTCACCTACAGGTTGAAAGACCTAGAGAAATTTACCCTGTAGCAGAAAAGAGTTAGAGCAAATATGGCAACTGTCTTTGAGTATCTGAAAGGCTGAAATATGGAAAGGGAATTAGACTTTTTTTCAGGTTGGCTCCATAGATCAAAACTAGAACCAATGAATGAAAGATGCAAAAGCAAATTTAGACTTGTTATCAGGAAAATCTAACAATTAGCAACCAAAAAGTAAATTATGCTGCCTCGGGTGGTAATGAGTTCCTCCAAAGTAAAGATCTTCAATTAAAAACTGAATTGCCAGTTGATGCATATTGTTCTAGTAGAGGATTCTTGTTTGTGTACAGGTCGAACTAGATGACTTGCAAGGTCCCTATCAACTATCAAGGTTCTGCGATTCTGAGACAATAGAAACTATCTACCATAAGCCCTCCTACTCTGTCTTCAAACTCTTATCTTCTCTCCCTTCTTCTGTCTCTGAGGCAGAGGTAGCCTTTCTTGCCACGGTCAACACTTCTCCTTTTGTCCTCAGTCTTATATCCTGTGATATCTTCTAGACTCTGCCTTCATTCATTTCTCAGTCCCTTGGAGTCTCAATTCTTATACCATCACTCAACTGAAATTGCCCACTCAAAAGTTAGCCACTGTCTCTAAACTCAAAATCCAGTGGCTTTTTTGTAATCCTTATTTTCCTTGATCTCTCTGAAACATTAATACTGTTGAGCTGTTGAGCATCCCTTCCTCCTAAACATTCTTCTCTCTTGGCTTCCATAGTATTTCACCTTGTTCTCCCTCTACCTTTTTCACCACTACTCAGTCACCTTTCCTGGAACCCCCTTCTTCTTTCTCTTTATATACACTTTTTTGGAGATCTCATCAGCATCTATAGGTTTAAGTATCATCTCTCTGCAAGTAATTCCAAAATTTCCATGTCTAGATATAATCTCTCCTAATTTCAAATTCCACATTGTGAAGTCCCTGATGGATTTCTTTTCCTGGATACCCCACAAACACTAAAAAACTCAAGAGATCCAAAACAGAATTGTTCTCTCCCCTACACCCCAAAACCTTTGCCTTCTCCACATTCCTATTTCTGTGGAGGGTAGCACTATTCCCCCATTTACTCAAATTTGTAAACACAGAGTCAATTTTGACCCTTTCTTCTCCCTCCCTTTTCTTTAATCCATTATTAGGATTTTTCCATTCTATCTCTACAATGACTTTCATCTCTTATTTCCTTTTCTTTATTCAAGCTCTCCTCAGGTGAATCCTGAAATACTGTAATATCCTCCTAGTTGATCTTCCTGCTTCCCAGTATCTACCCTTTCCAATTCATCCTGTCAAAACAATCTCCCTAAGATAATAGGTTTTAGCATGTCACACTCCTTTTCAAAAACCCTGATTGATTCCCCATTGCCTAGAAGATGAAATACAGAGGCCTTCTACAATCTGACACCTCTATAACTTTCCAGGATTATTTCAACCTAAAACATATCACAAATTTATCTTTCTAGCCAAATTGAATGCTGTCTTTTTTCAATTGTTTCCAACTCTTTGTGATCTTATTTGTGATTTCCGTGGCAAAGATACTAAAGTGGTCTACCATTTCCTTCTCCAGTTCATTTTACAGATGAAGAACTGAGGCAAACAGGGTTAAATGATTTGCCCAGGGTCACACAACTAGTAAGTGCCTAAGGCTAGATTAGAATTCAAATCTTTCCAACTCCAAGGCCATTGCTCTATCCACTATACCTCCTAACCATCTAGTTAAACAACTCTTTCCCAAATATGATATTCCATTTTCCAGCTCCACACATTCATCCAAACCATTTGTTTAGCTTCTGGAATGGATTTCTGCTTCATCTCTGCATCTCAGCATGTTTATCTTCTTTCAACACTCAACTCAAATGCCACTTCCTACATAAAGCTTTCCCTAATCCCCAAATTCGTGATCTCTCTCTCCTCAGTTTTCTTTCCTTTTTTATGTTCATAAATACTCATAACTGAAGGCAGGAGTGGCGATCATGATTTCTGACAAAGCCAAAGTAAAAATAGATATTTAAAAAGACAGGGAAGTTAATTACATCCTGATAAAAGGCAATATAGACAATGAGGAAATAACAGTGCTCAATATGTATGCACCAAATGGCATAGCATCCAAATTCGTAAAGGAGAAACTGGCAGAGCTCAAGAAGGAAATAGATAGTAAAACCATACTAGTGAGAGATCTAAATATTCCTCTTTCAGATCTAGATAAATCAAACCAAAAAATAAATAAGAAAGAGGTAAGAGATGTGAATGAAGTCCTAGAAAAATTAGATTTAATAGATATGTGGAGAAAAATAAATAGGGACAAAAAGGAATACACCTTCTAATGAAGGGGAAATTAAGGCAATCATTAAAAACTATTTTGCCCAATTATATGGCAATAAATATGGCAATCTAGGAGATATGGATGAATATTTACAAAAATATAAATTGCCTAGATTAACAGCAGAAGAGATGGAATACCTAAATAATCCCCTATCAAAAAAAGAAATCGAACAAGCCATCAAAGAACTCCCTAAGAAAAAATCACCAGGGCCTGATGGATTCACAAGTGAATTCTATCAGACATTCAAAGAGCAACTAATCCCATAAATACTCATAACTGACTGACTAAAATGTTTTATCTCCTCATTAGAATGGAACCTACAGGGCTAATTTGTGCTTGCTCCCTGTACTTTTCTCAGGTTCCACACTATAATACCCTGAGAAGGGAGTGAACTTTGCCTACTCTTGGTTTTGAGGGGAATCACAGATCCTAAAGATGATACTGAGCAGAACCACCACCACCCAGAGCTTATGGAAAATTATACCCACTTTTTACCCTCTCCCAAAGCAAAGTCATGATCGTGTGTACATGTACTTATCAATCTGGAGAGGGAATAGGAAGGCCCAGGATGTGAATGAGGAAGTACCATGTAGACAAAAGGCTAGATATAGCTTCCAGGAGCTAGGACCATTGCCTGAATGAGCCTTTTTTTCCTGTATAAACAAGAACTTTCTTATTCTTAGACCTATTTAAAAAATAGAATGGGCTACCTTGTGATAACCTCATCACTTGAAGAAGAGAAAATGATTAGTTTTCAGGGATGTATAAAGGAAAACCTGTCATTGTATGAAGAAGGTGGACTAGCTAACTTGAATTCTTCCCAAGCCTGAGTCTGTGAATCTTTGATTAATGCTATTTCTATGTCCTTGTTAAAATTAGAAAACTTTTGAAATGGGTCTTTAAATATGGGTAGAACTTTAATAGGAATAAGTAATAGCATGAACAAAGTGGAAAAGTATGGGAAATGATTATAGAATGTTCTAGTTTTGCTCATGGAAAGTAAGGCTCCAGCCTTAATCAGTCAACATCCTTCTTTCCCAGACTTCTTGTTCTACTCTGTGCTCCAGTCCCAGGGATACTCATCATCACTCCCCACTATCACTCTCTTTTGAATTCTTCTCTTCCATCAAGGTTTAGCTCAACTGCTGCTTCCCCATCAAACTTTCCCTGATACGTCCCTAACCCTGAGCTATCCATAAACCATCTCTTCCTCTGACAGACACTTGGTACTTCATGCCTGTCCTATATTCAAGGTATAAGAGTATAATTATTACAGAGTGTATATTATAGTTTCCTTACTAAAATGGAAACTTGTTGAGATTATGAACGTTTTATTTCTCTCAAAGAGGTGGCAAGAGCTAGAAGTGTAGCTCTAAAAATTCCCTATGTAGAGATAGTTGAAACCTTTGGAGTAGATGAGCTCTTCAATAGAATAAGAGAGCCAGAAGTGAGAAGATTGGAGATAATGAGACTGAAGAGACAGGAAGAAGTATACCCAATTAAAGAAACTAAACAGGTAACTGAAAATTGGGAAAACTAGAACCATATAGAGACATAGGAACACAGGAACAAAGAATCTCAAACAGGGAAGGAGAATTTACTCTGTTAAGTAATGCAGAGATTATAGAATCATAGGATTTAGGGTTAGGGGACCGCAAGTATTGTCTTTCTATCTCTTCATTTTAAAAATGGGGGTTCAGAGCCACGAAACTTAAGTGGCTTTAAGATCAAATGGTGAATGAGAAAACAAGGATTTAATCCCAGCTCTTTGGGCTCCAAATCCAGGATTTTCACAGGAACTAATTGGTTGTATGTAATTAGAGTGTAATATAAAACATGTATAAATAATCCATTCCAAAATTTTACCAATAAGCAACATTGAGGTTACCAGTCTGTAATGTCCAAAGAACTAACTTTTTTGTGAAAATCCAGCCATTTGCCTGTCACCTCTCCCATTTTCCATGAATTCTCAAAGATTTCTAGCAATAGTCCTAAGATAATAATTAACATGTCAGTATAGCATTTTAAGGTTTATACAATGTGATTTGTTTTTGTTGTTTTGTTTTTCAAAATAAACCAGAGAAGGGGGCAATTCAATATCATCCCCATTTTACAGATAAGAAACAGGGTTAAGAAGTAGAATGATTTGCCCAAGATCACTCTGTTAATAAGACTCAGTTTAAACCCAGTTCCTCTCACTCCAAGTCCTACATTCTTTCCACTCCATCTTGGCTCAGATCACATGTACACATTTCCTTTAGCACCTGGCATGTAATTCATTTGAAGCAAGTGGGTGTACTCAGTATCTTCTCACCTAGCTTGGGTCCCAGCCCCCTCTTTACAATGTTAATTGAATACTTTCAGATGTCAGTCTCATTCTTCTTAATGGAGAAAATGAAAACAAAATGGAGGTTGAGTGCCTACTCTGTCATCTTTAAACATTATTCTGTCTTCTCCAAACACTGAACTTTAACCTTTCCTTGATCTTGCCTTGAACAAAGATAAAGAAAAAAGAAAAAACCGTTTTATTGCCTCTAGCATTTTGTGAACCTCAGTTGATTTGGGGCTTTAGCCTTTAGCCTTCCTGGTAGTTCATACTTCTCTTTTCTATTCATCCTTGATTTGGGGGCCCCTCCTTCTACCTTTTGTTCATGTGCTTAAAAAGTCTGAGCTCATTAGAGAACTCTGTGCAGCAATGCAGGCGTGAAATGACTAGAGAACAACTGCAAGATAGAAAAACATTGCAGTTTACAAATAAATGTGAGAAGGATGCTAAGTATGGGAAAGATCAGGATGGTGTGGACTTAGTTAGGCAAAGGCTCTCCAAGGGCAATGTATCTATAGTTCCATATTTTTATTCCTATTAATCACGTTCCCTCTCATTCTTTTTTTTTTAAACCTTTACCTTCCATCTTGGAAGGTAAGAATACTCTGTATTGGTTCTAAGGCAGAAGAGCAATAAGGGCTAGACCAGGATCACATGGCTAGAAAGTCTGAGGCCAGATTCCAATTTATCTTAAAATCTGGATCTAGTCTCTCTAGACCAGTGGTTCCCAAACTTTTTTGGCCTACCACCCTCTTTCCAGAAAAAAAAATATTACTTAGCACCCCTTGGAAATTATGAAACTATTTATCAAACTCAGAATAGAATGTAATACAAAAAGTGTGGCCATCACCACTTCCCTAGATCGCTGCAGTACCCACCAGGGGGCGGTAGTGCCCACTTTGGGAATCACTGCTGTAGACTAATGTTATCTTATTCTGTTGCCATGCTGAAACAGATCCCCTCAGTGAAGAGATCTGTGTCCAATGCTTATAAATTAGTCATCGACCAAATTTGTGCCTTGTGATGGGACTGTCAGGAAAAGCTTCTTTAAAGAATAGGTGTTTTATTATTTTTTTAAACTCTTACCTTCTGTCTTAGAATCAATACGGTGTATTGGTTCCAAGGCAGAAGAATGGTAAGGGCTAGGCAATTGGGGTTAAGTGACTTGCCCAGGGTCACACAACTAGGAAATGTCTGAGGCCACATTTGAACCCAGGACCTCCTGTCTCCAGGCCTAGCGCCCAATCCACTGAGACACCTACCTGCTCACTCCCTCTCATTCTTCTTGATACTCAATAGCAAATTAGTGATATAAAATTTAACTTCTCTCTTCAGCTCCAATTTTTTAGGATAGATAACTCTCAAGCAGATATTCTCTCTTTCATTTATTCACAAAAAATAGTCACCATCCTTTGTTGTTTGTTTGAGATGATCAGAAAATTTCCTTATTGTGTTTTAAGCCAAATCAATTGTGGTTTATAATAAAACAATTAACCTCTATCTTCTTTGCCTCCCCCTCAAATGAAAAACCACTGCTTTTGTAATTTTCCAAGAATCTCTCAGGAAACCATTTTATTGCTTTACCAATCAAGACCATTCTCTCACTTCCATTCTAACTTGCCAAATTCTCTTCTCATAGTTCATGCCTGGGAAAGGTCAAGGTAAAATGATAAGCCATGAAACTGTATGCTGGGTGGTCTAGGCAGAACATTTAATATTCCTCTTAAAATTGTTTAGAACTGCAAAAGGTTCAAATCTTACTGATGAATTTCCATGATTTGGCTTTCATTTTCCACATTTTCTTTTGACTGTAAATACTAGACTATTCTTATTGATCTTAGAGATTTTTCCACTTTCACAAACAAAATATGCTTTTGATTTAATGATCATTTTAACAATACTTATCCTTTTCAGAAATTAATGCACTTTGGCAACTATTTTTTCATTGAGTTAAATGAATTTTATTAGATTGAAATTGGTTTCACAATGAGCTGTCATGTAAATAACAAAGATAACAAATAAAGCAGATTAATAACTTGTATAATTTTTGCCATTGTAAAACTCACTGCAATGAACTAATAATTATTCTCAGTATGTACATTGCACCTTGTCTCTAAGGATGTCAGAACAATTTTTGTCCTTTTAAATGAAGTGTAGGACAAATGGGTTAAAAAATTGCAGCTTGTTTTAGAATTAAGAATTCTGACTTTTTTTATAATAGGACTTAAGCATTACTTACATGTCAACCTCAAAGAAGGTCAGCATATTTTAAATTAATGGGCTAAGTCAAAAAGAGTTATTCCAGTAATGTCTGGTCCTTTTCTATTTGGCCCTTTGAAGTGTTAGACAATAGTAGGCATATTATTTATTGTTATGTTAAAAAGAGCAATGATTTTAGACTTGGAAGCCCTGGTTTAGAATCCCAACTCTCACTGCTAAATAATTCTGAGAAGTCAGCTAACATTATTGTGCCTAGATAAGGAATCAGGAGAACTAGCTTCTAATTCCAACTTGACCAACTAGCCAGGTATCAAGTGACCTTGGACAAATTGCTTCACCTCTACACCTCAAGCACCTCATTTGAAATATGAGTGGACTGATCATCCCTAAAGTCTCTCAGGCTAAAAAATTTCAGTGATTCTTATACTTGCCAATGCATAATGAGAGTGATCTAAACTTGAACTGGCCTGCTAAGGGAGGTTGCCTCTGACAGTCTTTAAAAGTAGGCTTGATAAACTTGTCCCTGAAAAAGATATGAGAATTTTAAAAAAAATTCTTTGTTACAAGGTATATTCACAGGAGAGGGGAGAAGATCTATATTCAGAAATAAAGGAGATAGAAAAACAAAAGATAGAAAAAAATTTTAATTAAAAAGTAATCTAGGCCTCAGTTTCCTCATCTGTAAGATGAGTATAATAATGCTTACACTACCCTAGTATCGGAGTCATTGTGAAGAAAATATTACAAACCTTAAGTATTCAAACAGATCTCATTATTATGGACACTATGCCCACATGCTGGTGATGGAGATGGGGTCAAAACCAAGCAGAGTAGCTGGTGGCAAAGGATGAGATAACTGAGATTCTAAGCCCTCTGTAAAGAGAGGCTCTGGGAGGAGGTTTTTGTTCAACCTACCAATCAGAGGGGAAGGGGCAACTAAGTATGGATGAGGTGTGAGTACCAAGGCTAAAGCAGTCTCCATGATGTGTCCTGATGTTGAACTTATCCTGGGATGATGATGATGGTGGTGGTGGTGGAATTGAAACCAAGCAGAGTAGCTGGTACCAAATTTATCACTTCTCCTACATAGTTCCTTGTTTGTAACATACTGCAGCCTGCTTATACCTACCAGGCACCTCTTCGTTGCCCTTTAAGTGCTCCTCAATTTCCATTCTCATGAGAGCTGAAATTATGTCCATGGTGGTCTTTTTGCAGATACTTAGAATGAGGCCTGCAACATGAAATTACCATACATCCTGCAAAATGATGTTTCCTGCTGCCTTTGGTCAACAATAAAGTCATTTTTTTAAATGTTTTTATTTGCTTTTTCAAGAAGAACTTGTGAGAATCCTTCCCTTTAGCTGTAGCTTCCTTTACTTTTCTGGGCTTATTTATATTGAGAATGTCAAAATTGAGCCAGTAGAATTACTTTATTCTTTTGCTACCTGGATTAATGAACAGAGGGCTGGACATAAAGTCAAGAAGACTTGAATTCAGATCCAACTCAGACACTTACTAGCTGTTACTCTGAGCAAGAAACTTAGCCTGTCTGCCTTAATTTCTTCATCCACAAAATGGAAATAATAGCATCTATTTCATAGGGTTGTTGTGGGAATCAGATTAAAATATTTGTAAAGCATTTTACAAATCTTAAAGCACTATATAAATTATTATTGTTACTGTCATGTCCATTCACTGGTCTTTGGACAAGGGTCTCACATTTGAAGTACCAACAGCTAAGTTACTGTTAATAGCGAATCTAAAAACTATGCTGAATCTTCTGCCACAAACACTGCATAAGGGGAGAGGGATAATAAAAAAAAGAATGAAGGTCAAGCTGTACTTTTCCTTGTTCCATGGCTTGACAAGGCCAAATACTTCATCACTAAGTGGCCAGCCTTCTATTCAGGAGACTCCACACCTAGCTAGTCATATCTTTAGAAAGCAGACAGAGCCTGTTGGGGTACATCCTCCAGGCCTTTCCAGCATGAAAGAAGCTCCCAGAGCATCTCAGCTGTCATAACCTTCAAGAAACCAGAGTCTCATCCATACTATAATGAAGCATCAGAGTAAGACTTTGTTGGGGAAACCTTAATCCACTATATAAATGTGAGTTATTAATATTGCTGCTATTGTTATGCTTTGGTGAAACTATTTGCAGGAAAGCAAGACTTTTTAAAAATCTTGTCCTTTTAAAATGAAGACAGTGAACTGAGGTCAGTTGAGGGTTGGATAAGAAAGGAAAAAAAAGCAGCAAGTGTTTGTTGAGCACCTACTATGTGCCTTGCATTGTGTTAAACACTTTACAGACATTATCTCCTTTAATACTCACAATAACCATGGGAAGTAGGTGATGTTATCCTTCTTTTGCAGTTGAGGAAACTGAGGCAGACAGATTAAGTTACTTGCCCAGTCACACAACTTGTATCTAAAGCTGAACCTTCCAGACTATATGCCTAGCATTCTATTCATCATACCACTCAGCTACCCCCAAAATAAAGAAGGGGAAGGGAACAGGCATTTATTAAGTGTATACTATGTGCCAGTCAATGATCCTCCCAACAACTCTGAGACAGAAGTATTATTATGATCTCTGTTTTACCGTTGAAGAAACTGAGAACAGAGAGAGGCAAAGTGACTTGCCCAAGGTCACACAACTAGTGTCGAAGGCAGGATTTTCACTGAAGTCTTCCCCACTCCAGACCCAGCACTCCATTTATTAAAGGTATACACAGTTTGTGTTTCTTCTAGTTTTCTAGAACATATTGTTCTAGTTTTCTCTCTCTCACTTCCATCCATTCTTCCAACAGTCTTATAAAATAAGTTCATAACACAGCTTACATTAATAGAATGTTTTAAAGTTTGCAAAGCACTTTCATATATTATTTCATATTAGATCTTAATGCCACTATAGCAATGTAAGAAGAATCCTATAGTTTTCCAAGTTTCTGTGTTAGTGATATTTCCAGGTATCTTAAGTAGTCATATAAAAAGACTTCTTACTTGATCTGCCCTGTAAATTACATTTTGAAGAAACATGGATTTTTTTTCTGTACTGTTAACATTCAGAAATTAAAAATTATTCATTATGCTTCTTCCTAGAAAGCAAAGACTTTTGAAGATTCCATTTTCTTGATTTATCACCTTATTTCCTTATACTTCAGGTTATTTTCTCTTAATCATTTCTGTCAGTTCTACCTGTCTCCTACTTATATTCTAATACTTTCTGTTCCCCATATATCCAACTTTTCCTTGCTTAAGACAATTAAGAAAAGTTCTTTGGTCCTCAGACACTTCCCAGCTGTGTGACCCTGGGAAAGTCTCTTGACCCCCATTGCCTAGCCCTCACTGCTCTTCTGCCTTGGTACCAATACAGAGTATTGATTCCAAGATGAAAGGTAAGGGTTTTTAAAAAAAGAAAAGTTCTTCCTTGTCTACATCCATTCTGCTTAATTTTTAAGTCTTTGTAACCCTTGTCAATAAGTTCTTGCATATTCCACTAGATGTTGCTATCAAAAAGTCATAAATTGAGGAAAGTCAACAAATCAAATGCCTTAGGTTCTTTTAAAATCCTGGATGCCTAAGATAGATAAGCAAGAATGTGTGGCATCCAGTGTGTTATATACACCAAAATTCCTAGTAATATTTATCTTTAACATATTGTCAAATCTTCTTTTTCATCATTCATCTTCTTTATTTTTTCCTACCTCAAGATGTTCCTGAAACGTTTTGCTTATGTTCTTCCAGGCTGTTTTCTTCTTTTATTGACCTAGCCTTGAAAAGTGTGAGTAGAGGAAGAGGCCATGAGTTTATTATTTTTAGCTGACTAGAAGTTGAGAGTTGATACTGCTAGTCAAGACATTCTGTAATGCTGAGACTAACCTTGGAGGACTTTTAACTCCTTTTGAAGGAGTCAGACATGAAATATCTGCATTTATTTTCTCACTGACCTTGCCTCCAAATTTCTATTTTGTCATTCTTGGTGTCCACAGGATGATGAGGATTTGTAAGTTATCACCAAAAAAGACTGTGGGATGAGAACCAGAACTTTTCCTGGACAGTGCATTGCACATAATTCCTTGTCAGTAACTGTTAGAGAGGAACCATTGTGTTGATAGTAGCCAGTTTTTATCTTCTTCCTATCTGGCTCAGGATGGGAAATTTAGTGGATTATCTCAATACTTAACTGAATCCTGCAGCAGGGTTGAAGAGAAAGGGAGGCAAAACATACTACCATAAAATCTTATTAACTGAAAATAATGGGCAGAGAGCACAATATGAATTCTATGAAAGCCCACATGCATATTTTTAAAGATCAAGAGTTTTACCACTTTTAAGTATGGCACATATTATAAACTATTAAATAAATAAGGACTGATAAGTAAAATAAAGTTATAATTTTTCAACATTGTTTCATTTTTTTTTTACACCCTTACCTTCTGACTTAGAATCAATATTAAGTAATGGTTACAAGGTAGAAGAGCTTGGCAATGGGTATCGACTTGCCCAAAATCACATGGGTAAGAAGTGTCAAAGGTCAGATCTGAACTCAAGACCTCCCATCTGTAGGTGTGGCTCTCAATTCACTGAACCACCTAGCTGCCCCTGTGAATGTTGCTTTATTAAAAGTTCACCTTACAAAGTAATGTTCGATAAATCCTAAAGTCCTACAACAGATTGTTGTTGTACACTAATTAATTGTTCAGAGTACAAGTTACAAACACTTTGAAGGAATCTGCCAGCCCCTTTATTTGAAGTCTCTTGTGAGACCAAACTGTTTCCATCCTTCAAGAAAAGCATTTTTTTAAATGTTTGGTTTTTTTTTTAAGAATTATATAATTGGGGCAGCTGGGTAGCTCAGTGGATTGAGAGTCAGGCCTAGAGACAGGAGGTCCTAGGTTCAAATCCGGCCTCAGACACTTCCCAGTCAAGTCACTTGACCCCCATTGCCCACCCTTACCACTCTTCCACCAAGGAGTGATCCTTTAAAAAAAAAAAAAAAAAAAGAATTATATAATTGGGGGCAGCTGGGTAGCTCAGTGGATTGAGAGCCAGGCCTAGAGATGGGAGGTCCTAGGTTCAAATCTGGCCTCAGACACTTTCTAGCTGTGTGACCCTGGGCAAATCACTTGACCCCCATTGCCCACCCTTATCTTTCTCCCACCTATGAGCCAATACACGGAAGTTAAAGGTTTAAAAAAAATAAAAAAATTTTTAAAAACAATTATATAATTGTAGGAGGAGTTTTTTAGTAATGGGAATTTCCTATGCCTGTAAAATCACAGGTCCAGTCCCTATCCTAAGAAGCATATATGTCATAACAAATAGAATTTGAATTATGTAATTTTACTAGATATAAGAAGACTATACAGTATATCAAGTCAGAGAAGAAGAGCAGTCTTTCAAACTATTTTCAAACTTCTAACCTCTAAATTCAAGAGGGAAGATAAACCTGAGGTTAATATTTCTAACCCATATTCTCTTTCCCAGGTTGTGCTCCTTTCATATGATATAAACTTCATTATGTTTTCAATGTCTTTGCCATTTGCAAATGGAATAACTTCAGTTTATTTTCTTTGAGACTACCATTTCCTAAAGATTAAAAATGAAATTAAAATAATAATATAATAGTTGCAACTGCTATTTGTATAGGGCTTTCAAATGATATAATATTTAACTTGTTTATTTTGGTATGTATTTGGGAGTTTTGATTTTACATGATTACTCACATACAAAAATGAACAATATGGAAATATGTCTTGTATGATAATACATGTATAACCCAAATCAAATCACTTGCCAGTTCTGGAAGAGGGAAGGGAAGGAAGGGAGGGAGGAGATAAGTTCAATCATATAACTTTGGAAAACTTATTTATATGGTGCTTTTAAGTTTTCAAAGCATAACAAATACATAAATTCCAAAGCATATTACATCTCATTTAATCCTGACAATAATGTATGAGGAAAGTACTTAAAATATTATTTTCCCCATTTTACATAAGATGAAACTGAGATTTAGAAAAGTTAATTGATTTGGCCAGGGTCACAGAGCTAGTAGGTGTCAGAAGTGTGTCTTTAAATATGAGTCTAAGTATGACTTTAAGAATGACTCCAAGTATAAGTCTTTAAATATTACTTTAATAAGTATGACTTCCTGATTCCAAGCCCAGTGCTCTCTCCACTCTACTCTGTACACTATATTTGCCTACCACATAGTTTTGGGAGCTTGCTGAGGTGGCACAAGATGGAAAGATCCTTGAAGTGGGAAGCTGGTAGTGCTACCCCCTACAAAATTATTTTGTATTTATGTATTTATTTTCTACATACACATGTGTATATATTTCTCTTGCCAAATAGAAACAAGGACTGTTTCTTTTTTGTCTTTTGCCTTCCCAACATCAAGCTATGTACCTAGCACACAATAGTCATTTAATGAATATTTGTTGATTGTTTTATGATAAATGATTTCTGGATGGATAAGTAGTAGTAGTAGTAGTAGTAGTAGTAGTAGTAGTAGTAGTAGTAGTAGTAGTAGTAGTAGTAGTAGTAGTAGTAGTAGTAATCACATTGCATGTTGTCTTTAGTATCTACACTAGTTACTTGGTTCCAGGTAAAATGAATATTATAAGATTATATCTCTAGAGCTAAAAGGGATCTTAGAGGCTGTCTACTCTCTAATTCTCTCATTTTTCAGATGAGGAAACAAGGAAACTTAACCCAACCTCACACAAGTTTCAAACTCAGAACTTCTTACTCCAAATGCAGTGCTCAATCCATGGCATTAATTCTGAATTTTGTATTTAATTCATGAAACATAGTGTCATTTTCCATTCCTGCTACCAAAAAAAAAAAAAAAGTGGTTTTAATCCATGTTAACCCTCTTCCCCCAAATTGGTTCTTTGTTTTTTGTTTGGTTTTTTTTAACCCTTACCTTCTATCTTGGAACCAATAATGGTTCCAAGGCAGAAGAGCAATAATGGCTAGGCAGAAGAATGATAAGGGTTAGGCAGTGGAGGGTAAGTGACTTGCCCAGGGTCATCCAGCTAGAAAGTATCTGAAGATTTGAAGATTTGAACCCAGGACTTCCCATCTCTGGGCCTGACTCTCAATCCACTAAGCCACCTAACTGCCCCCACCCCCAAATTGGTTCTTGAGGGAACCTTGTGCAAAATAATTTCTGTAGAGTGCTCTTGGTTTATAAACCTGTAAAGGTTTATTAACCCATTGGCTTAATTTAGGCTAGCAAACAAAAATTTAGGGATGAAATTAAACAAAAGGGTGCACGTTCAGTATGGTAACATTGAAATTCTTTGCCATTTTGAGTGATATAAACAAGAAAAATTTTGTACAAACTTTAGCTTTTTTTGAAAATGAGGAATTTCTGTCTGGCATTTATTAATATATTGAGCCTATAAGAACAAGTATTATTCAGTTTTTCTCTTTCATGTTTTCACAAAGTTTCATCTTTTCACAAGTTTCCTCTAAAGGGAATCTCAGTTGTAGCATGTATAGAGTTAGATCATCCTTATTACCAAATTCATTTCAGTCCTAGCTTGTACATTCATCAGTATATAAAGGTGTTTATCAATGTGTTCAGTTGTTATTTGTTATGCATGTTACTTTGTGTTTCATCATTTTCATTTTGTTACAAAGATCTGTGTCCCCACGCTATCAGATAGATCGTAGTAGTTTCCTTGAGTCCAGAAAAAATATGTCTTTTACTTCCTTTGGAATTCCATATACCATTCCAGTGGCTACAGCTGAGTTGGTGTCCAATACTTCTGTCGAGTGAAATTTGAGACCTTCGGAAGAAAAAAAAATAGTGATAGAACTCACAAGTATTTCAATTTTTTTAACTTACTACCATTGTTTAAAATAAATACCCAACTCTCTCAGGAGAATAACCTTTTATCAGCCAGGAGGGAGGACTAACCTGGCATGTACTAACTCCCTCATGTACTCATTCCCAAGAAAAGCACAGAACTTCACTTTTCTGTAAATCTGTGATCTGGTGAACATCATCCACAGGTTTCATGACAGGGGGTTAAACGTGACTTTGACATTATTCGAAAGGTCCAACTGACTAATCAGAACATGACATTGGACAATTACTAGTCAAAGCCAATAGGATAATTGAAGCTAATGTACTGTACTTAGGTTTCATGAGTTGCAGCCAACGTCTGCTCAGAAATATGGTAGGCAGAGGAAGGTTGTAAAACATCCACTGTGGAAAGGTAGGTTCCTTTGAAATGTTGGCTTTGAGTTAGACTAACAAAACATTCATTTTTATTTTAGCCATAGATTTTGCTTTAAAATCTTTCTATTCTTGGTTAAATAAAGCTTGCCCAAAAATTGGAGAGAGTGTTGATCTCCTCTAAGAGTTTTGATGGTTGCTATAGCAAAGATAATAGCTAGAAGCACTGTTGTTATCATCACTAAAATTACTGTTGTCTACAATATCTAGTCTGATTGGGGAAAATAGTCCGGAGACCTTGAATGAATGGGATTGCAAAGTACACATAGCCTGATCTCACAATTTTAGGAAATGTTTTGGCCAAACTAATTACACACTTGACCCTAAATGTTGCTCAATAAGAAAAGGTTGATTATATTTGTTGCATAGTTCATGTCAGTTAAATGAATCAGAATGTGAGCTTTTAAAAAATATACTTGAGATATTTTAAAAGGGAAATTCTTATAGCATTTTATTTTAGGACTACCCCATACATTTGAGTAAACTGATCTACCATGTGATAGCTCCACGAGGAATGAGAATTCTTTGTGCTATAAGAAATGATAAGCGAGGTGATTTCAGAAAAGGCTGGAAAGATCGGCAGGAACTGATGCAGTGCAAAACAAACTGAACTGGGAGAACATTGAACACAATAGCAGCAATCTATGAAAACCTTGGCTCCTCTCATCAATGCAATGATCTGGGACAATTCTGAAAGATTTATGACAGGGAGTGCCATCCACCTCCATAGAAAGAATTGTTGGCATCATCTTTCACATCAGTGTATCTTTGGTTTTCTTTTGGGGTTTTGGTTTTGTATGACTTTGCACTTAGAACAATGATCAATATGGAAGTGAGTTCTGCATGACAAAAATAAAGTGAGAAAAAAAAGGAATGAGAATTCCTTGTATTGTGGAGTCAGTGATATTTTGGCCCAATAAAATCAGAATTGTCAAAAATGTAGCCTAATGTTCTTCCATTTGATTTTTGTCATTTCTGTCTATATATGAATTGCATAATAAGCCTATCTTGAGTTATTCAGATTTTATTGGCTAATTATTTTAAAGAGTCCAAGAAACATTCCATTGAAAGTTAAGAATGCTTAAAAATAAAATTAGTCATACTTTCATTGCAACTGCAATTAAAATATAGAATTCTTACAAGCAAATACTATAAAAGTAGAAATTACATGTCTGAACTTCAAATGTAGAGAAGCCTTTAAGACAGAAATTTTAACTTTTTACCTTGTCTTTAGCAGATACACTGTCCACTCTTCAGGCTCTCTATTCAAAAAGTTTTGAGTAGAGGGGTTTCCCTACCCCAGAAAAAAGCTCATCCATTCTTTTAAAAACAAGTTAGTTTCAAATCCGACCTCAGACACTTCCCAGCTGTGTGACCCTGGGCAAGTCACTTGACCCCCATTGCCCACCCTTACCACTCTTCCACCAAGGAGCCAATACACAGAAGTTAAGGGTTTAAAAAAAATTTTTAAAAAAAAAAAAAGGTAGTTCCATGTCATGTGTATTTTCCTTTAAAATAGAAATAATAATAAAATATATGATATAGTAAAATATAATAAAACTAAAAATAATGAAATGCAAAATAAACTTTTTTTTAAAACCCTTACCCTCCGTCTTAGAATCAATACTATATTGGTTCTAAGGCAGAATAGCGGTAAGGGCTAGGCAATGGGGTTTAAGTGACTTGCCCAGGGTCACATAGTTAAAAAGTGTCTGAGGTCATATTTGAACCCAGGACTTCCTGTCTCTAAGGCTTACTTTCAATCCACTGAGCCACCTAGCTGCCCTCTGCAAAACAAACTTGTAACATTAATAATTAAAATCTTTTTTAAGAGGTCTTAGACATCTTAGCTCTTTCATAGATACCATTTTGATGGTGTTTTCGTTATTACATTATCTTCCATCAATATTATGTTTCTGTTTTCAGTTATAAACATAAGCAATTTGCCAAGCGCCTCTTATAGCAAGACATAGCCCTAGACACTGTGGACATGATCCTAGACTCAGACCATACCCAAAGGAGCTTACTGTAAATGGGGGAAACAGTAATGACTGGCACACATTGAAAGACCAGCTCTATGTGGACAAAACAAACAACTCTCCCACGTTGTAGAGGAGCTGGTGCTAGCAAATTGCTTAAGATAAAAGAATGACTTAGTTGAATCAAAAGTAATCGAGCCATCAGCTGCCTTTGTTTTCACTAACTGCAGTGGAGTTGTGAGGCATAATTATGTTAATGGGCCCTGGCTCCAGCTGGGTCTCTTGGCTTTCCAGAACAAAAGCAGTTCCATGGAGTTTATGGGATGCAGTACTGTTGGGGGGAAATTACTGGTGAACAATTAATATTCAAAATAGAATAACTTTTTAAAGCTTTCAGAGGAAATCATATGCAAGAAATTATGTATATCATTTGGCATGAGTTTACATGAAAAATTAAGCAATTACTGGTACTTTTTAAAAATAAACTTTCAACTTGAAACGGCATAAATAAATCTGTTTACACATAAACACAGACAGTAGAATCTAGTGTTTCCTAATAGAGCAGTACTTCTCAGTCTTTAATTTCCCCCTGAACAAAACTTGGCGTCCAAGATATAATTATGACATTGAAACTGTCGTTTTCAAAGACTTTTGTTGAAAAGTGATTTCATTGTGTCAGGTTACATATCAAAAATCAGAGAGTTATTGTTGCCTCCAGGATCCTACTATGTTAGCATCTTCTGTACTGGTTTCGCTTCCCCCTGGAAGTGAGCTACCAGAATTCTGAATTATCCCTGGTAGTCCTGTAAAAGGATGGTGGAAATTAATAAAATGAAATTCAGAGAAAGTTCTGAAAACATAATTGGAGCTATTAGGTTTGAATGCTTCTTTTCTTGGCATTACTATTAAAGCACTAAACTGACTCATTTGTCTATTAGCTTCTTTTTTAATCTTCTGGGGGAAGTGAAATGAAGAAAACCAAACAAGTGAGGACAGAAAGAAGGGAAGAAACCAGAGACATAATAATGTTAATAAATGTTGATTGATCGATTATTGGACTAATGGGGAAACCGCAAGGATGCAGCCATTAGGCCTGTAGGCAAAGAGCTGTACTTTTAGGGTTATGAGCCAAAGATCACCTTCCCTCAGAAATGAGGCTGTTTGCTGAAGTGATGTTTCCCAATCAGCTTGTTTAAACAATATTGTTCTCTGTTCCAGGTGATCACTTTCTTTAGCTCACGGTTGCAACAGGCTGGAGCCGAGCTGTCAGTGGAAAGAGTCCTGGAAATCATCAAACAAGGAGCTGTTGCACTGCCCAAAGACAGGCTGAGGGTAAGGGCTTTCAAAGTGAAAAGGTGGTGAGAGCATGGTTCAGATCAATTTATGCCAATGTTTGTGATTGAGCAGTTGTCAGGCTCTCAGTCAGCAGGTATTTATTTTGGGCTAGGCACTGTGCTCTGTGCTGAGGATACCTACGGAGAAAGGCAAAAGCGGTCCCTGTCCTCAAGGAGCTCACAGTCTAACAGGGAAGAAAGCAGGCACAAAACTATGTGCATACAAGGAAGTATAAATAGGAGGTTATCCCAGAGGAATGGCAGAGAGGGAGAGCTTGGAGGAGAGAGAAGGACTTTTTGCAGAAGGTGGGATTTGTTCTAAGCCTTCCAAGAAACCAGGAGCTAGAGGTGGAAAGACAGAATTCCAGAAAGTCGATGAAAATGCATAATCCTGGGAGCAGCTAGGTCCTGGGTTCAAATCTAGCATCAGACACTTCCTAACAGTGTGACCCTGGGCAAGTCATTTAATCCCACTTGCCTAGCCTTTACCCTTCTGCCTTGGAACCAATATATAATATCAATTCTGAGTTTTTCCATCCCTCCTTTTTGTTCCCCTATATCTTCACCTTCATTCTGCCTTCACTTTACTCCTCCATTCTTGACCCAATTCAGTGTTATGCGATCTGTCCTTTACATTCAGTTGGCTTGCCCCCATAGATGACCCTCATCATTTCCATTCTTACAAGCTGCCTGATGCCACTAGAGGAAGTCAGACAGTTGTGCTGACTGGGTTCATTACAAATGTATATCAGTTAATCCAACTAGTTACTGCCACAAGGTAATACTTTTACACTTCCCACACTCCCTCCCAGCTACTATTTCAAACTTTTTCTTCTTTCTCCCAGACTCTCATGCCACCCTTTTTCTCTCCTTTGCTATATACTTTCTAAGGAAACAACAATTTACTATGAGCTCCCTCTTTTCCTGTGTTCTTTATTCAGAACCCCTTAATACCCTCCCCTTTTCTTTTCTCCTTTGTTCCCCTCTATTTATTCCCATTGATCTCATCCCTACGTGTCTCTTCCTTTAGCTTGCTCTCACATTCATTCTTTGTTTCTTGCCATCTACTGACTTCTTTCTTGCCATTTGCAATCATAGCCAAAATTTCTTCATCTTTTAAAAATGTGCACTTTACCTTACTGTTCCCTTGAGATATCACTCTATATTCTCTCTTCTCTTTCCAGAATATTACTAGAAAATTCACTATTCTTTGCCTCTATTTCCTCTCCTTTCTCTCACTTCTCGGTCTCTTGAGGACAATTTCTGATCTCACCCCTTACCAAAAGAAATTATTCATCCTAAATTTACTTAAGTTCATTCAATTGCCAAATCCGGTGACCTTTCTCATTCTTCATCCTTAATGACCTCTCTTCAACACTGGGCACTTTTAACTATCCCTTTCAGATAGATAGATAGATAGATAGATAGATAGATAGATAGATAGATAGATAGATAGATAGATAGATAGATAGATAGACAGACAAAGATAGAGCTTTTATTAAACATTTATTATGTGCCAGGTATTATATTAAGAGCTAAAAATACAAATATAAGCAAAAATAATAGTCTCTCCCCCTCAATATGCTCACATTTTATTGGGAGAAAATATATAAAGAGGAGCTAGAAGAGGTAGAGGAGAAGGGTACTCGTGTAGTACAATGCTGCTAGGGAGGAAACCCATAGAATCAGGAATAGGGAGCAGAACCAAGAAAAAAGTGAGCTCATGTGGCCTGGGCACTCCACAAAATGGTGGTCCTAACCAGGGACTCACAAATCAGAGAGGACCAGAGGAACAGAAAAAGTATATCCAAGCTTAGAACAGAGATGTGGACAAAGATGTTGAGAAGTCCCAAGAATCACAGGTAGAACTGGGAGAATAACTTTTCTTCCTGGGTTTTCACTATACTACTCTCTCTGAGCACTCCTCACTGTCTAGTCTTTCCTCAGTCTCCCCTAGACTTAACACAGCACAGAATATGAATGAAAGCATGCTGTAACCAAATTTTGATTCCGAAAACTTGAGCTCTATACTTGCTACATCATCTACCAACTGTGCTGCGATTGTGACATTTCACTTTTCTGGGTCTATAAAAATGAAGAGTGTAAACAGACCTCTAAGTTCTCTTCCAATTCTAATATTGGCGATGGGATTTGAATCTAGGTCTCTGTTGTGCCAAGCCCAGTGTTTTTCCCACTATTCCATGTTGCTGTTAATATTCCAACATGTCAATACCCATGTCTTTTTTATAAATAACTAAAACGTCAGTAAAAAGATTATAGAGTATATTGTAGCAACTTTGTATGTGAGATTAACATAAAAGAGAAGTAATTTCAAAATGGAAATGCTTGTTTAATAAGCTACATTTGAAAGTTTGGAATGTAGTATGGCTTTTTGATTTATTGTTTCTTAGAATATAAGTTAAAAATGGAACATCTCAAAGTTATTTCCATTCTGTTATTTCCAATTTGGGTTTCAGGAGAATTATCCTTGCCCCTTACAAATGAGAAATTGGTGTACTGTTGGGAGCTGAAAGTAGCTTTGCCAGAACTTTTCAAATGCCATTTGGATTGGAGAATTAGAAGCCACATTCTTGGAAGAATCATTCTTCCAACTTGAAGCAAATAAACAAAAAGATTTGGAGGACCCTGTCATAGTAATTGACTTTCAACCAAATAAAATATTTTTCAATCAAATATTATTTGACACAGCCCTCTAAAATATTTATATAATTTCCTGTGTAGTAATATATACTCTTTGGATAAGTCCATCTATATAGATAAACAACTTGGTTGTTCAGAATAAATAGAATTAATATCATTTTAAACATTTTCCTCTTACTGCTAGATTGTAAAGGCCAGGACAGACAGATCTAGGTAGTTTTTTCAGACTCTCCTACATAAACAGAGACATAAAGAACAGGCACCGAAATCATAAGTTGCTTATTTCTCCTTTAGTCTGTGGAAGGAAACACATGAAGCTAATGGGCCTTCCTGGTACTGACGTAGAAGCTGCAGCTCAAAGATTTTGTTTTCATTATAGACAAGGAGTGCATAATTTAGGCTCCTGTTATGCTTATTAACAGCAATTTAAAGATCACTATGATAGGGGAAAATTGATCTCCAGTATTCATTAATTCTTCTGTTAACTACCATCCTCATCCCTTTTTAATAAAGTTCACAATCTTCCACTTTCTTCCTTTACTGAATTATCTGTTTAGTTTGACGATTAGGAATGTGAGAAAATGTGACACTCTGGTGTCTGGGAATAAATTCCTCATTTTCAAGGGCAAGTAGCTAAGAGAATAATTCCTTTTTCATTAAATAGGAAAATAACTAATTACCTGAAATAAATTATTTCAGTTCAGAAATCAAATTACACTAGTCATTTTCAGAAAAAATCAGTAGCCAATTTCATGCAAAATAATTTTTCCAAATGCATGTTTTATGTACACCTAAGAGAACCTTTCAGTTTAATTCTACTAAACAATCACAAAAGTTACCTAAATTTAAAGCATTTTTTAAGATTTCATATTGTTATTGTTTCTCAAAATTTCTTTATCACTTTTTTGGGGGGAGGGAGAAATCTCTCTTCTTAAACCTTCATGTCATTGTCCATCTGATCTTATTTCCTAGTACCATTGTCAACTATTTGTTACCATTGTTAGTTATTATATGTCTAACATCTTTTATTCTCCCTCATCTGAAATATGAATTTACTCTTTCCAGTCTTCATCCTTCAATAATTTGCCACTCATGGTTGTACTACATCAGAATGGAAGGGGAAAATTTTAAACCTGCCTACCTCATAATTCCAGTGTTTTAAGATGAGTTCATCTCTATGTCAAACCAATGTTTCTTTTAGCATCAGTTGCTTACTTGTAGCCTAAGTACCTTAGTGAATGATGATAGGATTTGGGCTCTTCCACCTTTTTCCCTTTTGTCTGTTCACCACAGTTCATTGCCCTTTAGTCTCAACTACTTCCACCTCTCCTTGCTTCCCCAAACCCTTCACATCAAAGTCTATCTGCTCTTCCTTCATCAGATTCCTTATCTACAAAATGAAACAGTTGAATTAGATCTGTGGTTCCTAAAGTGTGGGAGACCCTTTTATGGAGTCCTAAAGGTCAGATCTCTTTTCAAAATAATATTAAGATGTTTTCATTTTTAATGTGGTAAGTATTGAAAGCTATAATCCATACATACAAAGAAAGTTCTTTGGGGGTTCTCCAATAATTTTTAAGAGTGTTAAAGGGTTCTGAGATCAAAACATTGAAAACTACCAGACTATCTTCTAGTCCTAAGTTCTATGAGCCTATGTGAGTCATCTGTTAAATTTAGTTATAAGCTATTTTCCTAATGAAAAAAACGAACAAATATCATTGAGTATCTGTTCTTTTCATAGCACCCTGTCAGGCACATACTGGAAATGCCAGGTATAAACTACCTACACTACCATCCAGAAGCTTGTTGTCTAGTTGGGGAGACAAATCCTTTACTCTTTAAAAACTAACTATATGGGGGCAACTGAGTGGCTTGGTGGATAGAGAGCCAGGTCTATAGACAGGAGGTCCTGGTTTCAGATCTGGCTTCAGACACTTCTTAGCTGTGTGACCCTGAGCAAGTCACTTAACCCCCATTGCCTAGCTCTTATCACTCTTCTACCTTGGAACCAATACATTCTATTAATTTGAAGATGGAAGGTAAGGGTTGGTTTTTTTAAAACAAACTAACAATAAAAGACAACTTGAGATGAATGCCAAATGAGTGATACAAGTGAGATAAAAGTACAGTAGTATAAGAATTTAGAGGGGGAAAAAAGGTGTCCAAGGGTTCAGGAAAACAGCTAGAACTTAGTTAAGTGGAAGAGGAAAAGAAGGATGAGGAACAGTAGCCAAGGTGAGTTAGTAACTAGTGATGAAGATGCAAAAGAAAAAGAAAAAAAAACATTAATAAAACATTTAAAATACACAAAAGAGAAGGGCAGCTAAGTGACTCAGTAGATTGAGAGCCAAGCCTAATGATGAGAGGACCTGGATTTAAATCTGGCCTCAGACACTTCCTAGCTGTATGACCCTGGACAAATCACTTAACCCCCATTTCCTAGCCCTTACCATTCTTCTGCCTTGGAACCAATACACAGTATTAATTCTAAGAAGAAAGGTAAGAATTAAAAAAATTTTAAATAAAATTTTTAAATAAAATAAAACACAGAAGAAAATCATAAGGTTCAAAGAAGGATTTTTGATACTGCTTTCTTAAATTTAACATATACTTAAAAAACTACATCACAAAAATTGACAATTTCACATACATCACCTTTTCTGTCAGAATATTTGTATTTTTGTTAATGATTAAGTCTATAATAGAAAAATTTTAATTTTTTAAAAGAAAGAAAAAAATAATTCAGAGAAACAAAGAAAGACCTATAAACTGATACAGAGAGAAGAAAGCAGAACTAGACAACCATATGCACAGTGACTGGCATTGTAAAGGGAAAGAATAATAAAATAAAACTGAACAGGGCTAGAAGAGTTGAGAATTCACCTTCCTCCCTTTTCAGAGGGGCAGGACTCTAGGTGTATGTCACGTATACAATCCAGGGCCTTTATATATTGGTTATTAAAGTAGCATTTCCCCCTTTCTTTTCAACTCTTTCTTACTCTGAGAGGCTTCTTGGATATGACAGGAAAAGGAATATAATATTTAGAAATAAAAGTTATCTAAAAACAAAAGAAATTAATTTTTAAAATATTGACAAAAGAGGGAAAAAGGAATTTGGATTAAGCCCTTTTTTATTCAGCTCTCATAGATTTAAACAATTATATCTGTGCAGGTCCTTAAACCCAGCCTCAGAACTTGAGTCTCCCACCACCAGTTGTCTACTGGACATTTCAAACTGGATGTCCAGGAGGCATCTTAAACTCAACATATCCCAAACAGACATCTGTCTTTCCCTCTGAGCCTCTTCCAAACTTTCCTGATCCTGTGGAGGGCTCCAGCAGCCTCTCAGGCTTTCAGTTTCATAAACTCAGAATTAAACTTGACTCCTCACTCTCCCTCACCCCATGTATCCAATCATTTGCCAAATTTTGCCATTTCCACCTTCACAACATTTTTCCCATTCAGTCCCTTCTCCCCATTTCCATAACTGCCACCAGTTCAGGCCCTTAACATCTCTTTCCTGGAACATCACACCAGTCGCCTGATTGGTCTCCCCACTCCAGCCAGTCCTGAGCACTGCAGGCAAAGTCATATTCCTTCAGGGCAGATGGGACCGTATGACTACTACTCAACTAACTCTTGTGACTTTTTATTGCCCCCGTGATAAAACAAACTCCCCTGCTTAGAGACCTTCATAATAATTTAGCCCCAACCTATGTTTCCAGCTTAATTGGACATTACTTCCCCTTCTATACTTATTGTTCCAACCAAATAGCTTTCTGCTACTCCTCAAACACCCCATCTCCCATCCCCATGGCTTTGTCCCTCATTCCTTTTCTCCTCCTCATATAACATCTCAGTCCCTTTAAGTGCCGCTTAAGTAACTCTTTTATATGAAGCCTTTCCTAACTCCCCCAATTGCTCAGGATCTACCTTCCAAACTACTCCATAGTCAACCACTTTGCAAAACTTTGTATTTGTTTACTTTGTATTAGTGCTAAATATGTTTATATATACTTGTTATCTTTCCCATTAAAATGTAAGCTCCTTATGCATTAAGGATCGCTTCATTCTTTGTATTAGTATTCCCAGCATCTTGAACAGTGCCTGGAACATAGCAGGTACATAATGAATATCTGTTGATGGATTAATTAAGTAATAGGATAATACAGCTATCAGACAGTTGGCATGTTCATCATGCATTTGTATAGCATTAATTCAGAATTTTGTCCTGTCTTGTACTTAAATTTATTAGAGGTTCAAGGGATACTCAGTTAAGGTTGTATGCTCAGCCCACTCTGTTGTAATATATAATAGGCATTTCTATAATATGGTTCTGTATAATAGTCACTATTTCTGTAACTCTTTTGAATAAGTAAAATTAGCATTCCCACATGAACTGGCACTGCTAAACTGTTAACAATTTCCCTGAGGTTTATTCATTTTCCAGCACACCTTCAAACATTCCATCATCATTAAGGCAAAGCAAAATATGATTTGTTCTCCTACAAAGAAAAATTTTCTAATGATATTTCTCTTCCTAGACCACCAACTTTCAAGTACTTAACCACCTAAGTATGACATGTAAGAGAATGTCAACATTTGTTTTTTTATGAATTAGGCAAATTGATAGCATGATTAATAAATTTTGTTATATTTTAAGATGTTACAAGTTCATTTGATGCACTTCCCAAGTTTGACTTAGGTTTTATATCATAAACCTCCTTTTCTCTATAAGATCAAGTAGTTATTGATTATATATCCCCTACTGTATATATATATATATATATATTTCATACACCCTCAATAAGATATTGCAGAAACAAAGAGAGGGCAAAGGAGAGAAAGAAAAAGAATAGAAGGAATGGAGTACTTTTGTACAGATTAGTTCACACATATTCTCACACCATATGTGAGAATAATCTCTCAACTTTTCTTTCATATCTTAAATATAATTTTTGTTCTTCTATTTTGTCTGCCCTAAAAAATATTAATTAGGTCAATGTTTTGTAAAGCTAAAGAATTCTTACTATTTCTTATCCCATCTATACTGGTTTAAGTTTTAATTAGTTTAACTCAAAGGGTGCCCCAAATCATACTTGGGATCTTCTGTTCATTCTGTTCATTCTCTTGACATTGAACTGGTAACCCTGAAATCCTATTGATTATCCCTCACTTTTGTAAAGTGATGAGTTCATCTCTTTTTCTAGTCATATTTATTTAATGAAATTCCTTAATGCCACTTTTTCTTAATTCACTATTTGTTATACAGCCTGCTCATATTTACCATATGTCTCTTCATTCCCCGTGGGTGTGCCTTAATTCCTATTCTTCATAGATCATATAAGACTTACAACTATATATCACCAGAAGATTATCAATGTTGAGAGAGAGAGAGAGAGAGAGAGAGAGAGAGAGAGAGAGAGAGAGAGAGAGAGAGACAGAGAGAGAGAGATTGTTTTATGGGAAATCTTGTTGTTAAAGAATTTAGCATTTTTCCAAAAATTATCCAGCCCACCTTTTGTTCAATTCTGGACCTAACTCACTGATCATACAACTGTATGTCATAATCTGGATAACAGACATTCTTCACCTACTTAATTATTCCTGTGTGCATAGTTAGTTCAGGTTCTTTTGAGTGATCATGGGTCTCATTTTGAAAAGTCTACTATAGAACATAAGCCCCAAAGTATTCTCAATAGATGGTAAGTTCCTCCAGGTTCTGTACCATTCTAGCAATTAATTAATATCTATGCAAAGGAGAACCTAGAGGAACTTACCATCAATAGAGAATACTTTGGGGCTTATGTTCTATGGAAGACTTCCTTAATGACTGGCAAACAACTTTGACAAATATATTTTATATCCCAATGTGTAAATAATCAGAGAATAATTTAACAAAGTTATCTGTTACTATCTCTTTCAAGGAATCTTATATAATTTTTATATAAAAAAATTGTTGAAGGAGAGCCCTTAAGACTATCTTTTGCACTACTAAATAAGTGGTTTTTTAATAGTAAAAAAAAACCAATAACTACAGTCAATTCTTTGGTGGTAATTATGAGATACTGCTTGCAAAAGCTGACCTAAAGGAGCAGCTAGGTAGCACAGTGGATAGAGCTCCATGGTTGGAGTTGTGAGGTCCTAGGTTCAAATTTGACCTCAGACACTTTCTAGCTGTATGACCCTGGGCAGGTCGCTTAATCCTGATTGCCTAGCCCTTATCACTATTATGTCTTAGAATTGATATTAGGACAGAAGGTGAGAGTTTTAATGAATAAATAAATTTTAAAATGGCCTACTCTATTCTAATGCCCTCAGCAAGGATACTCTTAATGGATTTAAATTATTCTCACAAAAATGTTGTGTACAGTGGGAAATAAACATTTGGTTCTGTAGTTAATGATATTTTCTTAGATGCCTTATTTTGGCAATAATAAGGTCCTAAATTTTTTATACTTTTGGTATTTCCCTCTCCTTTAGACATTTTAAGAATTGACACCTCAAACCCCACACCAAGCCCCCATCATCAGAAGTTGACTATGGGTAGATTTAATCTAATCAAGATGTTTTTTCAGATAACCAAATATCCTATTAAATGACGGGCTTTTTTGCAATAAAAAATCTTCAACTTTTTTTATTTGCCTCGCCAAGAGAAGCTGATAAAACCTTATATTTATCAACTTCCTTTTATCTTTTGGCTTGCATTATAGCAACAATGTTAATATTGCTAAGATTCATTTCCTTTAATAGTATGTCCACTCACTGATCATTAAATAAGGACTTCATGCTTAGAATGCCAACAGCTGCATTGTTTGCCAACTGGATTAAAATAGTGATTTTTAGTTTTCTCTGCACCTTTTTCCATAGTTCTGCTACCATCATTAAAAAATTGGAAGGAGACCCATAAAATAAAAATCAATTTTGTATTTTCCTTTCTTTTATATGTTACCATCATCAGAGAGCCAAGAGTTCCCCTACTGGTGGTGAGTCTCTCTGTGCTTTGTACCTAGCTAGGCTTGAGCTTGGAAAGACTCAGTATGTTATTGAAACAATATTACAAACCTTTCCAGCATGGTAGAACCTGCCAGAGCATATATTTCACTGGCATACCTTTTGAGCATTCAGGCTTACCTTCATACTAAAATGAGACATTAGAATATGACTGTGGAAGAATTGAAATGAAGGTGACTGAAATTTCTGAAATTTAGATCAGATAGATCCACTACAAGAGGTTTTAAATTGATATTTGAAGTATTGAACAACCAAATCTAATTCTGTATTGTGCATGGTTTGTTTCTTTTGAGAGGTTATTGAGCCTTACTTTGTGCAAATCCTTTGAAGTTCTGCTAAATATACAGTAACGGGGGAGGGGACAGTTAGGGGGCTCAGTGGTTTGAGACCAGATCTAGAAAAAAGAGGGCCTGGGTTCAAATTTGGCCTCAAGTATGTCCTAACTGTGTGATCCTGGGCAAGTCACTTAATTCTCTTTGCCTAGCCTTTACCTCTCTTTTTTGCCTTGGAAAGAAGGTATGAGTTTAGAAAAAAAGAAGCATTGATAAATACATATATTTGAGATGTCTAACCTCTAGTACATTTAGTTTGAATGTCATATTCATTCATTATGCCTGACAGTATACATTCTTATTTTTTTAGCAATCTATAAATAGATTTTCTTTCATCTGAAAAAAATAAAGGAAAAACTAATCAAACTTCTTACTTTGTATTTCTGATAGGTTAAAATTTTTTGGAAGTTTTAGTTTAACACATTTGTAAATAGAGAAGATACTGTTCTATTTTATTTTTTGACAAAATGGGATAATCTTTCTATTTACCTAAGTAATAAAGTAATTCTCAGCCCAAGTCTTTAACCCCTGGGCACAAATCTGAGAAGAAATTGAGAGCGAGCGAGAGAGACAGACAGACAGACAGACAGACAGACAGACAGACAGACAGAGACAGACAGAGACAGAGACAGAGAGAAAGAAACCTACCCCCCCACACTTTAATCCTAGCTCCCCAGAGCAGCAGAAGTTAGAATTTTCCTTTCTAAAACATGATGACAGTTTCTTCAGATCTAGAAAATGATGGTTACTTCAGATTTAGACATATGACACTAATCTCTAATTTTCTCTGTTGATATCCACTGTGAATTAGGAGGCCTCCGCATTGGAGCTGGATATTTTGTTCAGGGTAAGGAATGTTTTTAGCATCCTATGGTAAAAGATTTAGAAGTGAAAGGGACCTTCGAGGCCATCTACCCCCACAAAGTTCCCACCTCCTGCGGGTTTGGATGGGGGTGTTCTTAACCAAGCACACTTCCCAAAAGCTTCCAGAAACTTACCAGAGCATGTCAAACTTTGAAGGAGACTCAAGTCTGGTACCTAAAATACAGATGTGCTCTTTACATGCAGCAAAACTGGTCTTTGGGGGGAATATATAAAAATGAGCTCACAGAGGGAAAATGTGTACATGACTGCTTTCTTTGTACCAGGTTTCATTTCTGGGGCAACTGGGAAAATGTGGAATGAATAATCATACCAAAGATGCCCTTAAGCATCCGGCTCTGTCAGTTACAAGTTTCTTGGCACCAAATTTGTTGGTTTTTTAAGATCCGAATCCCTAAAAGCATAGCCTAGCTTTACAAACAGACAGTATAAATACTGTTGATACCTGGAAGTGAGTTTGAGATAATTAATTAACATAATTTCCTTTTTCCTGTCAAAGGGAACTATACAGGTACTATACAGCATTCCTAAAGACTGAATGCTTTTAAGGAAAATGAAAGGAATCTATGGCTACTATATCATTTAATATGCTAAAATTCAGAGAAACCTAGTCTGTTTTGAAAACCTAAAAATAATTACTAGTTCTTTAACCTAATCCAACTCAAAATAATTTAAATATATGTTTCAGGGAATTTTCTTGGATAATGTAATATCAGTTATATTTTTAATCATTGTGCATTGCTTTTAAATATATACAAAGGATGTGATATGTGACTTCTAGCACAACATGAACACTACAGAAATATTTATCACTAAGGATATAACTAATAAACTATTCATCACCTTGGGGAAGAGAGGCAGGTTAAGGAGGAAGAAAAATTGAATTCTAAAATGTCAAAAAAAATGTCAAAAATTGTTTCTATGTATAACTGAAAAATAAAAAAGAATAAATAATTATATGAATATATATAAAGACTCAAGCTTATAAAGCAAATTAGGCAATAATTATTGGTGTCACAAATTGACTTGCCAAATGTATTTTCCACAGATGCTATTGGTTAACATCCCTGCTATATTAAAAATTAATTTTTAAAAAACACTATCATACTCATTGTTTCTGAACCAGTACCTTTTTTATTGTGATTCTGATTGGCTCATGTTACAAGTCCAGTAATTCCAGGACTTTCTCTATCTTCCTCTTCCTCCAGGCCAGGAAGGGGACAATGTTTAACTCCTTTATTTAGAGAAGTAAATCAAGTTGCTATGGTGGCCTAAGTTCACAAGAATAATGACTTGAAATCTGTCTCCACATTCTAAGCCAGAGCATATTATATTTTCTTCAACCTTTTCTGAATAACACTGACTATGCCTTTTCTTCCACTTCTCCCTTATTCATACCCTTCACTGAATCCCTTAGAGATTGTTCAACTTTCCATCTACTGCCTCATCTCCATGCCTTTCCTAATGCTACTGTCTGCTCTTAGACTACTGGCTGGGCCTTTGCCTGGCCCTAACTTCTGTTGAAAATCTACCCTTCCTTTGCAACATAGCTTACATGTCAAATGTCACTTCCTCATTGAAGCATCTTCTCATCCCCCAGGCAAAAATAAACTCAATTCTCTCTGAACTCCCAAAACCATTTCTTCATATTTCTTACGATATGTATCACATGCTTCCCTACTTGATTTTAAACTTCTTGAGGGAACTTGCTCAACTTTTTATTCCCTAAATTGGAAAGGACCTCAGAGATTATCTAAAAATACAACCCCTTCATTTTACCGGAGAGAAAAGAATGGTCCATAGAAAAGTTATAGGACTTAGGTAATGTCATACAAATATCATGTAGCACAGGGAACCCAAATCCTCTGACACCAAATCCCATGGCCTTTTGCTATTCACTAGTTATTTGTAGAATAAAGAGGAAGGGAGGAAATAGTATTTGTTCTTAAAATCCCTTTGGCTATTTGTACCTAAAAAGTGCCCTCAAATTTAATTCAGAAATTGAAGTGGTAAGGAGAGGGATTACAGAGAATGAAGCTTACATTTGTGAGGCTTCCTAGTTGTACAGAAAGTAATTTTCACTGTCTGAAAAGCCAGTTTGCATATACATAATTTAAAGAATGAAGTGTTTTGAAAAAAGGAAATATACAAGCCAAGTTTGTAGAAAGGAATTAAGAGCATTCTTCTATGTCTCCTCTCAAACACTCTAATAATATTTTGTGAACCAGAAATTGAGGGCCACATCATTCATACCCAATCAACTCACTTCCTTCTTTCTTCCCCAGTAATTGAGCTTCTTTAGGTGGTGGAACCAAAACCTTGTTCTTTTCATTTTAGCCTATTTATCTCTTCTCAAAAGCCAGCCCAGTCTAAGAGCAGTGGTATATATCCTGTGGCATCCACAACCTCTCTGTACAGCTCCCAAAGAGAATTAGTGTTGTAACTGATACCACATTTATGAATTGCCTTCAAGGATCTTTTAAAAGTGGGATGTACAATTCACTTTTCATCGGGTATTTTCAGGATATGAGTATCAAAAAGTTTGTGTCGTTATTACATTCCATTCTCAGAAGGCAGTTCTGTACATGAAAAACTAAAATAGCTTCCCAAAACTCCTAAACTAAACTGTAGTCTCAATAATCTAAACAGCATTGGCTTTGCTTTTATAATATAGTCACCATTTACTTGTAGAATTAAAATAGGATTTTTAATGGAACATATTTTAAGAGTTTTCTTCAGACATATTTTATGTAGAGAGGAGAGAGAGACATAAAGAGAATTGGGGGGAATTCACAGTGGTATCTAACAGTGAAAGGGAAAAAAGCACTTTTCTTTTTATATATCTTCCTGGCATGAAGTTGAAAATATACTAATGCTTTTCTGACACCTCCCTATCAAAACAGAGTCTAAACATTACTATAACACTAACAGAGGAAAATATGCGTTAGCAAGCTCGGGAGTGTCTGAAGTTTAAACTCTTCCCATGTAATATCATATTCTTACTGTAAACTCGCCAGAATGTTTTCCAGCAGAAAATAATAATTATGTCTTCAACTGGAAAGAGCACTTCATAAAAGTTTTTCTTTATGGAAGAAAGTAAACAGGCTCTCAACCCTTCCCACCACCCCCACCTCAAAACTTAGATTGCTCTTCCTTGATTCCAAGATTCACAGTAGTAAAGAGTTTACATTTACTACATTGTAGAAATTCCTGCATTTCATAGCACTGTTTCCCTCAGTATGAGGATGAAATTGCATGCAAATTATCTAGCTCATCATAACCATTGCTGTGAGAGCCAATTTCCAGTGGTTAGGCTCAAGAAATATTTTCTTTTTTGACTCTCCTGTTAACTCACTGTTTAACCTTAAGAAAATCTTTCTATACCTTCATTTTTTCAGAAGGAAAGTTGAGATATGTTTTGGGGAGTTAAGTATATTTGCCTTCTCTGGTGAAAGTTTCTACAAAGGTACAAAGGGATTGAGGTGAGGGGAAAAGCAATATTTGGGCCCCGTATGCCTTATGCCAAGCTAGCAGTACTCTTGTCCTGTGAGAGCAACGTGATTCACCCTTGCCAGGGGAAGTGTTGTGACTCACATTGATCAACAAGAATTTGGCTGAGTGATTAAAGAGCCTCTCTGGAGCCAGGGAAAAGCATACTTAAAGAGGGAATTTCCCTGGTTCCTCCTCTCTAGAAATAGCTCCAGTTTCTAATGGTCCAGCTCCTTAGGATCATGAGTCCTAATCCATTGTCCAGTTATAATTTTTTTAAACCCTCTGTTCTCTCACCATCTCTATAAGGGAGGAGACTAATGCTCAAACCTGGCCTGTAGTTGCCTGGAATTTTAGTTGGTTTGCATCAAAGGGAAATCCTGTCTCGTTTACATTGGCCTCCTCCCCTCACAGACAAAACGGCATCTCTTATCAGAGCTCTCTGAGTCCAGTCACGTCAGTCCTTTTCCACAGGCACCTTAAATAATCACTTTAAAGCACCTCTCTTTGCACTCTTCTTTCCCCCTCCTCACTCCCATACAAAGGCCCTAGGGAGTTCACTAAAAAAGACCAGTGCTCAGGAGAAACAGGAGAAAATTTGTACTTGTGTTGAAGGTGATTATATAGGTGGTAAGCCAAACCACCCCCTTTCCAGAAAAAAATATTACTTATTACTTAGCCCCCGGGAAATTAATTTTTTTAAATTTTAATAGCAATTAATAGGAAAGATAAATGCACCTGTGGCCATCACCGTCTCTCTAGATTGCTGCAGCACCCACCAGGGGGCGGTAGTGCCCACTTTGGGAACCACTGTTATATATGAGATTCTTGTGCTTTGCAGGATATTTTTTTTTTTAACCCTTACCTTCTGACTTAGAGCCAATACTGTGTATTGGCTCTAAGGCAGAAGAGTGGTAAGGCTAGGCAATGGGGGTCAAGTGACTTGCCCAGGGTCACATAGCTGGGAAGTGTCTGAGGCCATATTTGAACCCAGGACCTCCCTTCTCTGCCCTGGCTTTCAATCCACTGAGCTACCCAGCTGCCCCACTTTGCAGGATATTTACATAACTCTTAAGATTAATAAAGGGCCACAGATTTTATTTTGGCTATTTATCTTGGTTATCATTTATATTTAGTCATGTGTGCTACAAAGCAATGAAGATGATCCTTTAAATAACCCAGTTTTTACTGAATGAACAAGATTGATTTATATCAGTAGTATATTGTTTCTCTTGTCATGGGTAATGATCCTTGGTTTTTCTATTTAAACTTGCAATTTTCCTATCTCTTGAAAATTTTCTGAATTAAAAAGACTGCATATGGGTTATATATTATGGATGATTAAAATACATTATAGTTAATAAAACTGATACCCACAGACCTATTTTTCACTCCTTTCTTATGAGATAGAAACAGCAGATGAGCCCTTGTGCCAAAGCAGCCACCTCTTTTTGGGGGAAGGGTTCATGTGTCTTGCCACAACCATAATTAAGATGATTTTAAAATAATCTAGACAAGTCCTTCTCCCTTGTGCATGCTTTCTTTGTGTTTGCCAAATTATTTACTTCAGTGAGGCAAACTTCATTCTAATCATCTCCTCCTCTTACCACCCCCGCAACACACACACAAACACTCTCACAGTCACACACTCACAGATATCTTCCCAGTCTAGGCCTGGGAACAAAACATTCATTTACCATAAGCAAAGAATTACAGAATTGAGGTGAAAGAAAGAATTTGTTTTATAATCCCAAAACCATAGGAGAAAAGAAAATGAATTCAGGTTCTTGGTCAAATGATGGTTCACTGATTTGCCTCCCTTTCTTTCTTTTAAACATTATTTTTGGTGGATGAAATTCATGCTCTCCTTCCCTATAAACCCTCGAACCTGCAGTATTTTTCTCACTGCTGCTGTGACATCTGTTTGTAAGAGTGTAGCTAATCAGCTACAGATTCCTGCCCTGCTAATCTAAGCCTGCAAGCCACTTGAAAAGCTCACTGGTTTCAGGGTTTTTTTTTAAATAATGAAGAGCCTAGAGCTATTATTCAAAATTATTTTCCCCCTTTTTCCTTCCCTTGAGGGGTCATGTGACTTTTTGTGTGTTTTGACCTTGTTTTCTTTTTTAACAAACTGCATTTTAAGTCTTAAATTTTTGCTGATTTTTGTCCAAAAAAAAAAAAAAGATTTGAAATCTGAATAAATGGGAAAGATGGGCTAGAAAAGATATTTAATCATAAAAGAAAACTACAGAAAAACTATCCATAAATTCTTCATGGAAAAGCAAATTGAGGACTGTTGTGAAGACCTGATATGTTCACCTCACATAAATGTAAAGTTCCTCATCATTTTCTTTAGCCAGCAGATGTGGAGTTCACAGATTATCCGAGAGTGGTAAAATTATCTCACCAATGAATTAGTCTATTAAAGTTTCAAGCAGAATTTTTCACCACTTTTCAATTTTGAATTTACCAAATAAAAATCCTCTTAGAAATGTCCATGAACAGTATTGGCCAATTGAGTTGACATTCCAACTTTGGTTCTGATTTAGCTAGGTATCTCATTTATTTTTGTACAACATATTCTCCAGCCCTCCCACCCCAATATGCCTAAATCTAGGCAAAAAGTTTTTATAGTTTTAAGTTTAAATGATGAAGACTGTTAGATATTTTTTTCTAAATATAGCTTTAACAGCCATGTGTTTCTGGCTCTACTGGTTGAAGTATATAATAGAAGGGGTGTACAGAGAAGTTTCATTTTTTTAAAGGGATACCACATGTTTGTGAAGTACTGTCACGTTGTGCTTCAGGAAAAACTGTAAATGGAAGCTGGCAGTTCCACTGTTTGCATGGTGCTATTTGGCTCTGCAGTGATAAGCAAGAGACAGGCTGGCTCCTTCAAGGAGTCTTTCAGTAATGTCTAAGCACTCGACAGTTCCGAAACCCGCTGGCTGACTTTCCCCTGTGGACCATTCATTTATCAGGAAATGAAATTGGTTACAGGATTTCTCACGTTGCCAAACCTCACTGACGAAATATGGTTTGTTCCTAAATTCAGGACTAACAAAGACACATTAACCCTTTACTGTTGCTTGTCTCATCAAGTCTTTGACAATAGACCTCATGTTTTTTGTAGGGTTCTGAGCAGTGAGAAAATAGAGGAAGAGTTACTTCTAAAGAACAACTTTGAGGATTTTTTAAAAATCTCACTGACAGAACTTTATCTCTTAAACTAAAGTTTCCATTGATTTTACTTGTATAAAAACCTAAAACCTTTGCAACAAAGTGAGCCAACCTTTTGCCAGAATAACCTTGTAATTTATACCATTGATCATTGTTTAAGTTATGCTGAAAGTAAAAGGAACAGAAATGAAGAGCAGAAGCATATAGTTGAATAACACAGAAAATGCTTGGGTATGGGAAGGTTAAATTATTACAAAGTATATAATCTAGTTCATATGTTTTAGGAACGGAACTGGGCTAAATTATCTAAAATATTCTGACATACTGAATCATTTCATTTTGTAAAACAGAATATGACAGGAGACCATTTCTGTTATAGATCTCTATGTTCAGTACAATCTGTAGCTGCAAGCTCCTATGTTTAGAATTAACAGGCCCAGAGGTAACCCAGGCTGCATGTGGCACCTATTAGGAGTGTGGAAGTGGTGGTGGTGTTAATTGATAGCAGTAGCAACCAGAAACAGCCTTATTTAATTTTCATTACTTCTCTTGACAAGACGCTGTAAACAGGGTCCTTTGTAATCTTACAATTATTACTCTTTCTCTCCTTTTCATTAATTATGAGATATAGATAGTCCGATGAGCAGTATTAAAAATACTTAGGAGTGGATTTCTTGGACTGATTATTTCCAAGAAATTCTTCTTTTTCCTCTAACTTTTTAGATCTTGCATTTGGGGCTCCTTAGTTCCTAAGGACTAATTCCATTTAAATGTCATGTTTCCTATTTGCTAAAAAGGTCTTTATAATCATAAAACCAACCTTTAGCCTGTGACAGCCAGTGGCCTTGCTCAGTCTGGACCCTGAAGAGACAAACTGGTCTCATAAAGGGTAGACAAATGAATCATTCCCACCATTCATCACTGGGAGACAAGCTTTTATGATTTTCAGTAGCATTTGGAGAATTGGGTCTGTGATTTCCATTGTATCCCAGAATGTTACATGAATGGAAGTAGGTAGCTATTTTTTGTTGAGGTGCTCTCATTTTCTTCCATTCACTTTTAATGTATTTGTAGCAAAAGAACACATTCCTGGAAATGAAATCAGGGTCCTTAAAAAATGGTCATGAGAGATATTTCACTAATGAAAGTATTCAAACCGACTGCTTTATCCTTTTTTCTTTTCATTTATTTGCACAGAGTATTTCCATTAAGTAAATACAGGTTTTATCAACACCATGCACTCTACATTCTTCCTGTTATTAGACATGAGAAATAATAGTTGATAGGTGCTCTAAAAGATATGCCTTCATCTCCAGTGGCCTGCTTCCCAAGTCTGACCTACATAACACATGAAAATGAAGTCTGAAAACTTCAATGCCAGCTGTCTACATGTATTTCCTCATATTCCTCCATATACTGGGTCAGGGTTAACAGCCCCATTGAAGAAAATCCAACAGATACAATACTGAAGATGTTACACATCAGGACACAATGAGTTATGTTAGAAAAGAGTGTGGACTCTTAATCTACTTTACTTACAGTTTTCCCATTGTTCTTGGACATTTGAATATTGTGAATAATTTATTTCAGCATTTTAACCAGATGCAGTAGCTAAAAATCCTCATTTTTTTTTTTAATTTTTTTTTTTTAATTTTTTTTTTAAACCCTTAACTTCTGTGTATTGACTTATAGGTGGAAGATTGGTAAGGGTGGGCAATGGGGGTCAAGTGACTTGCCCAGGGTCACACAGCTGGGAAGTGTCTGAGGCCGGATTTGAACCTAGGACCTCCCGTCTCTAGGCCTGGCTCTCAATCCACTGAGCTACCCAGCTGCCCCAAAAATCCTCATTTTTAAAAGCCAGATATTTGCATGCTAGATTTTTTTTGCCATTTATTCAGCATGTGCTAAATGGTGAGATTTAAATATCCTTTCTGTTTTGTAGGGAACAACTTAAAAAATATCTTCCCCAAACACATCCTCCCCCATTTCTCTTCAAATTTGCTCATGGGTAACTTTAAGAGAGCTGTGACTGATTTTAACTGGCATCATGATACACAGTAAAAACCAGGAGTGCATTATTGATAAATGGAGCTTTGAAGCACCTTGATTTAAATTCGTGAGGAAACAGTAAATTATTACATAGAAAATATGCTTCATATAACCATCATCTTAAAGTCCACAAATTGCAGCATTTTATACCAGTTTTTAAGATATCCTCTAGCAAAACCAATAACAATAATCTAGTTTTAGAATATTAAATTATTTCCTAATGGTTTAGAGCACTGCAGATAGTTCCATATTAGACCAAGGAATATCCTTCCTTAGTAAATAACAAGTATAATCATATATCATCTATTTGGATTCAACTATTCCAGGATACAACCAAGAGTGAGAAAGGGAGCAAAAAAAAAGTCCTCTGAACATCCAAAATAGATGTCACAAAAACAGCTAAGTAAAACCCATGTACTTTACTCAAGAACATCCCTTAGCCTCTCCCTCAGTTCATATCTATTCTTTTTTTATGTTTTTTTTAACCCTTATCTTCTGTCTTAGAATTGATACTACTGGTTCCAAAGCAGAAGAGCAGCAAGGGCTAAGCAATTAAAGTTAAGTGACCCACCTAGGGTCATACAGCAAGGAAGTGTCTAAGGTCACATTTGACTCCAGGGCCTCCCATATCCAGGCCAGACTCTCTACCTACTAAACCACCTACCTGCCCCTATACACAATTCTAATAAATTCTAATACGCTTGATCTTCTAACGTCTTCAAATAGATTAAAAGAGGCAGAAAAGTTGCTAACTACAGCAAAGCACACTAACATCAGAAAGGAATGGTAGTTGATAATCCCATAGTGAGAAAAAGAAGAGTGAGGAAAGAAAATAAAATTAATCTATAAAAGGCTAACCTCCAAAAGAAAAATCCAACAGTCTGGAGCCATTTAGAACAAGGAAAAACAAAATCCTGCCCACTTAAATAGGCTCTGAGGAGCATAAAAATAGGTGCTTATAAATGTTGACTTTATACCATGAAGAAAATGTTAGTATGTTATGCTGAAAAAAGTAAGAAAGTTTATAGCATTTGAAAAAGATCCTGCCTAAAATTATTAAAAGAAAATAAAAACTTTGTGTTTAAAATAAAAAATTTTCTGACTCAACTAGCCAAAAAAAAAATGTTTTAATCAATTATCCAGAACAATTCATTTCTCTATGGTCCTGTATAATTGAGGTTCAATTGGAATGTTACTTATCACACATCCATGTAATAGGCAGTGTTATACATACATATCTACATATATGCCTATTTGAATCCCTAATCTCCCAGCCCCCAGCCTTTGTGAAGTTTATAGTTCAAAGGAGACAAAAGAACCAACACACACACACACACACACACACACACACACTCAACATAGAAGTTAGCAGGCATATTTGGAGTTACTGGCAAACTCCATTCTCATCGATATGTAATTCAGTTTGAAATTTATCATAGATACTAATTCGTCTATCTTTCCCCCTCCTAAACCAATCTAGCACTTTTAATAAAGATCTTTTTTTTTCCCCTTAGCTTTGTGTGTTTTGAACATTTAATTTGTTTGTTTGTTTTTTGTTTTGTTTTTGTTTTTTTAAACCCTTGTACTTCGGTGTATTGTCTCATAGGTGGAAGATTGGTAAAGGTGGGCAATGGGGGTCAAGTGCCTTGCCCAGGGTCACACAGCTAGGAAGTGGCTGAGGTCAGATTTGAACCTAGGACCTCCTGTCTCTAGGCCTGACTCTCACTCCACTGAGCTACCCAGCTGTCCCTAATTTGTTTGTTTTGAGGTTTGTTTGTTTTTTTTAACCTTTACCTTCCATCTTAGAATCAATGTTAAGTATAGCTTCTAAGGCAGAAGAGCAGTAAGGACGAGCCAATTGGAATTAAGTAACTTGCCCAGGGTCACACAGAGAAGAAGTGTATGAGGCCATTGAACTCAGGACCTCCCAAGTCCAGGACTGGCTACCTGGCTAGCTGCCTCTTAAACATTTAATTTTTCAAAATGATTGTGTAATCGTCTTGAAACAAATACAAAGTAGGAAGCTCATTTTCACATACAGACATAAGATTCATCTCCAAACTAAACCTCTGATCATATAGGTGAATTGTTGTTATTGAGTCATTTTTCAGTCATGTCCAACTCTTTGTGACTCCATTAGGGGTTTTCTTGGCAGAGATACTGGAGTGGCTTGCCGTTTCCTTTTCTAGCTCATTTTACAGGTAAGGGAACTGAAACAAAGAGAATTAATTGACTTGCCTGGGGTGACATAGCTTTAAAGTTCTGAGGCCACATTTGAACACGGGAAGAAGAATCTTCCTTCAGGCCCAGCACTCTATCCATTGCATCTAGCTGCCCAACATAGGTGAGTACTCAGATACTTAAATGGGTATATCATCTAATCATTTATGAGAGGCCCTTCAATGGTATAGATCCTAACCTATGCAAAATTGTGCTACTTCTCCCATAAGTTCACCCCAAGAAGTCTACCCAGTGTGATGGAGGCCTTCTTCACTTTCTCTTGGCATGAGAAAACCAATTCTAATATCATTTTTATAACACTTGTGAACACATGTTCACAATTAAAATTCATGAATAGTTTAGTACAATTCCCTGTCCCCAACTTGGATAATATTTTAACATCATTTATATGGATTTGAGGACTTAGGTTGGTGCAAGAGTATTCGAGTCTTAGCTCATGTATATAGAGGCTTTTATTTTTCGTGAAATATTTCATTTTATCCTGTGGAGCCAGATTGTGAGGATCAATCTTCTTAATTAGCTTTAATTCAATTTTACAAACTTACTAAGCACTTACTATATATAAGATGCTAGTCTACAAAAGATGAGACATAAATTCCTCAAAGAATTTACATACAAGTAAGGAGATAAAACGTCAGCTCAAATAACTGGAACAAGACAGAATATGATAAATGTATAGGAAAACTTTTGAAAGAGATGAGAAACTGATTGGGCAAAGAATAATCCTATCCATCTTGGAAAATTAAGTAAGGCATTATAGAGGAGGTGGCATCTGAGCTGTCCCTTGAAAGGGAAGGATTTTAAGTAGGTGATTTGGAAGGAGGCCATTCCAGGCATGACAGTTTAAACTACACAAATTCACAAAGGCTCCAGAGGGCATGACAAGATCAAAGAACAATTAGTAGCCCAGTTTGACTAGAATATTGAATGCAGAAGAATCATGTAAAATAAAATAAACTGGAAAAAATAGTTTGGAGGCAGGTTGTGAAGCACAAGAGTACTTGCTGCTGAGGGGATTTTTGTTCAGGTACAGATAGAAAAGGCTGACCTTTCCAGTCCCCTCCTATTTTGAGGGTTTGTGATTCTCTGAAGGGCTGGTCAAGGAGTTTAACTTTTTTTCAGAGAGGAACCACTGAAAGATTTCCAACAGGGAAGGGATATGAGCAAATCTGCATATGAAAAAATAATTTTTTAGTACTTTGAAGTATGTTTTAAAGAGGGGAGAAATAAGGAGTCTACCATGATTATCTAAATCAAAAGTAATGAGGGCTGGAATTAAAAAGGGGCAGAAGAAGAGGAATTCCTGAAAGGACTCTAGGAGTAGAAAGGAGGAAAGGACATTAAAGAGACAAAATTTAGCAACTGGTTAGCTATGGGAGAGGTAAGAAAGAAGGAGTTTTGAACATGATTACAAGATTTTGAATTGAGATTCCTGAAGGGATGATTGTACTAATCAACAATGTTAGGAATTAAGAAATTAGGAAGAGGAGCAAGTCGGGGGAAAAGATTTTAAATTCAGTTAAGGTCTGTTGAATGTAATGTAGGATTTCGAGAGATGAGACCTTAAAGATCATTCAGGCCAGCTTATTCATTTCATTGCTAAGCAGGTCAAGGCCCAGAGAGGCTAAATCATTTGCCCAAAGTAGCATAGGCAATAAGGATTAAGTGCCTTCTGACTCCAACTTCCTTGTTCTTGTAACAGTGCTAACCCCCATTTAGAAAAGACCAATTAATTTATATCTGATTATCAACTTTAATTATTTGAATTAAAGTGTTCTATCTAAAACATAGTATAGTGTCTGTTAGTAATTGATAACATGAATTCTCACAAATATTTTAGAATTCTACATCTTGCACTTAAAAAGAAAATTTGATTCAATAACTAATTCCAGTGTTTGAGAGTACTGCAGGTTAAATTATATTCCTCTTCCCTCGAGTTCCCTACTTCTCATCATTCTAAGGAAAATTGATAACATTAATATTTCATATTGTCTTACAATATCCAGTATGATAGTGAATTTCTATAGTATTCCTAGTTCAAAGAAGTCTTGGAAATCTCATATATATTTAGTTAAATTGCTATTTAAATCAATCCATGATCCTTTTCTTTTCTTTTTTTTTTGCTAAAAAGTTTCATCAGTCTTAAATGACAAAATGGAGGGAGCTGAAAATTTCAAAATTTCAAATTTCCTCCCTCAAATCCCCATGTGTTTTCTGTGATGTTTCCATTAGAGTTAAAACAATAATTGCAATTTATAGTTACATAATGCTTTCTTAACAACCCCAGTGAAATGGAACATTTTTCTATATGAGGAATAAAAACCCAGTGAGACAAAGGGTGACATGAGCTGTCATAGCCTTGCCTTTTGACACTCTACCACATTTCTCTGCATTCACAGTAGTATAATAACTTTAATTGTGAGATCATAAACTTAGAGCTCAGTGGAACTTCATAGATCATCTAATCCAAAATACAGAAATAAGGACCAGAAAGATACCCAAGATCACATAGGTAGGGAGTGAATGGCAGAGCTGGAATTCCAACTTGGGTTTCAGCCTCCAAATCCAATGTTCTTTCCACAACATCACATGTTACTGTGACAATTAAACATTAATTTGTGAAATCAGATAATATTTCCTAGGAAAAAAGGTTGGCATTTGGAGCTATTTGGGGTAGAATAAGCTAGAAATCATTATGGTATTATTATTATTATGAAGATATTTACTTCAAATGGTAGAAGCTTGAGCTTTTTGACAGAAAACAAGAATTGCAGTATAGACAATCACAAAAGTTAACATGTATTGCAACATTGAAGAGACACTATGCACTTTCTGTGTGCCACCTATCTCCCTATGCCAAATCCTTCTTATTTCACACAGGATCAAATTCAAACTCATATGTGACATTGAAGGCCTTCACTATCTAAATCATATCTTCCTCTCCAACTGTATCTTCTACTATTCCCCTACAGAAAACTTCCATTGTTACGAAAGTAGTCTGTTTATTGTTTCTTTTTAAAATATTTATAAATGAACAAGCATTTATTTTCTCTTCCATTCCCTGGGCCACCCTACCACCACCGCCACCACCACTGGGGAAAAATAGAAAAAAAGAAAAACAAAACCTTATAATAAATGTGCAAAGTCTAGCAAAACAAATTCCCCCTACTGTCCATGTTCAGAAATTTGTGTCTCCTGCTATATAATGAGTCTCCATAAAGAGATATATAACCTCATTTGTTATCAGTACTCTGGAATCATGACTGTAGAACATCAAAATAAGAATCCTTAAGAAAACATTCCAAGAGAAAATTGAAAAAGAGTTAGAACAAAACTTAATTCCAGACTGTCATCTTCTGTCACAATAAGTTCCAAATGGGTACCCAACTTAAATATAAAAAAATGATATTTTTTAATGGGAGGGAAATGTTTGGAAGTATCTTTTACAGCTATTGCTACAGAGAGAATTTTTAATCAAACCAGGGATAAATGAAAACATTTAAGATAGAATGGATAATTTAAATTTCATGAAATTGAAAAGCTTTGACAAGAACAGAATTAATCCAGCTAGTTTTGAAAGAGAAATTCTATTGTGTAAAAAATCTTTACATCACATCTATGATAAGATTTCAATATCTAGGAAATATAGGGAAATATCATAAATATATAAGACCAAAAGCCATGAGTAAGAGGTCAAAGGAGGGGGCAGCTGGGTAGCTCAGTGGATTGAGAGTCAGGCCTAGAGAAGGGAGGTCCTAGGTTCAAATCCAGCTTCAGACACTTCCCAGCTGTGTGACCCTGGGCAAGTCACTTGACCCCCATTGCCCACCCTTACCACTCTTCCACCTAGGAGCCAATACACAGAAGTTAAGGGTTTAAAAAAAAATTAAAAAGAAAAAAGAGGTCAACGGAGATGAATAAGCACTTCTCAAAAGAGTTTTCAAACGATTAGCACCCATGTGAAAGAATGTTACAAATCACTGATAAAAGAAATTCAAATGAAATCATTCCTGAAGTTTCACCTTACACGTAGTAAATTGACAAGATGACCAAAAAAAAGAAATAGTCAATGTTGGGGGAGCTTTGGGAAGACAGGCATAATGCACTACTGGAGTTATGAATTGTTCCAGCTGTTCTAGGAAGCAATTTGGAATTATGCTTTTTTTTTAAAGTGACTAAAATGTCTAGCATTAGAAGTGATAGTAATTTGAATGAATAGAATTTCGGTGTACAGATGAATCACTCCTCCATAAAACAGAAACATGAATTCTTATCAGTGTTTAAGATTCTCCTTGCCTCCTCCCCTTCTTCATCCTACATAAAAAGCACTTTGTTTTGTCTCTTTTAAATTTTTTGAAATGTAATTACACGCTATTCAGAATAGTAAGGAAGAAAATATCATAATGAATGAAAAGTTAGTAGTCAGTGCTTTGAAGGGACTGTGTGAGAAAGAAAAGATAAAGCAAGCCTTCTGGTTTTAGTAAACTGTACAAATATTATTAGGTCTTCTGATTCTATTTCAGTGATATACTAAAAAAGAATCATCTTCAAATGGCCAAGGCAGAATAAAAATGTTTACACAGGACTGTGTGGTTTCTTTGCTTTTTAGAAATTCTCTCAGTCTACTTAGTCTGGCATTGATTGGTCTCATTGGTAAACTATTTTCAGTCAGTTCAGTACTTTTAGACAGGAAGATTAAGAAAAGTTTCATTTTCTACATGTGTACAGACAATGGAATAGAGTAGGTATACAATACACAGTAATAAATGACTATAATAATCTAGTATTTGATAAAAACAAAGATTTAAGCTTTTTGGACAAGAAAATATGACACTTACTATATGATAAAAACTCCTGGGAAAACTGGAAAGTATTTTGGCAGAAACTTTAGAAACCTTTGGCAGAAAGTTTAGATCAACATCTTACACTATATACCAAGATAAGGTCAAAATGGGTAGGTGATTTAGACATCATGGAAGATAACATGAGCAATCAGAGGAGCATGGAATAGTTTACCTTTCACATGTAAGGATGAAGGAAGAATTTATGACCAAATAAGAAACAAGAACAACTTTCTTTTATTGCTATAGATAGCATTCCTAGTACAATATTGAATAATAGTAAAGATAATGAGCATCTTTATGCTTTACCCTGCTTTTATTTATAAAGAAGAATTGGAAGGTAAGGGTTTTAAAAAAAAAAAAAAGTCAATACTGTGTATTGGTTCCAAGGCAGAAGAGTGGTAAAGGCTAGGCATTTGGGGATTAAATGGGTTAAGTGAGTTGCCCGGGGTCACACAGCCAGAAGTGTCTTAAGGCAAATTTGAACTCAGGACCTCCCGACTCTAAGCCTGGCTCTCAATCCACTGAACCACCTAGCTACCCACAACAATGTACAATTGAAACACTCAGACCTGGGTTTCACTCTAAGGGTGATAAGATATGATTCTAGACTACCTGGTTACTCCCAAATCCAATTCCTCCTTAAGTAATTTGCTTCCAAAGTGTCTACCCAATTCTTGCTCCATATTGATCCTGGTGAGGAAATCATGTCCAAAGAAATACTTCTTTGCCACCTTAGCAATTGTAGAAGCATCCTGAATGTATCTCTTCATATATACTAGATGAAATGATGTGTCACCACAAGTACATTGCTTATATTTTTCCTATGTCCCGTTAGACACAAAAAGTCCATACTCCCAAGCATCAATAGCTTGCTGGTGCTCAAGTATACTGCATGACTTGTAGCCCTTTCCTTCAAATATATCTTTCACTTTATATAAACATATGCTGTCATGTGGAACCAGTAAAATCTGTTCCTTATCAGTACCATTGTTTTCTGACCTTTTAAATGTCCAAAATCACCACATATTGTTTTCATGGTCATAGAATAAAATGCTTTGAATAGCACCAGCAGCTTCCTGATACTATGTACAAAATGAATTACAGTCCTGCACAGCACTCCATTGCCTCTAGCTCCAACTTCCACCATCATTTGATCAGTAAGGCACCCTTTAACCTTTTAAAAACCAAAGCTTGAGGTCCCAAAGGTCAAAAGTTTTGTGGCATGCATTACTTCTCATATCCCTATATGACACATTCTCACCCTTTGCCAATATTCCAAGGATAACTGAGGCGAAAAAATACATTCAGTGCAATAATTTTCACAAACCTGATGGCACATTTTCTGGTGAAAATCCCAGACTGTCAGGTTGCACTTCCAGGTGACAAAGGTCCTTCTTAGGTGTCACTCTTCCTGGACATGTCACAAATGTGATATAAGAGTAGTGTAAGACTGAGACAGAGGAATATGAGAGATGTTAGAGAGTTTCAGTGGATCTGCTTATAATGTGCACATATTCAAAAAGAAACATTATGCATAATTAGAGAAATGCAAATCAAAACAATACTGAGATATCTATCACCTCATACCTAGCAGACTGCCCAATATGACAGTAAGAAAAAATAATAAATGTTGGAGAGATCGTGGCAAAATTGGGACACTAATGCATTGCTGGTGAAGTTGTGAATTAGATTCTCTTGATTATTAAGTTTGAATTATTTTTAAGATGTTTTTATGTATTTTACCATTTCTTTTGACTCCATTGAAATTTGAAGCCCCTAGAGGTCAAGAATCATGTTTTATTCTTCTTTGTATACCTCTTGAATTGTCTAACATAATACCTTGTGCAACATAAATGCTTAATCAATATATGTTGATTTTTAGTTGATTCTATGGAAAAGAAAAAATCAGTCCTGAATGATAAAGCAAGGCACTTATCTATTTTTTACACCAACTAAAAGAAAGGAATGTGTTGAGGGGAAGAGGTATCACCTCATGGGGGTATTATGAAGTTAAATTAATAGAAAGTATTGCTATACTAAATGTTCCTCTCTTATAAGTGAGACTCAATTAAAACTATAAATTATTTTGAGAAAGTTGTCTGCAAACTAGAGGGTTTTAAAAATTGAATTATATGTCAAATGTCAAATGTCAACATGCTTTTTAAAGAAACTTTGCCATTGAACCCTGTGGAGTACAAAGGTTTATTTCTGATTTCACTGGTTTTCAAATATCTCAGGTCACCTTCAACATGGGATACACCTATACTGGTACCAGACAAGTCTATAATTTGCAAAGGATCAGAAATTAAGTTCTTCAACTTTGTAGCACATATAACAGAGAACCACATTCTTGCCCCCGACTACCTGCAGGACCTTTTGACCTAGGCAGCTACCAGGATATTTGGGCAAAGGTGTGAGATTAAACTGTTTGGCTTGTCTTTGAACATTCTTATATGAATCATTCCTATTCCTTTCAATCTGATCCCATTTCAATGATCAGACATAGCAAAGTAATCTTTAAAAAAAGAAATGTTAAAATAGCATATTAAAATGTCTGTGATAATAGTTATAGTGCAAATAGGTAAGAAGAAAGGAAACAAGGAAAGACACAGCTTGCAATGGAAATGTACAAGAGTTCAATCTTAAATTCCTTCATTTTGTTAATTAAATTCATTTATTTTAAACTCCTATCATATATGACACTAGATGAGGTTCTGAGAGATGTACAAATATAAATAAAACACAATCCCCGGTCCTAAGCTTATATACAATATGGGAAATATAAAAATACAAATAGAATATATTTGCATACACATATAATACAATAGAATATAATGTTGAGACAAAAAACTATAAGAGTTAAGGGAAGGAGTTATCATTACTGACTTGGGGAGTAAGAAACGGGAAAAGAACTTCATATAGCAGGCATTTGAATTAGAGTTTGATGTGTATAATTTCCAACAAAGGAAAATGAAAGGAAGAGCTTCTAAACATAATGCACAGTAACTCATTTTATTTGCTTCAACACCAAGCATATGGAATAGAATAGGTAGCTTAAGAAGATACCTATTTTTAAGAGCAGACAATTTTCATCATAAACTACATGAAAGAGAGTACTTTAAAACAAGACTGAAGAAAGGAAGGTAGAAACCAGATTAGAGAGGACTTCCAATGCAAAACTAAGTAGCCTGGACCTTGTAACATTAATTTTTTTCATCTGTGGGAGTTTTATATCTTCACCAGAACAGAATAAAATAAATAATAAAAATATAATAAAAATGTAATATAATATATAAAATAAAAATAACAAAAATTAAGTGATGGCTATGTGAAGTAATATAAAATATTTCTTCAGCAAGCAACCTTTCTCACCTTCTCTACCTTTTTAAAAAAATCTTTTATTTTTATTGTCATGTAAAACACACTTCCATATTGGTCATTGTTGTAAGAGTTAAATTCATGAAAGATGACTCCAACAGTTCTTTCTCTGAAGGTGGATAGCATTCCCCACCATAAGTCTTTCAGGATTGTCCTAGATCATTGCCCTGCTGAGAGTAGCCAATTTTCCCAGATAATCATCATACAATATTGCTGTTATTGTGTACGATGTGCTCCCAGTTCTGCTTATTTCGCTCTGCATCAGTTCCTGCAAATCTTTCCAGCTTTTTCTAAAACCATCCTGCTTATCATTTCTTTTTGCACAATAATATTCCATCACCAACATATACCACAATTTGTTTAGCCATTCCCCAAATGATGGACATCCCCTCAATTTCCAATTCTTTGCCACTAAAAACAGAGCTACTATAAATATTTTTTACAAGTAGGACCTTTCCACATTTTTATTCTCTTTGGGATACAGACCCAGTAGTGGTATTATCAAATCAAAGGATATGCACGGTTTTATAACCCATTGGGCATAGTCCAAAGTTGTCCTCCAGATTTGGTTGAATCAGTTCACAACTCCACTAACAAAATGAGCATCCCAATTTTATTTCATCTTCTCCAACATTTACCACTTTTCTTTATTGCCATATTGGCCAATCTGATAGGTGTGAGGTGGTACCTTAGTGTTGTTTTAATTTGCATTTCTCTAACATTAGTGATTTAGAACATTTTTCATATGATTATTTATTAATTTGATTTTTTCATTTGAAATTGCGTGTTCATATCCTTTGACCTTTTGTCAGTTGGGGAATGGCTTGTATGTATTCTTATAAATTTGACTTAGTTCTCTTTAAATTTGAGAAATTAGACCTTTATCAGAGACATTTGTTATAACATTTTTCCCATTTTGTTATTTCCTGTCTAATCGCGGTTGTATTAGTTTTGTTTATACAAAAATTGTAAATTTAAAATACTCAAAATTATTCATTTCACATCTTATAATACTCTATCTCGTTTGGTCATAAATTTTTCCCTTCTCCAAAGATCTGCCTGGTTAACTATTCCCTAATTTAGTGTTCCCCTAATTTAGTTATGGCATCACTTTTTATATGTAAATCATACATCCATTTTGACCTTAACTTAGTATGGGGTGTGAGATATGGTCTATACCTAGCTTCTGCCATACTATTTTCCAATTTTCCTAGCAATTTTTGTTAAATAATGAGTTCTTATTCTAAAAGCTGGGAACACTAGTTTGCTAAGGTCATTTCCCCCTGTATATTTTGTATCTAATCTACTTCATTGATCTACCATTCTATTTCTTAGCCTGTAGCAGATTGGTACTGCTAGACCACCTTCCTTCACATTTTTTTCATTAGTTCTCTTGATATTCTTGACCTTTTGTTCTCCCAGGTGAATTTTGTTGTCATTTTTTCTAGTTCTATAAAATAATTATTTGGTAGTTTGATTGATATGGCACTGAATAAATAAATTAATTTAGGTGGAATTGTCATTTTTATTATATTAGCTTGGCCTGCCCATGAACAATTAATATTTTTCTGGTTTAGATCTGATTTTATTTGTGTGAAAAGTATTTTGTAATTGTGTTCACATAATTCCTGTTTTTGACTTGGCAAGTAGATTCCCAGGCATTTTTTATTGTTTAGTGTGATTTTAAATGGAATTTCTCTTTCTAACTCCAGCTGCTGGGTTTTATTGGTAATACAGAGAGATGCTAATGATTTATGTGGATTTATTTTGTATTCCGCAACTTTACTAAAGTTATTAATTATTTCAACTAATGTTTAATTGATTCTCTAGGATGGATACTCTAAGTATTTTCATCTGCAAAAAATGATAGTTTACTCATTGCCTAATTTAATTCCTTCAATTCCTTTTACATTCTTTATTGCTAAAGCTAGCATTTCTAATACAATATTAAATAATAGTGGTGATAATGAGCATCCTTGCTTCACCCTTGACCTTACTGGGAAGGTTTCTAATTTATCCCCATTGCAGAAGATATTTGCCAAAGGTTTTAGAGAGATACTACTTATTTTAAGGAATGACCCATTTATTCCTGTACTTTCTAGTGTTTTTAATGGGTAATGCATTTTCTCAAAAAATTTATTGACTTTCTACATCTATTGAGAAAATCATGTGACTTCTGTTAATTGATTATTGATATGGTCCATTATGCCCTACATTCCTGGTGTAATTTCCACCTGGTCATAGTGAATGATCCTGTAATATAATGCTGTAGTCTCTTTGCTTGTATCAAAATTTATGCATCTATATTCATTAATGAAATTGGCCTATATTTTTCTTTCTCTCTTTTTGTTCTTCCTAGCTTAGGTAACAGTACCATATCTGTTTCATAAAAAAAATTTGGTAGGATTCCTTCTCTACCAATTTTCCCAAATAGTTTATGTAGTATTAGGATTAATTGTTCTTTAAATGTTTGATAGAATTCACTTATGAATCCATCTGGCCTTTGGGATTTTTTTCTTAGGGAGTTTCTTTTTCTGATAATGGGATTATTTAAGAATTCTATTTCCTCTTTTGCTAATCTGGACAATTGTATTTTTGTAAATATTCATCCATTTCACTTAGATTGTCGGATTTATTGGGATATAATTGGGCAAAATAGCTCCTAATGATTGCTTTAATTTCCTCTTCATTGGTAGTGAGTTCACCTTTTCATTTTTGATGCTGATTATTTGATTTTCTTTCCTTATTTTAATCAAATTAATCAATGCTCTACTTTACTTGTTTGTTTGTTTTTTATAAAACCAACTGCTACTCTTATTTATTAGTTCAATGGTTCTCTTACTTTCAGTTTTATTGATTTCTCCTTTAACTTTTAGGATTTCCAATTTAATCTTTAAAGGAGGGTTTTTAATTGTTCTTTTTCTAGTTTTTTTAATTGTGTGCCCAATTCATTAATCTATATTTTCTTTATTTTGTTGATGTGATTTTTAAAATATATGTCTTCCCCTAACTACTCCTTTGGCCATATCCACAAATGTTGATGTGTTGTCCCCTCACTATCTTTCTCATAAACAAAGATGAATTTTTCTATTTGTTCTTTGGCCCACTCATTAAATTAAATTATTTAATTTCCAGTTAATTTTTATTTGTCTTTCCATGCAGCTTTATTGATTATAGTTTTTATCGTGTTATGATCTGAAAAGGATGCAGTTGTTATTTCTGCTTTTCTGCTTTTGGTTGTGAAGTTTTTGTGACTTAATTGCATGGTTAGTTTTTGTGTAGGAGCCATGTACTGCTGAAAAGAAGTTATATTCCTTTCTTCTCCCATTCAGTTCTCTCCAGACATCCATTAGTTCCAACTTTTCTAAGATTTAATTAATTTCTTTTACTTCTTTTTTGTTCAGCTTTTGGTTTGATTTTCCTGGGTCTGAAAGGGGGATGTTGAGAACTGTAAAAATAATAGGCAACTGGGGGCAGCTGGGTAGCTCAGTGGATTGAGAGCCAGGCCTAGAGACGGGAGGTCCTAGGTTCAAATCCGGCCTCAGACACTTCCCAGCTGTGTGACCCTGGGCAGGTCACTTGACCCCCATTGCCCACCCTTGCCACTCTACCACCTACAAGTCAATACACAGAAGTTAAGGGTTTAAAATAAAAAAAAAAAAATTAAAAAAAAAAAAAAAAAAAAAAAATAATAGGCAACTATAAAATAATATAGGCAATGGATTGATTATGGATTATGGATTATAAACTGATTTTAGATTGCTTGCTGTGCTTGCAAAGTATCTTCAGTTTATATCAGTGAAAGGGAACTCATAAGTGAACTTCTCTTCAGGGCCATGCACAAGGACACTAAAGAGACTCTTGTTATAAAAATAAAATATTTATTGAAATTATAAGGATAAAAGGATTTCTAACTCTAAGGGATTCTAACTCCACCCAAATAAAACTCCCTGGTTCCACAAGGAACTGCTTCTCTTGTTTTCACAGGCTACACTAATCCTTCCTGATCTAACCCGAATTTTTATTATTCTAAATAAACTACCTCTATTATCCTTGGTCTTCTCAGAGCTAAAACAATCTATTTAAACAATAGATAGTCACTAGTGTTTCCCAAGTTGGGAAAGGAAAACACTAAGCTCCTTCAGGTCTTTCCCTCCTTTCCTTCTACCTCAGACAGGAGAGTCTCTGTGAGTGACTCTGCCAACTGCCAGAGACCAACTGCCCAACCCAGAGAGAATAACTGTCACAGAAAAACCATTAGACTTGAAACTAACAGTGTCTCAGCTCTGTTTGAAACTCCAATTCTTTCTCAAGCCAGCTTCTCTATTTCTTAACTCTAAACTAATATAACAAGACTATTTTCTAATATCAACCTTATAGGTCCCCCACCAGTATAGTTTTACTGTCTCTTTCCTCTCTTTTTCTCCTTTAAAATTTTAGAGGTTATATTATTTGATGCATATATGTTTAGTGTTGATATTACTTCATTCTTTATAGTATCTTTTAGCAAGATGTCATTTCCTTCCTTATCTCTTTTAATCAGATCTATTTTTTGCTTTAGTTTTGTCTAAGATCATCTTTGCTACTCATTTTTTTTACTTCAGATGATGCACAATAAATTCTGCTCCAGCCTGATACCTATACTCTGTATGTGTCACCCTGCCTCAAATGTGTTTCTTATAAACAACATATAGTAAGATTCTGGTTTTTAATCCACTCTACTTTCCACTTCCATTTTATGGGTGAGTTCATCCCATTCACATCCCCAGTTATGATTACCAATTGCATCTTCCCCTCTATCTTATTTTCCCCTTTTGATCCTGCTCTTTTTTCTTTCGCTCTGTCCCTCCTCACCAATGTTTTGCTTTCCTGCCCCATCCACTTCACTCTCCCTCCTATTACTATCCTCCTTTCTTTATCTTCTTCCCCTCCTACTTCTCTATAAAGTAAGGTGGGATTCTATAGCCTAATGAGTAGGGTTGTTATTACTTCTCTGAGCCAGTTATGATGAGAGTAAATTTTAAGCATTGCCTGTCAACACCCTCATCCTCCCCTCCATTGTAATAGTTTTTATGCCTCTTTATGTGAGATAATTTACCCCATTCCATCTCTCCTTCCCTTTTGCCCATTGTAATTCTCTTTTTCACCCCTTGATTTTTTTTGCATATTATGATATGCATATCCTAATCCACTTACTTCCACACCCACTTTTCTATGTATACTCCTTCTAACTACTCTAATACTGATAAAAAGTTTTCAGAATTACAACTATCCCATTTCCATATAGAAATACTTGCAGTTTCTCTTTCTTATTTACCTTTTTAGGCCTTTCTTGGATCTTGTGTTTAGACATTTTAGTTTCTGTTTAGGTCTGGTCTTTTCATCAGGAATGCTTGGAAATCTTCTATTTCATTGAATGACCATTTTTCTCCCTGAAACAGTAAATACTCGGTTTTATTGGATAAGTGACTCTGGGTTGTAAACCTAGATCTTTTGCCTTCTGGAATATTATATTCCACACCTTCTGATCCTTTAATGTAGAGACTGCTAAGTCCTGTGTAATCCTGACTATAGCTCCCTGGTATCTAAATTGTTTCTTTCTGGCTGCTTGTAGTAGTTTCTCCTTGACTTGGGACTCTTGAATTTAATTATTATTTCCTGGGACTTATCATTTGGAGATATATTGCAAGAAGTGATCTGTAGATTCTTTCAATTTCTATTTTACTGTCTTGTTCAAGAATATCAAGGCACTTTTCTTTGATAATTTATTGTGTTATGATGTCTAGGATTTTTTTTTATCATGGCTTTCAGATAGTCCAATAATTCTTAAATTGTCTCTCCTGGATCTATCTTCTAGGTCAATTGTTTTTTTCAATGAAATTATTTCAAATTTTCTTCTGTTTTTTTCTTCTTGTGATTATGCTTTATTGTTTCTTGATGTCTCAAAGTCATTAGCTTCTAATTGCCCAATTCTAATTTTTAAAGGAATGATTTTCTTATATGAGCTTTTGAGTCTCCTTTTTTATTTGGCCTGTTTCTTGTATTTTTTCACTTCTCTTTCCCATTTTTCCTCTGCCTCTCTTAATTAAAAAAGGACTTTTGAAATCCTTTTCGAGCTCTTCCAGAATCTAAGACCAATTCATATTTCTCTTTGAAGCTTTGCATGTGTTTGCTTTGCTTTCACTGTCCAGTTCTCTTTCTGTGCCTTGATCTTTGTTGCAATAATTTTCTGTGGTTAGATGTTTTTTTTTTTAATTTTTGCTCATTTTCCCAGCCTTTTTTTTTTCTTCACTTTCACTTTTATTTTAAAGGTAGACTCTATTCAAGAGGAAGCTAAGGCACTATTAAACTTCATTTCTTCCTTGGTGCTACCCTTAGCCTTACTTCTGGGTTTCTGCAAGTTTCAGTTCTTCCTAGGTGGTGTGATAGCTTCTGGGCTGGGAGCTCTTAGAATCCCTCCCATTACTGACTCAGTCACCTTCTGAAGCTGCTGATGGCTCAAATACTAGTCTCAGGCTTGTGTAGTAGTTTGGGGTCTTACTATGGACTTGATCAGGTCAGGCACACCTTTGGTTTGCCCTGCCCTTGGACTCTGGCAAGGGCCAACCAGGCCTAGGCTCCCACAGACCAGCACCTTGGGGACTGCCCCACCCCCCCAAACCCTCTCACCCCAATCTTACCCCCTCCCATACCCCACACCCCCCCAAGATCCAAGGACCCAGCTCTAGGTCTACACTGACCTGGAGTGCCACACAGATTTTCCCAAACTGGGATTTAGGTTGTCACTACAAGCCTGGTCTAGGACTCCTGGCCTCACTCATGCCCACATAGATCAGGTTGGCAGCACAGACTGCCCTGGCCAATATTCTGTACCTCACCACAGGTTTGCCTGGAACTTTAGAGGTGTGTGTGGTATGGTATTGCTATTGCCTTAGGCAGGGTCTCAGGGTCTGAATGTTGTCTTGGGCCTTGGTTCAAAACCTGGAACCATAGCTGTGGGATGGGGGCTTGCTGTTGGCTTGTTCCTTAGTCCTTGTTGTAGATTCTTGTTGGTTGTGCTCCCTTCTCATCCCAGTGACCTAGATGTTCTTTGCCTGCCTTTCAAGTTGTTCTCTGGATGAAAGTTGCTTCACTCTGTCTCCTTCTTAGTTCTTTCACTGCTATATTCATTTTTGTGGCATTATTTTAAGATTAGTTGGAAAGGATTCTCCTGGTGGTTTTGAGCTTCCCTGCTTCTGCTCTGCTATCTTGGCTCCACCCTCCTCTACCTTTCTTCTAAAAGTGTTATCTATCCAAAAGTAATCTTAATCCTAAAATCCATATTTAAAATTACTTAGAACTCCAATATAAACATTCCTTTCCTGTTGAGCATATAAAATACTTCTCTTTAGATGAGACTTGTAATTTTCTAGTTGTTTACTTTTTTATATAACTTGTGAGTTGTTTCTTTGTTTTTAAGAAAGGGCATGTAGGGGGCAGCTGGGTGGCTCAGTGGATTAAGAGCCAGGCCTAGAAACGGGAGGTCCTAGGTTCAAATTTGGCCTCAGATACTTCCCAGCTGTGTGACCCTGGGCAAGTCATTTCACCCCCATTGCCTAACTCTTACCACTCTTCTGCCTTGGAGCCAATACACAATATTGACTCCAAGACAGAAGGTAAGGGTTTTTATTATTTAAAAAAAAAAAAAAGAAAGAAAGAAAAAGAAAAGGCATGTATACCACATCCTCCAACTCTGAATAAATATCAATGTATGGGAATTCATATTACTGAAATATTTCCTGTACCCAAATCCTGGACTATAGTTGGATATTTACATTTCAATTTGAAAAGCCTTTTTAACAGTCAGATTTTTAGGGTAAATTTAGATTTTGTTTAATTTTCATGCTTATGATGTATAATAAATTGAGTTATCTTTTATAAACTGAATCTAATGAAAAATTGAACAGATTATTAAATATAAAATTGTATGTCCTTTGTTTTTTCTTTCACTTTAAGTTGCTATGAAGAAACTATATAATATAGAATGTGAAACATCTAATTCTGGAACCCTCAGTTTTTTGTAGGTGACCCCAAGTCTTTAAATGATGTCAGCTAGCAGATGTTTTGTTCCAGTTCTAATTCTCAGATTTGAAAAAACAGCAACATATCTTTTAGAGAGGATGGGATTTACCACACCTATTATTTCTTATTAATAGTGGCCTTCCTTCAGTTGTGAGGCACAAAATGGGCCTTCCTTCATGACTTAGAGACAGATAACAAACTAGTAATAGCCTACTAGTCCCTTTTCCACACCCCCTACCCATCCTACCCTTTGTGTGAGCCAGTTAAATGTTAGATTTCCAACACAATAGTTTTCGATCCACAGAACTCACCTCATCATCTACAAATGGTTTCTGAGTGTCTATACTAAAGACCTAAAAATTTAGTTGGGAGAGACAAACCACCTGTCTAAAAAGTACAAATTGAGGAAGATCAATGCTAATTGCCAATAAGCTATATGAACTCAGATGCCCATCTTCCCTACTCCCAAATGTAAGAGGAAAAGATTTCATCCAGGTTCCCAAATGATGATTATGTTATATGTTCTCCCTGTCACTCACTTAGCAAGCAGAACTCTTATAGCGTCTTGCTTTCCTTCTTCTGGACACCAGACCTCAGTGTTTTTTGGATTCCCTGACTGTGTTCAAATGCATATCTATTGTTCTGTTTGACCCAGTATGCACAGAGTACCAGAAGGAAGTGATGGATGGATGGATGGATGGATGGATGGATGGATGGATGGATGAGACTGGAATAACTAGCAAAGTTTTTTAATCTTTTTTTTTTTAATCCTTGCCTTCTGGCTTAGAATTGATACTAAATTATTAGTTCCAAGGCAAAAAAGAGGTAAGAGCTAAGTTGTTAGTGTTAAGTGACTTGCCTAGGATTACACAGCTAGGAAATGTCCAAGGCCAAATTTGAACCCAGGACCTCCTGTGTCCAGGCCTGGCTCTTCATCTAGCTGTCTCAGCATTTAATTTGCTCATTTTCTGTGGCATCCTGGTCTTGTTAGAATCACTATAGTATATAACTCCTCATCTCTTAATTTATTTTATTTTGACTTGTAGTGTACTTATTTGTAAAGTTTTAAGACTTTTAAGAGGTTCCTTTACTAAAGAAAGATTTTTCATTTACTAAAAAATCAAGCCAACCTAATTTTTTAAAATCAAAGTAGTTAAATTTCTCATGTTTCTGTTTAATTCAGAAAGCATTTATTAGGCACCTGCTATGCAGAGGATACAAAGACCAAACATAAAAATAGTACCTGACCTCAGCAAGAAGCTTCCATTTTACTAGTTGGAAATAGTGTATCCAAAGACTAGTAAATATAAATATATACAAAATAATTTCAGGAAGGAAGCATGCCAACAACTAAAGACATGAAGAAAGGTCTCATAGAGGGCATTGCACTTGGGCTGAGTGAATCTTGACAGGAGTTGAGGATTCCAAGAGGTAAAAATTAGGAAAGAGGACATTTCAGGAATAGGAAGCAAACTACATGACTCAGCAACAGTAATGGGCAAATCAATGCACAAAAACTCAATGTATTGTTACATAGAACAAAAGTTAGTGTGAGATACTTGTTGGTAAGAAGAGCCAATATACATGAAAACATACTCCTAGGTAGGTCTTTCAGCCTGACATAATTTCTAATGAGAGGGAATGAATCTTTCCTGGAGAGTCTTTATTAAGGATTTACCTAAGACTTAGACTTCTAAAGTAAGTTTTAGAAGAGACTGGTTTTTAAACTGTAAAACATAATAAGTAATGAAATGCCAGATTTTGGCATGTCTGTACATGGAAGCATTAAGAAGAGAAATAATAAATGTTTTGTTTTTTTAAATAAAGGATGCACTGTGTGATCCTGGGCAAGTCACTTCATCCCATTGCCTAACCCTTAGGACCAAAACACAGTATTGATTCTAAGACAGAAGATAGAGTTTATATATATATATATATATATGGAGAGAGAGAGAGAGAGAGAGAGAATTCAATTATTGTTTTTGCTATAAGTAGTATAACAAGCATTTAGAATGTGATTAGTTTATGATTCTTTATTGTATTTGTTGTCAGATAACTCTTTTCCTATATTGCCTATGGAAATCAGGGATTCTGAAATGTTATTCATAAACTTGAAAAGCAAACTGGATTGTACAAGTCCTTCCTGGAACACCAAGAGACTCTGACTCTGAGCAAGTTATCTAACCTCTCCATGCTCTGGGTACTTCTTTGAGATGAAAAGGTATGGAGAAGGTGGCCACCTACATAGTAAAGGGAGCTTCCTCATCTGGGAGAGCCCCTTGTCAGTAAAATCCCAGCCATTCCTTATCCCTTATTCATAACTCGAGTGTGTTAGAGTTGGGAGAGCATTAAGGTTATCTAGTTCAGTGTTCTCATTTTACAGAGGAGGAAACTGAGGCTAGGAAAGATGGTGACTTGTGTCACAGACAGTGCCAGCACCATGATCTAGAACAGTCCCTTCAACATGCCCCACTGCCCTGTCACCATTCAATACTTTCTAGCATCTCTCCAGCATCTCTTCAACAGCAGGCACAGGGCTGCATTCTGGAGATAACAAAAGGAGATGAAATAGTCTTTCCCCTCAAGGAGCTTACATTAGTTTGCTTTGTCATAGACATTGACATCATATTCATTAGCTTCATTATACATCTCCCAGTCTCCTCACCTTGCCATTTCTGACCTCCAGTCCCCTATTTCTATATTGATCTTCCTGCTGTTGTTGGAGGGAAGGGAATCAGCATTTATATAGTGCCTACCACATTCCTGCAAGGCAGGTACTATTATCCTATTTTACAGTTGAGGAAACTGGAGCAAACCAAAGTGAAATAACTTGCCCAGGGTCACAGCTAGTAAGTATCTGAGGCTGGATTTGAACTCAGGTCTTCTTGACTCCAGGCCTACCTTTATCAATGGTGCTACCTTGCTGGCTATTCTACTGATTTGGCATTGTGAACCATGCCAGAGAAAGGAGATGGATAAATGAGATTAGAGGATCCACTGGTCTGGGAGCATATGGTTTTGCCTTTATTCAGCCTCTTCATATCCACATTTGAATTAAGAATCCAGCCTGCTTCATAGGAGCTTAGGTTTTGTCTTGGTTAGTTTTTCCCCCACCTCTGCTTCTGGAAGGCAGGAACAGTAAATCATCAGTTAAAGGTTTTTTGTTTTGTTTTGCTTTTTTTTAACACCAACAGAATGATTTTGTGATTCTCTGTTCTTCCCAACCTCCACACAAACACCCCATAATTTTCCTAACTACAGCTCACTTTGATGCCTAGGCACTGAGTCAGTTTCAGCTCCTGTGGAGGACACAGCACCAGTAAGGTCAGTGATTAGTACCAACTGAGCCATTTTTAATAATTTAGTCAGCTCTTTGCTGCTTGTTTATTTGTTGTGTAAAAAGCCCTCCCGGGAGCTGTTTCTCAGTACTCCAGAGGGAAACCCTTTTCAATCAGCTTGTATCAGTTGCATCAGTCATCACAATTATGTTACCTTCCCACTGCCATTATTAGATGTATGTTTTTATCTAAGGGTAAGAATGGAAATTATTTTCCTTGAGCTCCTCAAATATACTACTTCAATGGATTGCATTAATGCAAAATAATTTGCACTTTTTTTTGGCCATATTGTGGCACAGATGTGAATTGCCAGGAAACAATGGCAGCAGATAAACCACCCTGACATTTAGCTGTAATAAATGGCAGGGTGAGGGAAAGCTCTCTTTGAGCAAAGTAAAAAACAATTGCAGACTTTCCTAAAACCAGTTGGAACCCCAAACCAAAGACTGTTCTGGATGTAGGCACAGCATAGAAAGGGCTCTTAATGATATGCAATAAGGTCATGGTCACCAACACTGTCTTTGAAAATGTATAGTAGTTTCCATTCTAGTGAATCTGGAAAGGTTCTCCTCAACCCCTTTCCCCCCAATCAAAACTGATTTTAGATGATTTTTTCCCTGTGATGTTCTATAGTACATGTTACACTTAATACTATTCATTATTTCCCTGTTTGTAGTTATCACTTATGAGGTTATAAGTAATTCAACAATTGTTTATTGTACACCTTTATTTGCCAACATTCTTCTAGGTATGTTAGGAAGCACAAAATGAAAAAATTGTGTTGTCCTAAATGTTCACTAGTCTTTGCCAAGTTCATTAAGAGTAAAAAGAGATCAATATGTGTTAAGCCAGTGATGGCAAACCTATGGCATGGATGCCAAAAATGGCACACAGAAAGCTCTCTTTGGGCACTCAACCAACCTTCCTCCCTCCCCCCACCACACACAAGAGTTTGTTACTAGAAGGCAGAGGGACTCAAGTGGAGCTGCTCCCTTACCCCTCTCCACCATGCCTGATGACATTTTTTCACTTCACCTGCCCCTCTGACAAGCAGCCCAATGGGAATGCTTTCTTCTTCCCCTTAGTGAAGCAAAGGGAGGTGTGTGGGTGGCCACAGCACACAGTCTGGGGACGGGCAGGCACAGTACTCCATGGGGGGGAAGCAGGGGGCAGGGCCTGGCACTCTGTCTCTGAAAGCTTTGCCTTCACTGTGTTAAGCAATACAGACAGCCTTAGTGAAGAAAAATGAACTTGATCTGGTCCTTGAATATAGATAGAGTTTAGATGGGCAAAGAGGAACTTTCAACTGAGGAAAATAAAATGGATCAAAAAATTGTGGTAGAATGAGCTTGGTGTATAAAGGAAACAGTCTTACAAACAGAAATCTCATGCTGGCCAGTAATAAGAGATAAAATTGTCAGGATATAGTAAAGACATTACAAAGTACTCAAAATACCATCTTGGAATGGACCTGATTAGCAGTGGGAAGCTTATTAAGTAGGGGATGTAATACGATGAAAATTATATTTTACCAAGATTGGTCTGGTATATAGAATAAAATATCATACATTCCTGCTCATATATTCAACTCTGTATTCTTGCCCTTGATCAATCACAAATCCAACTATTTTTTATTCTTTGATTTCCTAGTATATACCCCACAGCAACCATTCAACACATTTTCTCCCCTCCTCAATCCTCACCCCTTCACATTAGCTCTCATTTACTTATTCTCAGTAACCAACCTTACTTTCTCCATTACTGAAAAAACAAACAGACATTCAGGATGAGCTTTTTTATATCTATCTGCCTCTTATCCTCAATATTTCAAGTACAATTCCCCAAACATTTAAGTGCCTACTATGTGCAAGGTATGTAGTTCAATCTCTCTACCTTTCCTCTCAATCTAAAAGAAAAAGATGTTCCACCACTCAAATGGCTGACCTTGCTACTTGTGCCCTAAATTTCTTGTGTTAGAATGAGGGGAAAAATGGGATTCAAATCATGCAGCTTGGATTGTAGTCATATGTTATTTCAATCCAGACCTGAACAGGTCATTTTGTTTTCCTTGGCCTCCATCTCCTTGTTTTAAAAAAAAATCTAGACTAGCTCCCCTTTAGAGTGCTTTCTAATTCTTTAAAAAAAATTTTTTTCCATTTCTTCTACATTCTTGAGAATACAGACTCTCCATATATCTTCAATCTTTCATTCAGTCAATCAGTCATAAACTACAATGTGCTACGTTGTGCTAAGTGCTGGTAGATGTGCTTCATTGACAGAAACAGAAGGGTACAAACAGATACAAAAAGAGGCAAAAGATAATTCCTAACCCCAAGGAGATTACAATCTAATGGGATAGACAACATGCAAACAAATATATACAAAATAAGTTATGTACAGGATAAATAGGAAATGATTATCAAAGGGAAGGTGCTAGAATTAGGAGAGGTTGGGGAAGACTTTCTATAGAAGATCAGATTTTAGTAAAGACTTAAAGGAAGCCAGGGAGGTCAGTAGTCAGAGCAGTGGAAGAAGAGCATTCCAGGTACAGAGAACAGCCAAAGAGATACCCAGAGGCAAGAGAGAGTATCTTGTTCATAGAACCTCCAGGAAGCCAATGTCAACTGACCTAAAAAGATGTGTTGAAAAGTAAATTGTAAAAAGACTAGCAAGGCAGGAGGGGGGTGGGTCATAAAGGGCTTTGAATGCCAAACAAAAGATTTTATATTTGCTCTTGGAAGCAATAAAAAGCCACTGGAGTTTATTAGGTTAGGGGGATGAAAAATAGTGAGGAGCTCAGGATGACTTCTAGATTGTGAGCCTGGGAGACTAGGAGAATGGTGTTGCTCTCTAAAATAATAGGGAAAGCAGTGGAGAGATGGTTTGGGGGGAAAGGGGGAATGAGTTATGTTTAGTGGCAGATGTCTCCTGAACAACATTTGCAATGTCTAAAAGGCAGTTGAAAATGTAAGATTGGAGGTCAGCTAAGAGACTGAAGCAGGAAAGAAAGATAGATTTGAGAATCATCAACACACAGATGGTGATGAGATCACAAGTGAAATAGAAGGAGGAAAGAGGTGTAGAGCAGAGCCCTAAGGGACACCTATGTTTAGAGGGTGTGATCTGGAGGACCATACAGCAAAGAAGATGGAAAATGAGCAATTAGATAGGTAGGAGGAAAAACAGAAGTGAGTGGGATTCTGAAAATCTAGAGAAAAGGAAGTATCAAGGGAAAGACCTTTCAAATACACCCACATATTTCTGCCTTGAAAAAAAAAAAAACACCTTCATTTGTTTTTAATGCTTCCTTTAGCCACCATCTTATTTCTCTCAACCTTTTCATTTTGGAATTTCTCAAGCTGATCTTAGTGAAGCAGCTGGTCAAGACTAAGCTAGAAGTACTGGGAACTCCTAGAACTGCTCCCCAGGCTATGTTCTGTTGTCACTAGAGTGATATTAAGTGAGAACCCACCTCCTAGTTACCTCTCCCCACTGTACCCACCACCGTGTCCCAGGCACTTACTTCAGGATCAGCTGCTAATGATTCAGATTGTTATATTGAATAATCAATCAACAAGCATTGGTTGAGTACCTGTTGTGGGTCAGGTGCTATGCTAAGACTGACAATACAAAGATGAAATCTGATCTTCACATTTTATCACAGCACACTTCATGCTAGTATGCATTGCATTGGGACTCACTAAGCAGCCAAACCATACACTCACATCACAGTGTCACATAAATTAAAGAGCCCCATGGCAAGGTGTTGAGAGTTTCCATCCTCTGCACTTCCTATTTTCACCTTCACCTGTCAGACCACTGCCAACCACATACTCAACCTATTGATTCTCTGTCTGCTCACCCTCAACTGTAATACCATCCATCCATCCAAGACACTTATCCATAAGACACTGCCTTTCCTTCCATACTATCATATTCGTGACACCAAGGCCAGCCTGAAAACCCCATACTCCATTTCTCTGCCTTCTAACCACTTCATAAAAAATTATAATCTTTTGCTCCCCTTTGGAGCTACCTCTGCCTTAGGGAGAGTTAAGCAGAAAATCTTCCTGTACAATGGGAGGTAGTATTAGCCATCCTTCATCTCACAAACCTTAAGCATCCCAAGCTCCTATGACTTGGGTTTTTAATCCTCCCACCTCAAGATTCAGTCTACCACTCTCTTCTCTTTCTCTTCCTCTTCTTCCTTTTTTCCTAATATTCTCTTCCTCAAAAAAAAAATGTTTATGGCTTCAGCTAATACCAGAATTTATACTCTATACCAGGGATGGGCAAACTTTTTAAAGAGGGGGCCAAAGGAAAGAAAATGCTCATCTGTCAGTCTGTTTCTAAGGCAACTCTTTCGAAGTCTCATTGTATTGTATCCTACTCATATTCATCAGATTAGGAATAATGTCGTGCAACTGAAAGGACATTTCAGGGGGCCGCATCTGGCCCACTGGCTGTAGTTGCCCATCAGTGCTCTAGACCAGTGGTCCCCAAATTTTTTTGGCCTACCGCCCCCTTTCCAGAAAAAAATATTACTTAGCCCCCTGGAAATTAATTTTTTTTAATTTTAATAGCAATTAATAGGAAAGATAAATGCACCTGTGGCCATCACCGCCCTCCTGGATTGCTGCAGCACCCCACTTTGGGAATCACTGCTCTAGACCTATATCTCAAACTTGTCTACAATTCATTTACACTTACATGTTCCCTTAGCATGCTTTTTTGCTTCTGTACTTGTGCCTAAAAAGACCTACTACCACCTCCTCTCTGTGTATCTTAACTTTACTCAGCCTTCAAAGTTTAGCTTAAGTTCTGGTTCCTCCATGAAGCTTTCAGTGGCCATGACAGTTTACAATCATCCATCCTATCTCTGACCCCTTATCTTGTCCTTATTGTCTTTACAGCTTATCTTCTCTATAAATTTAGCTTAGTGAAATATTTCTGGGGTATTTAAATGTCTCTTCAACTAAAATCATCTCCTTGAGAACTGTGCTGTGCCTCTTTTGTATCCTCTGCTTCAGTATTGATCCCTGCATAAAATTAAAGGAAAAGCAAAATGGCATAAATAAGGAACTCTGAAACATAGAGCTGAGAGACCTGGACCCACATCCTAGCTCTTTCACTTGCTAGATGTATGCCCTTCATAGGTAGCTAGATTGCACAGAGGTTAGAGCACTGGACCTAGAGTCAGGAAGACCTGAGTACAGATCCAGCCTCAGACTTTTACTATCTATGTGTCCTTGGTGAAGTCACTTAACCTCTGCTTTAGTTTCCTGAACTATAACATGGAGATAATAACACCTATCTCATAGGATTGTTTTGAGGATCAAATGACATAATATCTGTGCTTGGCATGTAATAGATGGCTATGCAAATTTTATTCCCTTTTCTTCTCCTTTAGTAAGTCATTAACTTCTAACTAACTTAAAATTTCTCTGAGTATCTCATTATTCTCATCTATAAAATGGGGATGATAAAGCTTATAATTACCCTCTTCAAAAGCCTGTGAAGAAAGCACTTTTAAATTTGAAAACTCACAAGGTTGTCAAATTATTTTTAAATGAATGAATGAGTGAATGACAGGTTGGAAGAGAAAGGAGAGGAAAGAAGCCCAGCTGGAAGATCATTTCTGTCAACCAGTAACCAAGTGATGAAAGTTAGATTCATTTGAGGACATAAAGAAACAAAAAGTTACAGATGACTCCAAGGTATGGAGCCTGCGGCCAGAAATAAAAAAGTTGTGAGAATGACAAGTTTCGTGGAAATATGAGTTCAGTTGAGTTTTGAGATGCCAGTGTAACATTCCAATTGACAACATCCTTGAAGGTAATGGTAATTGGACATATGTAACCAGAGCTAAAAGTAAAACTTTAGATTAACAATCATTTTATTATACATGTGACTGGTAGAGGTTTTATGTTGGGGGTTTTTATGGCCTGATTCAGCATTTCAGATTTTTTTCCCCAAGGCATTAATTTCATACTCCATTCTTAAATTTAAAAATCAAGGCTTCTTAAGATTTATGTCTTCCCAGGCCAAAGTAGATGATAATTTAGGGAGGATTTAACAAATTACCCCCTTGAACATTTCATAATTCATGAAAGAAGTATTGTATAAGACACAAATCTGTATACCCCATTATGTCACTGCTCCATTGTCCATTTAGCCTTAAATCCCTACTCACTGTTGAGTTCTTAACCACTTTTATGACATGAACCCTTTTAGCAGATGGAGATAACCAAAGGACTCCTCAGAATAAAAATAATTAAAGAAAATAAATTTCACTTAAAGGCTAGCGAAAATAATTTCATTTTTTTCCCCATCCAAGTTATTGAACCTCTGGTTAAGAACCCCCATTCTAATCATATCAATCCTAAATCATATCCATGAGACTGTAATGTAAATGTTGTTTGTATTGCTTCTTTTTTGCTAGTATCCAACCCTCCTCACATGTAATGGTAGAAGTGATCTAAAATATATATAAAATTTTAAGAACAGTTGCATATAGTCCATTTAAAGGAGGCTACAGTAGATTGAATGTTCCTTGAGATCCAGAACTGTTTTTTAACTATCTTTATGTATCTTATAGCATCAAGCACTATAAATTGAACAGAATAGGCACCTAATAAATGTTCCTTGAATCATTAAGAAAGGGCCTGTATTTTAAAATAACTAAAGTCTTTGCCTGAACCAAGTGTATACATAGCTGCAGTCTAGCCATTTTTTTCCTAACTCTTCCCTCTTTTCTCTAATATACTCCACCATTTTCCTCTTCCTTCTTTGATTTTCTGTTTTTTTTCTTCTATCCTCTAAAATGGACAAATTGCATTTTGTTCAGTCCTAGCTGAACTATACTGTATGTTGCTCACATATTGAGCCCTTCAAGCAATTGAGCCTTTCACAATTGATATCTATTTTGTAAGCCTGAAGAACCCATCACAATAATAGCAAACAGATGTTATACATACCATAAAACCACCCTCTAGGATCAGTTTTACAAAATAGACTTGCTGGAATCAAAAAGAAAACAATATAACAGCTTATTTATTGCCAACAAAATCTTGGAAAGAGTATTATCTGCCCTTCCCAAAGAGCTGACTGATTGGTGATTTAACTAAATATTTGGCCAAGGTAGTTTAGGTTCCATTTACTAATACAGTTTCTCTACCAGGAAAGTTTGAAAAGAAAACTATAGAATCTCAGCAATCTTATATGTATTCCAACAACTTATTGGAGCTATTAGCTTTTGTCTTTGTTTTTCTTTTTAAATGAAATGAATTCTGATTAATACTTAAAAAGATAGTTTGGGGCCAAAGGCCCCCCCCAAAAAAGGTAATATGAATTATCTCATTCTACCCTAGAGCATCACCCTAGAACTGTCTTTGAGGTCTGCTGTGATAATGCCTTCTAGGTAAAATTCTTTCATCATAATTATTTTTGTACTTAAGGAATTGGTGTTCTTGATTAGGGTTCATTAGACCCTTTTCCATGTTAAATTCCATTCTTTAACAAATTATACTAAGAGAAAAAAAACGAAACTGCCTGGTAAAGTTCTCTGGAAATATGAATGGTTATTGGGAATAGGGTTCAGATTCCTTCCCATATTTCTCAGCTATATTTCTAAGCCCATAAAATGGAGCATTCAAATATTCAAAATGATTCCAAGATGGCACATATTTGGATTTGAATATGCAGTATATGACAAGACGTCCATGCTTACCATCCTGCTTGCCTCTGGTCTGAATTTACCCATAAGTTTGGTACAAAGGCTACATCCAATGGGTTAAAGACTTCTTCACTTTCTCCTACTATCACAAGCATACCAAAGAAGTGCTATCTTACCTGTTATCTCTTGCCAGGTGACCCTACCATCTTCCTTTTAGCATACATTTCTCTAACATCCCTGACCCCTATTCTTCTAAGTTCCTTATTTGTCATTTTCTGCAGCTTACTCACACCCATTATGTACCTCTCCATTACTCTCTGTGTGACACTAATTTCAATTCCTCACAGACTACTATATCCAATGTCTCACAGCCTTTTATCACTGTAAAATAAAGGTATTAAAAAGATTGTACCTTTGTTTCTGAATTTTCAAACCATTGAAGAAGCTTTACAATTTTTTGAAAGCAATCTAACTTGCTCTACTCCTCCTATATAATTCTGTTTCCAACTCACTAAACAATTGTACTATCAACTGTGCCAGATTTATATAACAAGCTTTATACGTTGTCCTTCAACTCTAAGTCATAGACTCAGCAATAAAGTCTGCATCCATTTGGTTTTTCCTGTTTACATACTGAGGTATCTCTCCCCAGAGATTTTGCAGTGTTTCAGAACTTGAAAAAGAAGCACAATGTAGATCAGTAAACAGGAGCATCTACAGCAGGGGTTCTTAACCAAGGTCCATGAACTCGAATAGGGGGGGGAAATCTAACTGAAATTTATCATCTCTTTCAATTATTTGAAAACATTATTTTGAGAAATGGTCCACAGACTACCAGAGGCATATACCTCCCCCTCTCTTTCCCTTCTTCCTTTTCTCTGTATATTTCTCTTTCTCCCTCTATATCTATGTCAACACACACACACACACACACACACACACACACACACACACACACACACACACACACACAAACAATCATCTTTCCACTTGGTTTCTGCACTAGATCTGTCTTCGTATCCCTAGCACTTAAGTACTTAATAGATGTATGGTAATTGATTAATCTCTTCTACCCATTATGGCAAAAATCCTTGATAATAGTATATTTCTCTTTTAGCCTCGCTTGATGTTTTTGATCAGTGTCATTAAGCAAGGTTATCCCTCTTATGTCTCTCAAGGAGTCAAGTGATTTTGATGAAAAATGAAAGGCACCTTGGTGGAAGTGAGTCTTCAATATAGTATTTTATTCTATTGAATTAATCAACACAGTGGATCTACTTTCAGTCAATTGTAGGATTGTAAAATGTGATCCACTACAAAATATCTCTTGCAGAAGTCTGCCTGTTCCCTACTAATATTCCCACTGAGGTTACCTTCAATGTATGTGGAAATTATTCATATAAAATTTTTATATAGATGGGAAAGTAGGCATAAATGATGATGATTGTTTTCTTAATAGCATTTTTTCAGTATTAATATTTTCTCCCATACTTTTGATATCTTCCTCTTCTCCAGATACCTTGCCAGTCAGTCCTTGAATGCCCTCATAACTATATCACCTCAAACATAGATTTCTTTGTATGCTTGACCTGATCCAACTGTTTCTCCATCTTTGTTCTCTTCAATGCCATTTCTCCCTTCTCTTGTAAGCACATCTGGGACTGTGATGTTAGAGTCCCCATGGTGTTTCTATTGTCCTTGGTGGTTCAAGGAAAACATTTCATTATTAAAATTCTTACTGATCATTTCCATTTATCTCTTTTTTGTTTTTGTTCCTTTTTCATCTATATATGTCCTTGAACCTCTGGCTACACTTTCTTTCAACTGGTTTTACCTTCCACTTCTTTTTCTCTGTGCTTTATGAGGCAATACTGCTCAAAATCTTCCAGTATCCTTCTCCATGATATTTTGCAAATGAATTTATATTTTGAAGTGATGCTACCCTTGGCTGCCAGTGTCTCTCCACTTGACAAATAAGTCAAGTATTTGCTGAATAACAACACCCTTTTAGTTTCTTTTGATGTCTGTATTATAGCTATTGACTTAAATTGGTTAAATTTCTATGTGAAATTATTATTAATGTCAGTATCCTTTCCCCCATATATTACTCATCTTCTTATTTTTAATAATTCATTTGAATAGGTCAGGATTGGATTGTTTCAATTATATGGCATCTGTTTCTCATTTTTGTCCTTCCTTGTGCTAATATTTTTCTTTGACACATCAGTAATCTGATTGCCAAATTAATAAGAAGATACTTCCTTGAGTGTTAAAATTTAATGGAGGGGATGAGATGGGCAATGCTATTTATAGATAACTATGTCTAGCATCTCTCAATTCTCCAAAATCTTTGGATTTTTGACTTATAACATTACTGGGAGTTTTTCAAGAGATGACCGATGAATTCTTTCTATTTCCACTTTACCCTCTGGTTCTAAAAAATCTGTACAGATTTCTTTTACAAATTATAATATTTAGGTTCTTTTTTTGGTCATAATGTTCAGATAGTTCAGTGATTCTTAAATTATTTTTCTCCCCAATCTATTTTCCGGGTCAGATATTTTTGCTATGAGATAACCTCTTTTTTTTTCAGTCCTTTTATTTGTTTTATACTTCTTGTTGTCTCATAAAGTCATTTGGCTTTTATTTGGTCCATTTAAATATTCAGGGAATTTGTTGCTTGGGCAAGGATTGTACCTTTTATGCTAAGCTGTTAATTCCAATTCTAATTCTTTCTTCCATAATTCTTGTTTCTTTCCCAGTTTTTTCCTCTAGTGTTCCAATTTCATTGACAAAAAAAAAAATCTTAAACTCTAGCTTCATCTCTTCTAGGAATTATAGTTGAATTTGTATCTAAGCTATGTTTTGCTTTGAGACTTTGCTTGTGGATATTTGGAAGTCGTTCCTTTTCTTTCTGGCTTTGTGCTCATGCATCTTTGTCACCATAATAACTTTTTTATGGTGGGGTGCTATTTTTTTTATTAGACATTTATTAATATTCGTTTTTAATCTGTTTACATACTTTATGCCCCTACTTTCCCCTTCACCCCCCGCTCTCCCCCCACCCATGGCCAACAGATATTTCCACTGGTTGTAACATGTGTCCTTGTTCAGGGTCTATTTCCCATTCATGTCCGCCTCAGCCCATGCATTCAAGCAATTGTTTATCTTATATGTTTCCTCTCCTGCAGTCCTTCCTCTGAATGTGGGTAGCATCTTTACCATAAATCCCTCAGAGCTGTCCTGTGTCATTGCAGTGCTGCTGGTACAGGAGTGGGGTGCTATTTTTATTTGTTCATTCTTCTAACCTACTTCCAGACTTTAGGCTAGATGTTACAGCCAGGCTGTGCCCCGTTCCAGAGGGTAGATCTGGCTGGTCCTGTTACTACTTTATTTGGGGATATTGAGTGTTGAGTTATTCTAGGACCTCAGATATAGCAAAGGCTGGGGACCTGAAAGTTTTCAGTGCTCCCAAAGCGGTCTGATCCAAAGCAAAGTCTGATTGCTGCTCCTCCTTGTCTGAGCTCTGCAAGTTCTTGGCTTAGGTTTATATCTGAGCAACAATAAATGCTCTTGGATTCAACTACTGCCAGACCCTTGGAAGGCTCTGCTATGACTGAGTGACAGAACTTAAGGCTCCCCTTTGGTTCTAGATTCCTGCCTTGGTTATTCCTCTGCAGGCTGCAGCCTGGGTTAGAAGCTGGATCTAGAGTAGCTAAAGGCTGTTTTGCTCCTGGTATCTGAGCAACCCAGAACCCAGGACCTGATCCTTATTGCAGAATGTTACCCCTAAGTATAGCTTTTCTCTTCTGTCCACTCTGGAACTATGATCTGGAATTGCGTAATGGATAACAAAGTTGCCAGATGGCATCCATCCTATCATGGTGCCCAGGGTGGAGTCTAAGATCTCTTGCACTGATCACAGCATCTCCCTGGGCTCTGGAGTGTGCAGGCAGTCAGATCCCCTTCCCAGTGTCTACATATCTCTGTGTATCTCTATACATTGAACTGGGTTGGAAAAAGGATTCACTGTGATTTTTTTTCCTTAGCTTTCCCCATTAAGATTTGGTCTAGAGCATTTTCTAGATCTCTTTGAAGGAATAGGGAAGAGGAGGCAGAACAAAGAGGGAAGGTTTCATTGTCCCATTTCTTGTTCTTCTGCTATCTTGGCTCCATTCAATCAATCAGCTTTCTTCTAAGGAAAGTAATCTTGATGTAATGTTATGATATGTCTTCTTGTAGTTTAAAATTCTCTGACTTCTCTCATTCCATATTTTTTAACTAATTCTTTTTTATAGCTAGATTCCTATTCATGTGAATAATGAACCCCCTGAAGTGGTCACATGTATTTGAATTTGCACTATTCAAATTATAATTATATAAAATATGATAATTGATTACATTATAATGTAAATATGTAGTTGAAATTTCAATAATACAGCCACTTCAGGGGAAATTAAGCATTCATACAAATCATACTATATACTTAATAATCATCTACAAACACAAACATTCTAATATACAAAGAAAAACAATAAAGAAACTATAAGCTTGGAGGCGGCTAGGTGGCTCAAGGGATAGAGAGCCAGGCCTGGAGATGGGAGGTCCTGGGTTCAAATATAGCTTCAGAATATTCATAGCTGTGTGACCCTGGGCAAATCACCCAATTGCCTAGCCCTTCCATTCTTCTGCCTTAGAAACAATATATAGCATTGATTCAAAGATGGAAGAAATTGTGAGCTTCTGTTTGTAAAATTTGTTTTTGTATATGTATGTGTATGTAATCACACTATTATAAATACACAATCTACATACATATACATATATATGCATCTGTATATATTTATGTTTAAGATAAATTTAACAAAACATTAACAAAAATACTTCATTTTTGTCCCCTTCTGTATTTTATGCACATTAAAAAAATAAATTATTGATACTCTGTTTTGGAGGTGTGTATCACTGCCACCTACTTCCCTAAGTAGAAGTACTCATTTTTCTCAAATATGTATAGTCCTGCAAAACAAATTAGCATATCACTCCTTATTCATGATAGATATCTTCCAATATATTTCTTTCCATCCATAACTTTTAAGTCTTTTTAAAGTATCAAAGCAAGTGTAGATTTTACTTAGAAGGTTTTAATAGAATTCTACATAGTTCTTCATAGAACTTCTCTACCACTTCATCCTCTAATTGATGTTGTTGTGTATGCTGTAGTTATTGTCATGGTAGTCTTTTTGTACATACTTATGAGTGTCAAAGTACAAGATGACAATTTTTTTCATAAAATATGCTCCTAATTGTTTTTGAGCATATAACAAAAACCAACCCTGCACATCCTTTATTTGCTTCTCCAAAGAGTACCTGTTAACCATTTGACTGCAACTTTCTTCTGACCTAAAAATCAATATGGTTAAGGTTTTCCCGTAGCATATTCTATTATTGATCATTGGGTAAAAGTTCCTCATTTAGAGGGAGACAGCAGCCAGGTAAATGTAGAGAAACAGTCTAAAAGTTGTGAAATTCTTAGCGCTGTCTACCCCCTTTTCTATGACTGCCATTAGAGGCAAGTAGGTTCTACAGTAGACAGGGTGTTGGGATTGAAATTAGGAAGACTCAAGTTCAAATATAACCTCAGACTTCTGTTTTATGACCATGGGCAAGTCAGTTAACCTGTTTGTCCCAATTTCTTAAACTGTAAAATGGGAATAATAATAGCACCTACATCACCAAGTTGTTACAGGGATCAAATGAGATAATATTTGTAATGCACTTAGCACAGTGCCTAATATATGGTGGTTCTTAATAAATGCTTGTTCCCTTCCCCTTTTCCTCATCACTGGCAAGCTGATGGAGACTCTGTAGAACTGGTGGCCATACTATATTTTTCTTTGTTTTATGAGATGCCCCTAACATAAGCTCTCACAACTTCTTTTTTTTTTTAAAACATTTATTAATATTCATTTTTAACCTGTTTACATGCTTCATACCCTTACTTTCCCCTTCACCCCCCGCATTCCCCCTACCCATGGCCAATGCACATTTCCACTGGTTGTAACATGTGTCCTTGTTTAGGGCCTATTTCCATATTGTTGTTAGTTGCATTGGTGTGGTCGTTTCGAGTCTACATCCCCAATCATGTCCCCCTCAACCCATGCATTCAAGCAATTGATTATCTTCTATGTTTCCTCTCCTGCAGATCTTCCTCTGAATGTGGGTAGCGTTCTTTACCATAAATCCCTCAGAGCTGTCCTGTGTCATTGCATTGCTGCTGGTACAGAAGCCCATTACATTTGATTTTACCACAGTATATCAGTCTCTGTGTACAGTGTTCTTCTGACTCTGCTCCTTTCACTCTGCATCAGTTCCTGGAGGTCTCTCCAGTTCACCTGGAACTCCTCCAGTTTATTTTTCCTTTTAGCACAATAGTATTCCATCACCAGCATATACCACAATTTGTTCAGCCATTCCCGAATTGAAGGGCAAACCCTCCTTTTCCAGTTCTTTGCCACCACAAAAAGCACAGCTATAAATATTTTCATACAAATCTGTTTATCTATGATCTCTTTGGGGTACAAACCCAACAATGGTATGGATGGATCAAAGGGCAGGCATTCTTTTATAGCACTTTGAGAATGATGCCAAATTGCCAGCCAGAATGGTTGGATCATTTCACAACTCCACCAGCAATGCATTAATGTCTCAATTTTGCCACATCCCCTCCAGCATTCAATACTCTCCCCTTCTTTCATTTTAGCCAATCTCCTAGGTATGAGGTGGTACCTCAGACTTGTTTTGATTTGCATTTCTCTAATTATTAGAGATTTAGAACACTTTCTTATGTGCTTATTGATACGTTTGATTTCTTTACCTGAAAATTGCCTATTCATGTCTCTTGCCCATTTTTCAATTGGGGAGTGGCTTGATTTTTTATACAATTGATTTAACTCCTTGTATATTTGAGTAATTAGACCCCTGTCAGAGTTTTTTGTTATAAAGGATTTTTTCCCAATTTGTTGTTTCCCTTCTGATTTTGACTACATTGTTTTTGTTTGTACAAAAGCTTTTTAGCTTGATATAATCAAAATCATTTAATTTACATTTTGTAATTTTCTCTAACTCTTGCTTGGTTTTAAAATCTTTCCTTTCCCAGAGATCTGATAGGTATACTATTTTGTGTTCACTTAGCTTATTTATAGTTTCCCTCTTTATATTCAGGTCATTCACCCATTCTGAATTTATCTTGGTGTAGGGTGTGAGATGTTGATCTAAACCTAATCTTTCCCATATTGTTTTCCATATTTCCCAGCAGTTTTTTTCAAATAGTGGATTCATGTCCCAAAAGTTGGGCTCTTTGGGTTTATCATACACTGTCTTGCTGACATCATTAACCCCAAGTCTATTCCACTGATCCTCCCTTCTATCTCTTACCCAGTACCATATTGTTTTGATGACTACTGCTTTATAGTATAGTTTAATATCTGGTACTGCTAGGCCCCCTTCCTTCACATTTTTTTTTCATTATTTCCCTTGATATTCTTGATCTTTTGTTATTCCAAATGAAATTTGTTATAGTTTTTCCTAATTCAGTAAAAAAGTTTTTTGGTAATTTGATAGGTATGGTGCTAAATAGGTAAATTAATTTGGGCAGAATGTTCATTTTTATTATGTTAGCTCATCCTACCCATGAACAATCAATGGCTTTCCAATTGTTTAGATCCAGTTTTATTTGTTTGGAAAGTGTTTTGTAGTTGTTTTTGTATAATAGCTGTGTTTGTTTTGGTAGATAGATTCCCAAGTATTTTATATTGTCTAGGGTGATTTTAAATGGTGTTTCTCTTTCTACCTCTTGCTGCTCTGATGTGTTGGAAATATATAAAAATGATGATGATTTATGTGCATTTATTTTGTATCCTGCCACTTTGCTAAAGTTGTTGATTATTTCTACTAGCCTCTTAGTTGATTCTCTAGGATTTTTTAAGTATACCATCATATCATCTGCAAAGAGTGATAGCTTAGTCTCCTCATTGCCTATTTTGATACCTTCAATTTCTTTTTCTTCTCTAATTGCTATTGCTAGTGTTTCTAGTACTATGTTGAATAATAGAGGTGATACTGGGCATCCTTGTTTTACTCCTGATCTTATTGGGAAGGCTTCTAATTTATCCCCATTGCATATAATGCTTGTTGATGGTTTTAGGTATATATTGTTTATTATTTTTAGGAAGGGTCCTTCTATTCCTATACTTTTCAGTGTTTTCAATAGGAATGGATGCTGTATTTTGTCAAAGGCTTTTTCAGCATCTATTGAGATAATCATGTGATTTTTGCTTGTTAGACTGTTGATATGGTCAATTATTTGGATAGTTTTCCTAATGTGGAACCATCCTTGCATTCCTGGTATAAATCCCACCTGATCACGGTGGATGCTCTTCTTAATTACTTGCTGGAGTCTCTTTGCCAATATTCTATTTAAGATTTTTGCATCTATGTTCATTAGGGAGATTGGTCTATAGTTTTCTTTCTCTGTTTTTGGTCTACCTGGCTTTGGGATCAGTACCATATTTGTGTCATAAAAGGAATTTGGAAGGACTCCTTCTTTGCTTATCATATCAAATAATTTGTATAGTATTGGGATTGGTTGCTCTTTGAATGTCTGATAGAATTCACTTGTGAATCCATCAGGTCCTGGCGATTTTTTCTTAGGGAGTTCTTTGATGGCTTGTTCAATTTCTATTTCTGATATGGGATTATTTAGGTATTCTATTTCTTCTGCTGTTAATCTAGGCAATTTATATTTTTGTAAATATTCATCCATATCTCCTAAATTGTTGTATTTGTTGCCATATAATTGGGCGAAATAGTTCTTAATGATTGCCTTAATTTCCCCTTCATTAGAGGTGAGGTCTCCCTTTTCATCTTTAATACTGTCAATTTGGTTTTCTTCTTTCCTTTTTCTTATTAGATTGACCAGTACTTTATCTATTTTATCTGTTTTTTCAAAATACCAGCTTCTAGTCTTATTTATTAATTCAATAGTTCTTTTACTTTCGATTTTATTAATTTCTCCCTTAATTTTTAGTATTTCTAATTTAGTTTTCATCTGGGGATTTTTAATTTGCTCGCTTTCTAATTTTTTGAGTTGCATACTCAATTCATTGATCTCTGCCCTCCTTAATTTGTTAATATATGCACTCAAGGATATGAATTTCCCCCTGAGTACTGCCTTGGCTGCATCCCACAGAGTTTGGTAGGATGTCTCATCATTGTCATTCTCTTCAATGAAATTGTTGATTGTTTCTATGATTTCTTCTTTGACAAATTGGTTTTGGAGAATCATATTGTTTAATTTCCAATTGGTTTTTGATTTGCCTGTCCAGGTGCCCTCACTAATTATTATTTTTATTGCATTATGATCTGAGAAGGTTACATTTATTATATCTGCTCTTTTATTTGTTTGCAATGATTCTATGCCCTATAACATGGTCAATCTTTGTAAATGTACCATGTGCAGCTGAAAAGACGGTGTATTCCTTTTTGTCCCTATTTATTTTTCTCCACATATCAATTAAATCTAATTTTTCTAGGACTTCACCTCTCTTACCTCTTTCTTATTTATTTTTTGGTTTGATTTATCTAGATCTGAAAGAAGAATATTTAGATCTCCCACTATTATGGTTTTACTATCTATTTCCTTCTTGTGCTCTGCCAGTTTCTCCTTTATGAATTTGGATGCTATGCTACTTGGTGCATATATATTGAGCAGTGTTATTTCCTCATTGTTCATACTGCCTTTAATCAGGATGTAATGGTCTTCCCTGTCTTTTTTAATCCTATCTATTTTTACTTTGGCTTTGTCAGAGATCATAATAGCCTCCTTTTTCTCATTTGATGCCCAAAAGATTTTACTCATACCCTTAACCTTAAACTTGTGTATATCCACCCGCCTCATATGTGTTTCTTGTAGACAACATATGGTAGGATTTTGGTTTCTGATCCACTCTGCTATTTGCTTCCATTTTATGAGCGAATTCATCCCATTCACATTCAGAGTTATAATTATCAGTTGTGCATTCACTGACATTTTTGTATCCTCCTCTAGTCCCACCCCTTCTTCTTACACTATTTTCTTTTAAACCAGTGGTTTGCTTTGAGCCAGTATCCCTTATCCCCTCCCTTGATTGACTTCCCTTTCTGCCCCCTCCCTTGTTATTCCCCTCTTTTTGTTTTTTAAAGACCTAATGAATTCCCTCCCCTTTCTTCTCCCCTCCCTTTTTTGACCTCCCCACTCCCCTACTCCCTTTGGTTTATCCTTTCTGACTTTCTCAGTAGGGTTAGATAGTTTTTTATCTGAATGGATAATAAAGCTACTCTTCCCTCTCTGGGTTGATTACACTGAGAGTAAGGTTTGATTATTACCTCTTAATGCTCTCTTCCTCTCCTTCTTATGATAGTATTTATCCCCTCCCCTTCCCATGCCCTCTTTGTGTGTAATAGAATATCCTATTTCTCTTATTTACTCAGATTTTTCTTGATGTCCCCTACTATTCCCCCCCCTCTTTCCCACCTGCCATGTCACCTTAGACCATTTAGTATCCTGTCCTCTCCCTATGAATTATTCTTCTGGTTGCTATAATAGTGAATATTATAATAGTGAATAGAGTTCACTATAGAGAATTATACATAGCATTTCTCCACCTAGTAATACAGATAATTAGATCATATTTACACCCTTAAAGAGTCAAGTTTAAAAGATTATGAGTTTTCTTTCTTTTCCCTCTGTTTCTTATTTACCTTTTCATGTTTCTCTTGATTTTTGAGGTTGGGTATCAAACTTTCCATTCAGTCCTGGTCTCTTTTGTGCAAAAACTTGGAAATCTTCAATTTTGTTGAATGCCCATACTTTCCCCTGGAAGTATATAGTCAGTTTCGATGGGTAGTTGATCTGTGGCTGAAGGTCCAGCTCTCTTGCCTTTCTGAATATTGTATTCCAAGCCTTGCGGTCTTTTAGCGTGGAGGCTGCCAGATCCTGTGTGATCCTTATTGATGCTCCTTGATATTTGAATTGTCTCTTTCTGGCTTCTTGTAAGATTTTTTCTTTTACTTGAAAGCTCTTCAATTTCGCTATTATATTCCTGGGTGTTGACTTTTCTGGGTCCAGTGTTGAAGGTGATCTATGCATCCTTTCAAAGTCTATATTGCCCTCTTGTTGTAGAACTTCAGGGCAATTTTGCTGAATAATTTCTTTGAGTATGGAGTCCAAGTTTCTATTAATTTCTGCCTTTTCTGGAAGACCAATGATTCTCAAATTGTCTCTTCTAGATCAGTTTTCTTCGTCTGTCACTTTCTCATTGAGATATTTCATGTTTCCTTCTATTTTATCAGGCTTTTGACTTTGTTTTATTTGTTCTTGTTGTCTTGAGAGATCATTGGTTTCTAATTGTTCGATTCTAGCCTTTAAGGCCTGGTTTTCGGCTATAATCTTTTGGTTTTCGGCTATAATCTTTTGGTTTTTGGGTATAATCTTTTGGTTTTCCTTTTCAATTTGGTCATTTCTGGTCTATTGTTGACTTGCCTCACTTTCCAATTGCGAAATTCTGCCTTTTAAACTGTTATTTTCTTGCCAGATTTCTTCCATCTTCCTCAACATTTCATTTTTGAACTCTTCAATAGCTTGTGACCAGATTTCATTTTTGGGGGGAGGTTTGGATTTTTGTTTTCCCTCCTCTGTTCTCTGGATTTTCTCTGGGTAGAAGTTGTCGAGTGTTCCAGAGTTTTTCTTGGTAATCTTTTTCTTCTGGGCTTCCTTATTGCTTGCCATTGTTAGCCCTGCCCCTTTTCAGCTTTGTCTTCACACTCAGGGTCTGCTTGCGCTTTCTAAGCTTCCTATGGCTCCGGTCTTCTTGTCCTCAGGGTCAGGCCTCCTGGTATTCCCCAGGCTGCCCCTCTGTCCGAGGCTCCTTCAGCGGTCTCGGGGGCTGCTTCCACAGCCTTGCTCCCGTCTACTCCGGGTCCTCACTGGATGTCCTAGCCTGTGCTAGAAATCTTTATTCCTCACGGGGCACTGCCTTCACTGAGTAGAAGCTGGGGAAAGTCCCTGATTTAGGGATCTTTATTCCACCCGGATTCCAGCCAGCCGGGGCAGAGCCTTCACCCCCATAGACGCTGGGGAAAGTCTGTGCGTACCCCCAGCCACCTGGGGTCCCACGTCTGGCAGCTCACAGGTACAAGCCCTGGGGCTGCTAGTGATTTACCGGTTGCCCCACTCCTGTTTTCACTCTTGTGCGTTGGCCTTGGCGCTGTGCGTGGTGTGTGTGTGGGGTGGTCGTGGGGCTTCTTCCTCTCGCATTTTAGTGAGAGTTGTTTCACCCCTTTATAGTGTGGAAATGCCCCGATTCTGCGTACCTTCAATGCTGCGCCCTGTTGTGGGGTTCCTTCGTTTGTCTGGATTCCTTTTTATGTCCCCTTGAGGAGTCTTGTATGCATTGGTTAGGAGAGATCGAGCAGCTGCTCCTTACTCTGCCGCCATCTTCAAGCTCTCACAACTTCTAAGTGGCAAAGTCAGGACTGACCCCAGGAAGACTGACAATGTATTCATTGCCTATTTTACTCTGCTTTCCATACTGGCTTTTCTGAAGGGAAAAGATAGCTTTACCTAATGGATCTCCTGGAATGTTCATGTAAAAGGTTAGTTATTATTACTCAACAAGGACTAATCAAGCTCTAACATTTGCCAAGATTGGTTGATGCCCCCTGCATGCTTGAAACACAATCAAGCTTTCATTTTCACAGTTTAATTACTAAAAATGTTAGAAGAGGAGGGCTTTCACAAAAACCAGGACTCTTCCTTATCACCAAAGCTGTCAGACTTCTCTCATAAATTCCTTGATATTCTGTTAGTAAAGACTGAGGTTCCCATCTAATAAAGCCACCCATGATTCTCCTTGCACTTATTAGAACTGTCACCCTTAGAAAATCACTCAGGCCAAGATATCAGTGGAGACTTTAGAGCAACTCTACTATTGCATATGTACTTCTAGATTTCATTCCATTCATAACTCCTAGTTTGTCTGAATGTGAACCAGAATGTTTGTCATCACAGTGCCTCTCACTCTCTAACTTTGTAAAAATTAAATCCAAGAAGAGATTCTCCTATATGCTAGCAGTAGTTAAGGCTTAGCTATTAAAAATAACTTGCCTCAGGGCAGCAAGGTAGTTCAGTGAACTGAGAGTCAGACCTGGATGGGAAGTCCTGGGGTTCAAAGGTGGCCTCAGACATTTTCTAGCTGTGTGATCCTGGGTAAGTCATTTAATCCTCATTGCCTAGCCTTTACTGTTCTTCTGCCATGAAACTCATGTTCCATATTGATTCCATGACTACAGGGGGTGGGGGGTGTCTGTTTTTTTTTTTTTTGCTTGTAAAACTGACTTATTTATTTTAGTAGGGATTTTTTGACATTTTTTTCTATATAATATAATATGTAACATAATAATACATGTGATTTGTGAAACAAATTCTCATATTAGTTATGTTCAAAAATCTATCTCATTCTTTTTTCCCCCTTCCCCAAGAAGGCAAGTAATAGTGTTATAGATTGTATATATCATCATATAACACATATTCCTTCACTCATCATATTTTAAAACAAGATACTTATTGCTTACACTAAAGAAAGATTTATGGAGGAAATAAAGTGAAGAATGGTATGTTTCAATCTGCCTTCAGACTTCATCAATTCCTTCTATGGCAATGGCTAGCCTTTTTCATCATGAGCCCCTTGGAGTTGTCCTGGTTGATAATAGTCAAGTCATTCACAGTTGATTGTCATACATTATTGTTGTTACTATGTACAATGCTCTCCTGGTTCTGCTCACTTCACTTTGCATCACTTCATAGAAGTCTTTACAGGTTTTTTGTAATCATTTTATTTTTCATTTCTTATGGTACAACAGTATTCCATTATAATCATATGCCACAACTTGTTCAGCCATTCCCCACTTGATAGACATCCCTCAATAGACATTTCCAGTTCTTTGCCACCACAAAAAAAGCTGCTATCAATAGTCTAGAAATTGTAGATTCTTTTCATTTTTGTTATAATAAATCTCTGGGAGCTTGAAGTTCACCTTTGATTGACAAATAAGTCAGTTGGATGGAATGTTCCCAGGAAGCATGAGAGAGACAGGAGGGACAGTTGAGAATCCTGAGGATAGATTCTGGGTCTTGGACCTGTGCTGAGGCTGGAGATAGGTGGATCCTGGTCTTGGAGTGAGAGGGTGCAAACATCTCTCTGCAAACTCTTCCTGTACTTGAGATACCATTTTCAACCTGTACCTGACCACCACCTTGGTGTCTACTGCCCCTAGATATTAGGAGTTTCATCACCTAGATATCTAGGTTTCCTAGGGCCCGGGAGTGATCCGGGAAGTGGGCAGGAGACGAAGAAGAGGGTGGAAAGGGTGGACATAACTCAACTGTAAGGCTGAAGATCTACTGAAGAAGCTGAAGATATCTCAGCAGTTTACCTACTCTGGTTTAGTCCTGGCCAGGCTGAACCAGAGGGAAACTACATTGATTCTTCATTTGCCAGCAGTTGAGATTTCATTAGTAATAATTAGAGTAGGGTCTCCTATACCACAGTCCTTTACCCTTATCCTTCCTGTTTAATATATAAAGTTTAAAGTACCTTCCTAAATCAGTTTCAAAGCTTGTTTGGGAAGGGAGGAAATGCAGTCAGAATACAAGTCGTGATCCTAGCTAAAGAGCCCAAATCAACATATCAATTAACCCCAGGTGGGTCCTGAAGGGATATACCTCTTGACCTGAAGGATCCTGCCTGGGCAACTGTTATAAAGGAGAAGGGTCATCTTATTTCTCTCTGTACATCATTTCTACCATCTCAAATAGATACAAGAGACCTCATAGATAATTATAACATTTTTCCATGATGACCTTAGGAAATAAATCTAGTAGTATTACTGGATCAAAAGGTACACACAGTTTTATAATGATTTTGAGTATAATTCCAAATTGCTCTCCAGAATGATTGGAGCAGTTCACAGTTCTATGAACAGTGTAATAGTGTCTCTATTTTTCTACATCTCCTCCAACATGTGTCATTTAGCCCCTTTATCATTTTAGCCAATTTGATAAGTATGAGATAATATCTCAGGGTTGTTTTGATTTATATTTCTCTAATCAATAACAATTTAGAGCATTTTTTCATATAGTTGTGTATAGCTTTGATTTGATCACCCAAAAAATGTTTACCTCTTTTGACCCTTTATCAATTGGGAAATGGATCATATTCTTATATATTTGACAAAATTCTCCATATATTTTAGATATGAGACTCTATCCAATAAATTATCTATAAATTTTTCCTTCAAACTTGTTGCTTTCCTTCTAGTCTTGGCTAAACTTTTCAATTTATTGTATTCAGAATTATTGCATTTCAGAATCATGAGCCCCTGATGCAGGATGCATTTCAGAATTTTTTGCATTTCACAGTGCTTTCTGACTCTTGTTTATTCATAAATTCTTCTTCTACCCATAAATCTGATAGGTAACATGTTCCCTGTTCTAATTTATTTATGCAATCTCCCTTTATACCTAGGTCATGCATCTTTTTTTATCTTATCTTGGTAAGTGGCATAAGATATTGGTCTATATCTAGTTCCTGCCAAACTGCTTTTTAGTTTTCCCATCAATTTTTTTAAACATTTACCTTCAGTCTTAGAATCAATACTGTATATTGGTTCCAAGGCAGAAGAGTGGTAAGAACTAAACAATGGAGGTTAAGTAATTTGCCCAGGATCACATAAGTAGGAAATATCTGAGGCCAGATTTGAACCCAGTACTCCTGTCTTTAGGCATGCTCTCAATCCATTGAACCACCTACCTGCCCCCCACCATAAACTTGCTTTTTAAAATATTTTTATAACTATTTAAAAGAGATTATAGGGAAAAATACGTGTACAAAAATATTCACAGCTGCACTCTTTGTGGTGGCAAAAAATTAGGAAATGAGAACAACTGGGGAATGGTTGAACAAATTGTGCTATCTGTTGGTGATGGAATACAATTGTGCTAAAAGGAATAGTGAACTGGAGGAATTCCATGTGAACTGGAATGACCTCTAGAAATTGATGCAGAGCAAAAGAAGCAGAACCAGGAGACTGATACACTGTGGCATAATCAAACATAATGGACTTTTCTTCTAGCAGCAATGCAATGACCCAGGAAAGTTCTGAGGGACTTATGAGAAAGTACACTATCCACATCCAGAGAAAGAATTGTGGGGGTAGAAAGACATTTCCTTGATCACATGGTTCGATGGGGATATGATTGGGAATGTAGTATCTAAAAGATCACTCTAATGCAAATATCAATAATATGGAAATAGGTCTTGTTCAATGACACATGTAAAACCCAGTGGAATTGTGCGTTGGCTACAGGAAGGGGTAGGGAGGAAGGGAGGGAAAGAACATGAATCATGTAACCATGGGGAAATATCCTAAATTAATTAATTAAATAAAAAATAAAACAAAAACAAAAAACATTGTTCTTTGCCAAGCATGGTAGTACACATCTAAAATCCAAGTTAGTGGAGAGAAATGAGGCTGCTCAATTGCTTGAGCCTGGGAGTTCTGTTTTGCAGTTGAACAAAAGATGGTCACCTATCTGTACTAAATTTGGCAACAACATTATGAGCCTCTGATGCAGGATGCCTAAGTCCAGTGCCCAAGTAGTGGCAAACTGACCTAGATCATAAGTAGAATGGGTCAGAACCCCTGTGCCAGTCAATAGTAGGACTGAGTCGGTGAGTAGTCACTGCACCACTAGCCTGAACAAGATAGGGAGACCCAGTCTAAAAATAAAGCAATATTAATATAAAGATATTATTCTGAGCAGTCCATAGACTTCACTAGATTGCTATCATCTTTCTTCTTTTTTATTAACCATGGTGACAGAGAATTCACTATCTCCTCAAGACAACCTGTTCCATTTTTAATTATTTTTAAAGATCTTCCTTATGATAAACAAAAAAATCTGCCTTCCTGAATCTTCCACATATTCATCCTAATTCTACCCTTCATAGTTATGCTGATTATCTAGTCCAAATTTTATTTAAGAATCCTTCAAACAACTGAAGACAGCTATCACTCTGCAAAATTTAGACCATGCAGTTTGGAAATTGTGAATATTCAGCATGGCAACAACTAATTTAGATCGCTATTCTTATATTCTCATAGATCACAATTGTGTCCAGGTGGTTGTGGGCAACAATTCTCTTAGTAATACTGCTCTAGTTCCAGTATAGTTTATCTTGAATTCTAAAGGATATTTAGACATTTGTATATGTAGTATCTGTCATCTGTTATATGATAAAGGTGTCCTGCTGGACAATTTCTCACCACATAATCATGCCTTTTTGGGTTGTCTATGAGATACCTTTTCTACATTATGTAGACACTTAACTTTTTCAACAGCTTTTCTACTACTTCAATGCATATTCTCATCAATCATCAACTCCAATCCTGAAACCCCATCATAAACGCCACTTCTATAAGCAAATTTAGATGATCAAGGTATTTGTTGAAAGTCCCTTCATCAGAATATTGTTGATTAAGTTCATGTGAATGTTGCCAACAGAGCACCTTTTGATTCTCTTTAATCTTCAGTGTTTTGTAGGCTCACTATTATCATCATCGTCTTGTTAGAGTTCAGGGAGAAATGATCTGAGACAAGTTGCTGTCCTACCATTATACTTTTATATTTTATATTCTACATCCTAATAAACAGGTGACTAAAAGAGCTGCTTTTTGAAGTTGAATAAAAGTGTTATGATTCAATCTCTTCTTCTAAAGGCTCACTAAAAGGATCCTCAATGCAACACCAGTAACTGACAGGGCAAAAAGAATATGTATTTTTTTCTCATTGAGCTTTGATTTCAAGATGCCAGGTTGTCTCATAATGTATTCAACCAGAGTTCTTCTTCTTCCTAATATTATGTTTGATATGTCTTATCTGGAAGAGACCAAAGTATTTAGATAGTAGTGGATAGATTACTGGACAGAGTCAAGAAAACCTGAGTTCAAATCCAACCTCAAACTTACTGTGTGACTCTGCTCAAGACAACCTCTTTCTGCCTTAGTCTTCTCATGTGTAAAATGGGAATAACAATAGCACCTATTTCTCAGAGCCGTTATGAGGATCAAATGAAAAGATATTTATAAAACATTTTACAAACCTTAAATGCTAGCTATTATTATTAATGTGTCATGTCACCTTTGTCCATTGTTTCAATTTGACTTCTAGATTCAAGCTCAAAACCTTTGGTCTCTACCATTCCTTGGCCTGTATTAAGAATTTTATATTAATTTAGTTCAGGTGACATTTTGATATTGTTGGAGAAAAATTCCACAAAATGAAGGAGCTTTTTAATGGGTTTTTCAGAGGACTCATTTTTAGCTTGATGACCTCCATGATTTATTTTGGTTCAGCTACTTCAACTTGGGCCAGACTTAGTTGGATTTATGGCTTGTATAACCATAATAGACTTAAACTTTTGTTGTCAGAAAATGCTATATAACAGTTGTACTTAGCATTATCATATTAATGGAATATTTTAAAAAGAGAATAGTTTTCCAGGTAGACATTAAATACTGTAATATCCTCAGTATCTTGAGTCTGTTTTGCATATTTGCAGTTTGAGTGTGGAATTGAGTCAGAGGCTTTGATTAAGATAGTTGCAAATGTCATGGCACTTTCTTGTTCAATAATCTCCAAATTGGTTGTTCTTTAGGCTCATAGGAGTTTTTAGCATACCCCTTTTGCTCCTTATTCATATTATTTTCTTTTAAAAGTTTATTTTTCTTTTATGATCTAAATTGTGAATGCCTCATCATAAAGTACATAAGCATATTTTGGCCATACTTGTTTTTTCTTTTTTGCTTTTTAAATCAAATTTTATTTTCCTCAATTTAAAAACTTACCTTTTCTCCCTTCTACATTACCTTTCCCCCACTGAGAAAGAAAACCAAAATCCCTGATATACATGTATAGTCAAGCAAAACACCAAAATGATATGAAATTTTCAAGAATGAAATTCTGAAGGCACAAAAGGAAATAATTCAAGATGAAAAAAAAAGTAGTCTGAAGAAACTAGGAGAGGCAGGATTCCCCCAATTTAGTTTTTTTTCATGTATATTTAGAAGATGGAAACAAAGTCAAGTCTTAAGAAGGTGAATATAAGAGTAGGCCAAGACCCTATAACAATAGTGTCAGGAATGCTAATGCCCAGAATGAGCTCCACTTGGAGAAGAACTCTAAGGTAGCAATAAGTGAGGTTTTAATTATCTGGAGGGAATAAGAAGGATCAAAGAAAGGAAAAAAACATTGCTCAGAGTGGATGGAAAATGATCACTACAACTAAAACAGAATAGAACTGTTCAGTTCAGAGAGTTTTAGAATCATTGACACAAAACTAGAAAGGAACTAAGATGTCAACTAGTCCTTATACCTTTATTTTACAGGTGAAGAACTGAAACCCAAAGCAGTTAAGTGACTTGCCCGTAGTTGGTTATACAGGTTTTAAGTGGCAAAGCCAGGATTTGAACCAAGGTCTCCTAACTCCAAAACCATTGTGATTTTTATTTTGCCTCTATAATACCTGCCAAGGAAAATAACCTTTAGGCTAGGAATGGTGAAATAAAAATGACTAATACAGTTGATACCCAAGGTAAGGAAGGATAATATTATAAGAGAGCAACACTTAGTTGCCTTTGTTTAAATCAGACCCTGACCAAGATTGACAGCATCCTCAAATCCTACCCCTGCCTTTCCCAGTCCCTTCCCCTCCTCTGCTAATACTTCCTTTCTGAAACAACCTTTGATCTGCATTTTATATATCTAAGATATACAATTTTTTGAATGTTGTCTCCTCTGTTTGAATGTGAACTCTTTGAGGTCATGAATGATGTTTTTGCTTTTCTTTGTACCTCTAGCACTTTAGAGTGCCTGACCCTCAATAAATGTTTGTTGACTGACTAAGCCACCATCAGTGATACTTGAAAAACTATAAAAATAGAACAGGTACCACAAGATTGGGAAAAGTCAAATGAACCAATTTTTTAAAAAATTGGAGGGTGGGGTGGGGAATAGAATCTACAAACTATAATTGATTAGTTTGAATTAAGTTCCTAGAGAAAGCTTCAATCCACTCATTAAAAGAATAGAAAAAAAAAGAATAATAAAAATGTCAAGAAGGAAGCTCTGATGGTAAGTGCCAGCCTGCCTTTGTTAAGAAGAGGTCAAGCTACACTCTTCCTTGTTCCTTTTTTGATCAATTTTAGTAGACCAAGGAAATACTATCAATGTAGTCTTACCTGGATTTTAGTGAATTATTTGATAAAGAGTTTTATACTGTCCCTGTGGAAAAGTAAGAGAAATGTGGAACTGATAATAATGCAACTAGATGAATTCAGAACCATTTGGATTCTTGTATTATTCATTTGTTTCAGTTGTGTCCAACTCTTCATGATCCCTTTTCGTGTTTCCTTGGCAAAGATACTAGACTGGTTTGCTATTTCCTTCTTCAGTTCATTTTACAGATGAGGAAACTGGACCAAGAGACTTAAGTGACTTACCCAGGGTCCCACAGCTAGAAAGTGTCTGAAGCCATATTTGAACTCTAGAAGAAATTGCTTCCTTTCCCCTTTCCTACCATGTTATCTCCTCTGCTCTTCTTTCTACATCATAATTATTGGTTTTGTTTCTTTATCTGTATACTTTTCTCCTTTCCTTTTCAGTTTGTACCCATTTTAACAAGATCTGCCAGTCTTCTTATGTCTGTTTAAAGGTACTACAATCCTCATCCAGAGTTTATCATTCCTTTATTATATAGTATAGTTAGGAATCCCAATTCGCATTCTCTAGTGTTATCTTGGTAGGCAGTCATTCACATTCCCTAGCCTACATTCCCTTTATGGTCCTTAACTTTCGTGGTGTCAATGACAAAAGAAGTACATCCTTCAGGTTCCTGCCCAGGACTTCATAATACCAACAGATCCTTTTCATGTTCCCTCTGACAGTGTTATTTGTTATGACATGAATCCCAGAAGTGATCATGGTACTGAGATTTGGTAAGTCTCAAAAGGCTCTCTGCCACATCCTAAATGCATGTGCTTAAAAGCAAGCCCACTTTCCAATTTTTCATAAAAAGTAACCTCCAAACTTCTCAATAGTCATCTACCACCATGATCCCTCTTTTCTTCCAGAAGGTGAGAATCTGGGTCTTTCAGGATAAATATTCTAGTCATCTTCTCTGGGAAGAACATTATATCTGTGTGCCAAGGCCTATATTTTAAGCTTCTTCCCCTAACTTCTTACCTCTAGATCCTTCTCATGCTGATTTGTTATTTTCCTCTCAAGTCTTATCCTCTCTCCAGCCTGGGAACACTTTATCTTCCGTGATCATCTTGAGAGGAGCAGTATTCTCCTTTACTACTTAATACTCACATGGTTATTAAAGACTCCCCTAATTCCTATTTTCATTTTCTTAAACAAATCTTTGCAAAAATCCAGCAACTCCTCTTCAGTCAGGCCAGAGGAAATTTAGAAATGTACTGGTCTGTATGCGCAAACATGTTATACACTACCTACCACCTGACAGAAGGACGATGAATTTGGGATACATAACAAGACACATTTTTGGGGTGTGACCCATGAGAGAATGTGTTTTTCTTGACTATATATTGTTACAAGGGCTTGGGGGGGGGGACCTTCTTTTTTCCCAATGGGGGAAAGAAAGTTAGGAGAGAGAGAAAGTAAATTTTGTTAATTGAAAAAAAATTTTCAATTTAAAATAGAGCTAAGAATTTTTTAATGTATTGGGAATGAAAAAAAAAATTGAGACATGCCACTCAAGTAACCACTCCTCTCACCATTATCACTGACATCCTAGTTGCTCCTGCTTTTGTGTCTAATACTCTATATTTCCCCCAGAAGATGCTTACCATAAATTATATATTTCCACATCATTATTTTTTTAACTCTTACTTTCTGTCTTAGTAACAACTCAAAGACAAAAGGACAAGGGCTGGGCAAACAGGATTAGGTGACTTGCCCAGGATCATAAGCTAGGAAATACCTGAGGACAGATTTGAACCCAGGTCCTCTCAACTCCAGGCCTCATCCTCTAACCACTGTACTACCTAGCTACCCTATGTTGTTGTTTATTGAACTAGTCCTGAGGTTGGAAAAATCCTTCCATTTTGTAAATAGTAGTTCTTCATTTACATTGTCTTGGAATTTGGGCAGCACTGCATGGATGTAATTGAAATTCTAATAGCCCAAAAATCTTTCTGTTCAGCAGTTAGTTTCAGCCTTCAAGACCTTCTCCCTCTAGAAGTCCAGCTTCTCCAGAGGCATCCTGGTAATCAGCTCAGAAACCCAAAGGGGTTTTTGACAGAAGAGGCCTCTGATCACTAAGAATTAGCTGTATCCTAATACCCACCTTGTCTTCTTTCTGGCAGTATCTTGCAACTGTTACTCTCTCCATCTGAGCAAATGCCTACGTTCATACTTAGAACTCCCCTCATGCTAGTTACAGTAATTTACTTAGTCACACCTAACCAGTACCATCTGCCATTAGTTATGTGGATCTGCTAACCACAGAGGAGCATCCATTAACACGTCAATAAAAGTCTTAATCTGGTCTTTAATTTTTTTTTAATTGCATTAAACTTTCTGGAGTATGCCAGGTGCTTGCTAGAATTTCCAGTGCTATCTGTATAAACTTTAGGTAGGAGGGAAAAAACTCCATTGAACTTTTGTGGTAATAAAGTTATTACAGTTTAACTCTCCATCTGTTCATTGAACTTCCTGTGGGTTTTCATCAGATCACATGATTGACAGCACAGACAGGCTTTAAAGCCTTTGGTCTCTCTCTTTATACCCAAGTCCCATCCACTAAATCAGACCTTTGCTTTGTCTATGAGGCAGGAGTCAGGATGTCCCACTGTGGTAGGTTGATTCACTGAGGCTAATAAAATGTTCTGGCCTAAGCTTGAGATTCTAGCATTACTTCTGGCTCCAAAAATCAAAACAAGAAGATTGCTGTAAATAGCTTTGGTTTAAGACCAAATACAGGAGATGGGATATCTCTCCTCATTGAAATGAGTGACAGACCAAAGAGAAGCAGAGACTGACTGGGGCAAGCTTCCTCAGCCTAGAAGGGAACACATTCACTGGGTTTTCCCCATTGGTTACAGAAAGGATACTTACATCAGACCTGTCAACTCAAAATTTCCCAACTCCTCCTTCTACCCACAGCCTCCTTCCTTGCCAGCTCCCAAAGCCCTCCCACCCCTGCCCTCCAACCTTCATATAAAACCAGTAGTCAAGAGATAAGAGGGTTAAATGAAGCAGACTTTCTTGAACATGCTTCATCATTCTTAGCAGAGATGAAGAATAAGGGGTGGGGCTAGGAAATAGCTTTTCTAAAGTGTTGATTTGGTCGTTATAATATAGTAGAAGATGCTGGATTTGGAAACAGAAGACCTAGGTTCAAATCCTGGCCCTGCTACTTACCCATATGACCTTAAGCAGGTGGCTTTTCTGAATTTCAGTTTCTTCATTTCTTAAAATGACAGGAGAAAGAATATTGAACTAGATGATCTTTCTCTAAAGGCTCTTCCTGCCCTAAATCCATTATTCTATGATCAGATAAAGGGATTTCATGAGGAATACCATAAGACGTGTCATTTGGTGACTTTACTACTAAGTGCTTTTATCTTTTTTCCTAAGCATTTCAACCCCTCCGAGACACACAAAAAACCTTGACATATTTCCCCAAATTCTTAATCCTATAGTTTTATGAAGGATGCTTTTATTTATCAGTTTAAATGTTATCTACCCTGCTCCCTTCAAGACTCAGCTCAAGTGTCACCTTATCTAAGAGGCTTTCTCAGGATCCCTTGTGTTGCTAGTTTCCCCATATCCACACCTACACCCTATAATTACTTTGTATTTATTTGTATATGATTTAACTCTGTGTGTATGTGGAATATAAAGTCTTAATAGACTGGGTCTATTTCATTTTACCTTCGTATCCCCGGGGCCAAGCACATACCAAACATTTAGCAAATGATTGTTGAATTAAGTGGAATTGAACTAATTTCAAAAAAGCCACATTCTCACTAAATCAGATTGGATAAAGAATATTTTTAAAATCATAATTAGATTACATCTACTTTAGAAAAGGGACTACTTTCTTTTATCACACTGCTTTTGAAAAATGCTTTGTTTTAAGGAAAAAATGGACAAGCTATCACCTAGTGCCTTCAAATGTTGGGAGACCAGCCACAGGAGGGGGGAGGAGGCATCTTTTTTGTGTGTATATGCAGTTTTAACTTTTTGCTAATGCTTCTAAGAGTTCATGAAGAGTGCCAGACAAAAAGCCTAAGAAAGAACAGTTTTTTCCCAGCCCACTAGGATACTTCAAGGAGAGAGAGTTAATATAATATAGGTTCAAGATGTAACTTTGTGTCCTAAATAAAACCCAGGGCAAAGACTTCGAATTTTTCTGAAATAAGGACACATTTGTGCTGCTCCAGTCTCCTAGGTCAGTCAGATCAGTCATGATCTATATATACTTGCAAGACATACTTAAAAGTAGTAGAGACCAACCCTAAACTAACTAGTAAACACAAATATTAAACTTGTGATTTTGACCCTATTAGTTCTCTAAACAACTAAGAGTTAACAAACTACAGATCATTTAAACAAAATACCTATCTAGAAGAGACCTAGAAAGTAACCTATCCCCAACCCATCATTTTTATAGATGAGAAAGCTTTATCTTTATTTTTTAAGTTGGGGAGGGGGTGTCTTTGCTTTTAAAGAAGTTTGTAACCAATTAATTCATAGAGGAATTATGAGTAGTCCTACAACTATGTATCTGTAGAACAATTATGTAATCCATACGACTACTTGCCCTCTTCACTGAGATTGCCACATTAAAACTGAACAAATATAGTTAAATGGCACTATAAATTTGCCTAAGAACAGAGTTGCAGTGGGTTTAGCTGAGTAAAAGCTAGTTAACTAGTGTTTTTCCTTTTTAAATATTTTGTTCATGCTCTTCCCTTTTTTTAAATTTCAGTGGCATTTTTCAGTGCTCACTTTCCTTAACAATAGAACCCTCCCTTGTAACAACAACAACAAAAAAAAAAGTATAGTAAAGTAGAACAAGTCACTGCACTAGCCATATCTCAAATCATATATATTTCATTCCCTACTTATAGTCCACCAACCTCTCTGCCAAGAGTCCAGGGGGATTCTGCAGTGTTTTTCTGTCCAACTTCTAATGTCAGTTAATTAGTATTTTGATCCAAGTTATAAATTCTTTCAGTGTTATTTTCCTTTATGTTACTGTGGTCATCATGTAAATTATTCTGATTTTGTTTATTTCACTGTGCTTCGATTCTTACATGTCTTCCAAAGTTTCTCTGAATTCTTCCTATTCATATTTTCTTAGGGCACAGTAATATTTCATCACATTCCTGTATCATAGTTTGTTCATTTCCAAACAGATAATCATACACTTTTTTTTCCCCAAAAAGCAACACTTTCTGGTATTTAATTTTGTGTGAGAGGTCATTTTATTTTTTTCTTAATTTGTTGTTAGTTACATCAAAATTCCCATGTATCGAACCTCCTTCCCTTCCCTCCCCACAATAGAAAAGGCATCAGTTCACACACACACACACACACACACACACACACACACACACACACACGTATGTATATATAAACTATGCGTGTTTCTATTTATCAGTTCTTTCTCTGGAGGTAAACATTCATAAGCTATTCTTCAAACATTAATACTATAATTGTATATAATGCTCTTGGTTCTACATCATTTCACTTTTCATAATTTTATATAGGTTTTTCTATTTTTTAATTAATCTGCTAGGCATTTCTTGGAGTGCAGACTGTCCACTTTCTTTTTTGTTTGGTTGGATTTTTGCTACTACAGAAAAGTGTTCCTGTGTTTCTGACCCAAGAGCTTCATTTTGCAGATAAGCAGATAAAGAAGAGCCTTATGTCCAGAAAGGTCAAGTTATTTGCCCCAGATATTTGAGGAAAGTTTCAGAGAATGTTGACAGGAAATGGGAAATAGACAAACAAAATTGAGATCCTATACAAATTTAGGTCTTTGATTTTTTTAAATAGTGCCTTATACAGAGGATCACAAAAGATAAAATGAAAACGTTCTATTATATAAAATTAAAGTTTTGCACAAACAAAATCAATGCAGTTAAAATTAGAAAGGAAAACATATAACTGAGGGGAGGTCAATCTCTGTGAAAAGTTTCATATCCAAGGTATATAAGGAACTGATTCAAATCTATAAGAATAAGAACCATGCTGTGAGCTGACTGTTTCCAAGGAAGAAATCCAAGCAATTAACTATCATTGACAGGAGAGGGGATGCTTCAGTCTAGTAATAATTAGAAAAATGCAATTAAAGAAACTCTGAGGGTCTACCTCACGTTAGATTGGCAAATATAGAAAAAGTGGAAAATGAAAGATGTCAAGGGGACTTCAGAAAACAGATACACTAATGCACTGTTGGTGAAGCTATAAATTGGTCTAATTATTCTGGAAAATAATTTAGAACTGTACCCCAAAAGCCACTATATTATATATTGCTTTTTACCCAGTAATATACCATTACTAAGCCTACCCCTGAGAGAAAGAAAAGGACCCAGATATTTATAGTAGCTCTTTTTATAGTGACAAAGAATCAAAAAATAAGGGGTATCTACCAATTGGGGAATAACTAAACAAATGATCAAATATTAGTAGAATAAAGTATTATTTCATCATAAGAAATTACTAAATTGATAGTTTCAGTGGAACCTGTAAAAAACTCTTTGAACTAATACACATTAAAGTGAGCAGACCCAGAAGAAAATTTATATGACAACTTCATAAAGAAATCAACTCTGAAAGATTTTCAAACTGTTCAATGCTGTAATAAATCATGTTTCTATAATAATGTTGTATGCTCTCCACCTGAAAAAGAGGCTTTGGACTCGGGGTTCAGAATGAGATATATTCTTAGACATGAGCAATGAAGGAATTTATTCCACCTGACTGTGCATATTTGTTATGGGGGGGGTTGTTTTTTTCTTATTTTCTTATTGTTATTCAGTGACAGACAGGAAATAGAAGTGGTAAGGAGAAAAAAATACTTGTTCGTTGGGAGAAGGGAAAGTAAGAGATACCACAAAAATACAAATAATGATATTGTGACTATTTTTAATAAGAATACTACCAAGCTTCCTGATGGATGATAAGAGCCCTGAGCTCCTGTCCTAGTTTGCTTCTGTTGACAACTAGTAAAAGAATCAGCATCCTTACTCCCAATAATTTTATCTATATGATATATGATATATATGATATATGATAATAGAAATGAGTTATCTATTATGAATGTGTATTGGCTTCTGGCTCCTTATCCTCAAATGTCTTCTTTTTCTGTGGATGTGCCACATAATCTAATCAAAAGGTCATTTGCATTTAGTTTATACCCCATAGTCAGTCCAAATGGTTAATGAAATAGAAAGAAGTATGGATTTAAATCTCAACTCAAGCACCTACTTGGTGCATTACCACAGTAAGTCACTGAAGTTCTATAAGCCTCAGTTTCCTCATATGTAATATTCATATTTTACCTTCAAGAGAGCACTTTATAAGCCTATATGTAAGGGTTTATAAGTGCTATATGAATGTGTTAATATTTAATAGAAATACTATGTAAATTATTATTGTTGTTGTTGTTGTTGTTGTTATTATGTGGCCCTTTTTTAATCAGGAGCAACACCAAAATTTCACTTATCTCTTCAGTTGAAATCTGACTATGATATCTGGAAATGGGAAGAACATTAACCCTTTAGGGAAATATTGCCAAATCTAAAATAACCTTACCCTTTCTAAGATATGTTTATAAATTACTTTATTCTTTTAAGCTTCCTTGGTATTCAGAATTATGCCCAAAGGGCTATAAAACTATGCATACCCTTTGACCCAGAAATACCACTCCTAGGTCTGTACCCCAAAGATATCAAAGAAAGATGCATGTGTACAAAAATATTTATAGCAGCTCTTTTTTTGGTGGCAAAGAATTAGAAATTGAAGGGATGCCATCAATTGGGGAATGGTTGAACAAGTTGTGGCATATGATTATGATGGAATACTATTGTGCTATAAGAAATGATGAGCAAAGTAGTTTCAGAAAAACCTGGGGGGCAGCTGGGTAGCTCAGTGGATTGAGAACCAGGCCTAGAGACTAGAGGTCCTAGGTTCAAATCTGGCCTCAGACACTTCCCAGCTGTGTGACCCTGGGCAAGTCACTTGACCCCCATTGCCTACCCTTACCACTCTTCTGCCTTAGAGCCAATACACAGTATTGACTCCAAGACGGAAGGTAAGGATTAAAAAAAAAAAAAGAAAAGAAAAGAAAAGAAAAGAAAAACCTGGAAAAATTTATATGAACTGATGCAAATCAAAGTGAGTACCAGGAGAACATTGTACACAGTAATAGCAATATTACTAATAGTAATAGTAATCCTCCATTACATGATCAACTATGAAAGACATAACTACTTTGGATTAATGATTCAAGACAATTCCAAAAGACCAGTGTTGAAAAAATACTACCTAAGGGCAGCTATTGACTCTAAAATGGAAGGTAAGAGTTTAATGTATATATAGACATATATATTACCTACCTCCAGAGAGAGAACTGATGAACTTTGAGTGCAAACTGAAGCATACTTTTAAGTTTTTGTTTATGTTTCTTACTTTTTTTCTGTAACATGGCTAATATGGATACATATTTTGCATGACTTCACATGTATAATTGACATCAGTAAAAAACAACAGCAACCTTTCCTCTTAGAATCAATGTAAAATAGTGGTTCCAAGGCAGAAGAATGGTAATAGCTAGGCAAAGGGGGTTATGGGTTGCCCAGAGCTACACAGCTAGGAAGTATCTTAAGATCAAATTTGAACCCAGGACCTCCCATCTCTAGGTCTGGCTCTCAATCCACTGAGCCATCTCCTGCCCCCGAATTGATATTATATTGATTGCCTTCTCAGTGGGTGGGCGATGGGTGGGAGAGAGGAAGAGAATTTGGAAATCAACATTTTTTTAATGGAAGAAAGAAAACAAAATTTTAAAAAACTTCCTCAGTATTTGTTTCTGAGTTTCCAGATTCATGCCCATCATTTTTTATTTATGGATGTAGAAATGAAACCTCTAAATGGGAAAGTGCACCTTTAGCTGCCATGAAAAAAACCTAGGAAATTTGATACCTCATTTTTCAGACTACACTGGTATAATTTCTCCCAGCAGCCAGCCCAACCATTAAATTTGACTACTTCAAGATCATAGGATCATAACTGTGAAAGACTAAACTATCATCAACAAAACAAGGTTCCAAGAAAACCCTAAGGGACTCATGCTGGTTTTTAAAAAGGCTAACTATAGCCAAAGAAGGCACTGTTTGATTGTAAATCAAAGAGCACTGTCCTTCACTTTATTTTCTTCATGAGTTTTTTGCTGTGTGTGTGATATATCTTCATTCACAAATGGGGAATATGGAAATATGTATTGTATGAAGTACTAATATAACCTATATCAGACTATTTACCTCTTCAGGGAGGGGTGAGAGGAAGGAGGGAGAAAATCTGAATCACAAAATATCAGAAAACAATTCTCAAAAACTGTTTCTACATGTAATTGAAAAAAAATCAATTTAAAAAATCATAGGATCATAAAATTAGACCTAAAGAAGACTTTGGAGATTATCAGTTTATCATAAGAGTTAGAACTTAGAGTTCATCTGACCCAACCACTCCATTTTACAGATGAGGAAACTGAGACCCTGAAAAATACCCAGAGAGATTAAGTGACTTATCAAAGACTATATTCAAACCCAGATCTATTTACCTCAAATCCAATGCCCAGCTCTTCGTACGTGAATGATGCTTTGCAATTTTCCAGGAATATTCACATATATGATCTTACTTGATCCTCACAAAACTGACAATTGAACAGGATGGCTGTCAAACTCATTTTTTACAGATAAGGAAAAGTATGATGCTTTAAGGTTCAAAATGACTTCACCATAGTCACATAGCTACCTTAGATTTTCTGATTCTTTCTTCACTATTCTTTCCACAATCACTAAATTGGTTATTAAATTACCACTGAAAAGCTGAAGTAGACATCATCTTTGATCAGTGTGAACACTTGATCATAAAATCAACATAAAACTGTTATTGGCAGATAAACTGAATGAAAACTGGGATATGCTTTTTTTTTAATGTAGAGAGTGACTAATATGAAAGTTATCAGGTCTTACCACTTTGGCTACTACCCAACCCAGAAGATTTTGCCTATTGAGAAAGCTATAGTTATTATTTACTGGGTCAATATTAAATGTGTAATTTGCTTTCAGATTACTGTGACAGTCATTGTCATTCTTGCTGCTGCTAAGATGTGTCCTGTACCTTTGTGGGTACATTTCACCTGTGGATGGCAAAATGACTATTATTTCAGATATAAACTCAAGCCAAAATAAAGGGGGAGGCAAATCTCACCTCCCTGTTCACCATATTACTAGGGGAAATCAGCTAGAATAGAAAGTGAGATTATTTTCAGAGGTGCTCACTCCATCTTTAGTGATCCAAAAAGTGTTTCATTCATACTTACTTTTAACATTTCCTAGTTAGCTAGTCATCAGGGTTTCACCCAGTGTCATGAAGGAATGTAAAGAGTTTTCCATATCAAACTGTTGAATATTTCCTGCCCAACTAGCAAACTTTATTAAAAATAATTTCTGTGTAAGCAGTTCAATTTGTTTAAGTTCCCCACTTTATACCTCATGGAGACTATTGCCTCAGTCTTGGATGTATTTTCTCACATCCTTGCTTAAGACCTTTGGGGAAACCTCTCCCCCAAATATGTTACTGAATTTTTTAAAAACCCTTTCATTTTCTTGAGTCATTTCCTTTTTTTTTTTTTTAAACCCTTAACTTCGGTGCATTGTCTCATAGGTGGAAGAGTGGTAAGGGTGGGCAATGGGGGTCAAGTGACTTGCCCAGGGTCACACAGCTGGGAAGTGGCTGAGGCCAGATTTGAACCTAGGACCTCCTGTCTCTAGGCCTGATTCTCAATCCACTGAGCTACCCAGCTGCCCCATTGAGTCATTTCCTTTTGAAAAACAACTTTGCTTCCATAGTCTCAATCATAGGTGCAGTGAATGTGTGAACTAGAGAAAAATTCTTAGGCCATTTATTCATGAATTAATAGAATGTTGATATTCTAAGTGGGAAAAGGAATACTATTTAGTAGAAATTTTTGATTTTATATGTTGCCTGTCAAAATCACTGACTATTCCCAGTAAGAACTGAGGTATGGAGAAAAAGTAAAGCACTTAACCTTTCCAGGAAAATAACTTTCCCTCTCCATATACAGGATCCCCCAATATTTCTTTATTAGTCTCATTATCATGGGTATAGTAGCTGTCACTTTATTCAGAATTTAGTAATAATTGGTAATAATTCAGAATTTGGTAATAACTTTGTTGACACTAAAAGTTATCCTCACTTGAAAAGTCTAGGAAATCAGTGAATTTTTTAACATCTAAGGGATTCTTCCTCTATAATTCTTTAATCCAGAGTGTGAATAGGGTCTTTGCTACTACCACAATTGATCTTAGATTAAGATTAAGGAACATGGAAACGATCCAGAATCTCTGAATAAATACAGTTTCCTTGGACTGGCAGCTCAGTTAAAAGAAGAGTATACATGGTGATCCTTAGAATTTCCCTCAGAATCTAGAATTTTGGCTTAAGATTCATAATAAAGAACTAAGTTGTAACCTTGCTTGATTGAAGTATGGGGCAGAGAGTTTAAGTTTAAGTTTAAGCTACCTTTAGAAATCTTCACAGTATACTCATCCAGTTCATACATACCCAGACTAACCTGGGTTTGGTTTTAATTGTAGTTGTATGGGTAGGTGCTATTTGTGTCAAGCTGATGTGTTAAATTAACATGAGTGACTGAACAAGGGAAGTGTCTGAATACTTATTTCCATGTTTTTGTTGCTCCCTCAGGCACAAACAAGCAGTAGGAGTCAATGTAAAAATAAACCTGAGTAGCAAGTGGCCAACCAGTCAAGGGAGTATGCTGTTGGCCCAACAAAAAGATACACAAACACTGAACTAGAGGGAAGCCAAGAGAAGCTCCCTTTGTCATTCATAGTCAAAGCCAGTCCTCAGTTCTTTCTTCCTTGTCTAATTCCACGTGACAAGTGGTAGTTTCTTCCTCCTCTCTTGGCCATATCCTTATAATGAAATGGCTCTGATTTTATCTTCTCCCAATGATCCCAGTGGCTTTGAGTTGTGTCTCTGCCAAACAGCTGGAATGGGTTGGAACTTCTGAATAGAAGCAGATTTAATAAGGTAGGAACAGTAGGCAAGATGGTATATAGGTTCATTTAGTTTTGAATTTGTTTTTTCTCATCCAGAGTCCCAACCAATCCTGACTTTCCTAGAAGTATAGCCAGTAACCACTCACTTGCTACTACATTACTGATCACTTATACTACTGATAGTTTGAAAATTGGTTTAGACTGCCCCTGAGTCCTTGGGCACAGAGGTCTAGTGCTATGAGATCTGAGTAAAGCATCCCCTGGCTGAGCAGAACAGCCTACTTTTTTTTTAACCCATTTTATCTTAGTATCAATTCTAAGAGAGAAGAGAGCCAAGAGTGAGGCAAACAGGGTTAAGTGACTTGCCCAGGGTTATATAACTAGGAAGTATCTGAGGTCAGATTTGAACTCATGTCCTCTCAACTTCAAGTCTGGTGCTTTATCCATTATACGACCTAGCTGTCCCTACCTATTATTCTTAGTAGATGATGCTTTTAACAATATGGAACTTAGGGGGCAGCTGGGTGGCTCAGTGGCTGAGAACCAGGCCTACAGATGGAAGGTCCTGGGTTTAAATCTGGCCTCAGACACTTCCTAGCTGTGTGACCCTGGGCAGGTTACTTAACCCCCATACCCAGGCCTTTTCTCTCACTTGGAATGCCCTTTTCTCTGGGAACCCAGGCCCATTCCTTTAAGAGCTGACTCAAAACTTAGCTTCCTTGACCAGCTTACTCCCTATTCTAATGGGCAACTAGATGATGTAGTGAATAGAGGTCCAGACCTGGAGTCAGGAGAATCTAACTTCAGATCTGACCTCAAACACTTCCTAGCTGTGTGACGCTGGGCAAGTCACTTAACCCCCATTGCCTAGCACTTACAGGTCATCTGCCTTGAAACCAATATGTAGTATTGATTCTAAGATGGAAGGTAAGGGTTAAAAAAAAAAAAGTTAGGAATATGGTTCTCTCCCTTTGAGATGCTTATAATCCAAGACAGAAGGTAAGGGTTTGAAAAAATTAGGTTTTCTCCACAAAGAGTTAAAATGAGGAGGGTCTGGCCCACACCTTGGACTAAGTTATCCAATATCTACATATGCTAACACACACCCAAGCTGCACCATCTGCATTAGGGCCTAGAACAAGATGAAGTAACCGAGGGTATTCCTCACCTTTACTAGTACTTCTCCACAGCCCTCCTCCCTTACCTTGGTCCTCCAGATACCAAGGCATACCTACATGCATATAGGAGTTAGGGGGTTTTGGGGTGGACCACAGACTCCACATGAGGCAGTTGAGGAAAACCCCACATTCTCCAGGCCTGGGAAACCAGCTGCTCTAGTTTTGAGTCAGTTAGCAGAAGTAGGTTAGTAGTAAAAATAGAAAATCAAAAGCCCCAAATCATGTTCAGGTGCTAAAATCCAAGTGCCACCTTGGGACTGCTATACCTCGCACATTCTCACTTGTCAGACAATTGGAACTGAAAGATACAGATTTTTTTCCATGGAAATTGATTGGCAGAAAAATGAGGACATCCATTATCTCTGAGCTCTTTGACTAGCCCCAGCCCTTTGAGCCACCCAGCAAGCAGTGTGATCTCCATCTAAAAAGCAGAGATCACTACCATCCCTTCCCTCACAGTCGGCCTCTGCCTAGGCCAGCAGAGCCCAGAATCGCAGCACTGAGTATGCCTCTGACCTAGATGGGTGTTAGTTGATACAGTGGGACCTTGTCAGCTTCACACCCTACTGCCACGTTTACCCTGACTTCATCTTGAGTGTTTTAGTTCCTCTTTAGTCTCAGCCGTATTCGAGTCTAAGAATGCCTACCAACTTTGGGCTGACTGAGCCCTGAGTAACATGTCTACCAGGTAGAGCCAGATCTAAATTATAGAATAAAGGATGTTTACTTGAGCTTTCCCCTGCTTCCCCTTCTTGGCATTTCTCTGCTTTCTCCTGATGCCCCCACATCCACTTAGGTAACTGGCCTGGGTCTCACTCATTATTGTAGGCTCTTGCTCTCAGCGAACTATTAGCTAATCCCTTTTATTGTTGTTCAGTCATTTCAGTTGTGTCTGACTCTTTGTGACCCCATTGGGGATTTCCTTGGCAAAAACACTAGAGTGAGTTTGCCATTTCCTTTTTTACCTCATTTTACAGATGAGAAGATTGAGGCAAACAAGGTTAAGTGACTTGCACACAGCTGTTGAGTGTCTGAGGGCAGATTTGAACTTGGATTTTCCTGACTCCAGTTCCTTTTACCTTGTACAAACTAGCAGTGTGGTTGAACCCTTCCAAGGGCATTTACATTTTCACCAGGGATGCTCAAAAACCAAAATGCCTAAAGGAGCCTAAGGAATAGCCTTCTTAATGTAGAGGAGAGGCTTTGGAGAGAGTCCCACCCACAAGTGCAGCACACAGGCAGCAGCCGACTCATCTACCCAGAACTCCTAGAAGGAATTAATTATGTTTCTCACCATTGTCCTCTGTGGGACACTGGGAGAATTTGAGAGAACACATTGGCAGATGGTGAGAACACATACGTTTTGGCATTAGGTTGTTTTGGTTTTCCAGGTGGAGGGTGTTGGTGGCGCTACAGGAATTGTTCAGGTGTAACAGAGAGTTCAATTTATCTCATTCCACTTTCAGAAATTTCCGGAGCTGAAGTTCAAGTACGTGGAGGAGGAGCAGCCTGAGGAGTTCTTCATCCCCTACGTCTGGTCTCTTGTATACAACTCTGCTGTCGCCCTATACTGGAACCCACAGGACATCCAGTTATTCACAATGGATTCAGGCTGAGGGCCCAGGCCTGGCCTGCCCCTGTCCCTACCCCACCCCACCCCTTGCAAAGCAACTCTTCTAGTTACCTATTCCTGGAGGAGACAGGCCTGTGCACACTCTAGACCTGAAGCTTACAGAGAATGGAGCTTTCTAACCTTGTATAGTTTTTGACTTTGGAATTTCATATGAGACAGTAGGAGAGCGCCAAGTATAGAATATGGGACAAAAAAGAAAAAGACAAAAAACACGATAAGAATAAAAGTCTCCTGTATGATGTTTCATTTGGTTTCTCCACCGAAAACCTAGAGCTTATCCAGAGTTGATGCTTTATGAATTCCACTTAATACTGCTTACTCCTTGATTAAGTGTTCAGAGAGACTTTGGGCAGGGAGGGCATTGTTTGGGTTTTTTTAATGCTAAGAATGGGTAAAGGAGAAAAGCCAAGCTAACAAGCTAACTGAACAGGTATTCAGGGAAATGAAACTTAAAGCATATAGATCTGGTTACCTTTCAAAGAGGCCTCCTTTTAACCAGCTTTGTGTATCTATTTGCCTTTGCTTCTACGCAAACCATTCTCCCAAAGAAGGAAAAGTACTCCTTGCACTAAAGCAGCCCTCGTTCTCTGAGTGGGAAGTAAAATAGAGGCCAGGGTGATGCCTGGCGAATCTGCTAACCATCTATTGGTCATTGGGGGAAGAGGTTAATTTCAAAAGCAACTTATTTTGTTACTTTCAGTAGGTAGGAGAAGAAGCAGGAAAGATCAATTCAGTCCATTCAGTGAACATCGATAAGCTCCAGGTTAGTCACCCTGCTAGGCTGGAGTTACAGAGATGGAAATCACTGCAAACCCCACCACCCCTTGTCTTGGGAATCAAGCCTGATAAAGGGAAACAGCCATGTACACAGATAATTGAGTCAGGATAGAGTGAAGGCTAAACAAAGGGCCACAAGAGATTTAAAGAAGACTGTTGCAGCCAGGGTAGGATTAGAGAGGCCTTTATGGTGGAGGTGGCCCTAATGGCCAAATCCCTTTGAAGACAAAAAGCATGTGTTTCTCTTCCCATTGGATGAGAAAACCTCCCCACTTGCATCCCTACACTGAGCCACTGATTCAACCAAAGAGAGGAAGCTCAGGAAGGAGCTCCCTAATGGAAGCACTAGGCACAGCAATGGGCATTTTGGCTACCATCTAACTTAAGCATCCATCATGTGCAACGCGTCCATCTTAGAAGCTGTACACAAGAATGTGTTTCATTATAACTTGGGAGAAAAGCAGGGGGAAATCCAAACCAGTACCATTTTTTTGAAGATGTTTAATAAACTATCACTTTTCAACCAAGACAGCAAAATGCTAGGCAGATAATGTTAGAAATGATTCTCCTTTTCAAAGCTAATATCATTTGGTGAATTTCTGGACATCTCCTTACTTCAGGATCAAACTAAACTTGGGCCTACTGGCTTTTTTAGATGACCCTCTGGCCAGCTTTCCTCATTGAGACCTTAAAAAAGGGTCAGATACATTGGGAGAACTGACATTGGTATAGAGCTTTCTGCCATCAGGCTCCTTTCATCTCTTACCTAATTTGAGCCTCCCAACAGCCACAGGAGTTAGAGCAGGTGGCATCATCTGCTTTTTGAGTCCCATCACCCAGAAGCAATGACACTCTCCATGCTGACCTAGTTAGTGGCAGAGTGAGAACTTGAACCCAAGTATTCTCTGGTCAACCAGTATCCTGCCTCCTTGGGACTATTCCTTTGTTTCTCCTATGGAAACTGTCTCTTTTAGGTAAGCATACATAGGTATCAGTGTATGACAGACAAAAACACTCAACTTAGCATCCCCAGAAAAGAATATTCTTAGTTACTTTCCCCTTAGATCTCTGGCTCTGAGAAAGAGGAACAGCAGTGTTCTCTTTGTAGAAAGAGGAAATCATACTTAAGCAGAAGTAATATGAAGGTTGGTCTTGGAAAACGGTTCACAGCTTTGAAAGCAATGTGCAGAATGGTTTTGTGGGCTGGTTTGATTCTTGTCCTTTCCCCATTGGAGGCACCAATAAGAGATGTTTGGCAAGGCTGCCCTACCTTTCCCAAACCCCCAAGATCTGGGATCTAGATAGGACTGTTGGGCCCTCACCAAAGAATAGGGGAAAAGTTACATAAGGGCTCCAGCAAGAGGAATTCATGACTATCCCAAGCTCAGCAGCCTTGCTGGTCATTAAAGCTAGGGAATCAAAGGAGGCAATAGATATAGCCAGGCTGCCAAGCTCTCACCCTCCCCCCACCATCTGGCCTTGCTGAGCTGATGTTCTCTTGAGCTTAAGAGGAGCAAGTTGGTGCCCCAACAAATCATTTTCTTTCTGTCTCTCTTTTTTAATTAACCACACAGTGGAGGGATTCAGCAGGCCAGCAACACAGCTGGGGCCAAAGCCTCCAACTTAAGCTGGAGAAAGGGACAATTACCAGAACTACATTGCAGCCTGAGGAGTGGTAGAGGCTGGGAGCCAAAATGCATGAGTAGGCCAGGCTCCTCACCCACGCTCACCCCTGCGCCACTGTCCCTCACTCAGCTCTGAAAAGCCAGTCACCTAGATACCCTTCCTTCCTTACTCTGTGTGAGAGACTTATTATCTCATAATAAAAATGAGGTAAATAATTCAGATTGCTCTTGTATTCATTTTGCATGCCAATTTGCTTGCAATGCATGATGCAGTGGAAAGAGTAGTCGTAATCTTTTTTAGTTACTTTACACATAGTAGGAGATAATAAAATTATACTTTTTCTACTGGGCAGGGCTCCCATGCTTAGGTGGAAATTGTTTCCCTCTTATTTTGGCCAAAAGAATGAAGCTGTGATAAAACATAGTTTTTGTTCGATGCAGCACTCTGTCACAACATTTATTTTTATGCCTTTTCTTCCCTTTCAAAGGTTCATTCCCTATCCGAGTTAAGGCCTTAGCTGGGGTGTTAAGAAAAAGAAGAGCAAAACTTCACTTTGACCAACTCGCCTCCCCAACCTTCTGTGATTAGTAAAATTGTACTTATTAAGTGGAATATAACTCATAGTTCAAAAGTTTGTTAGGATATGTGCACTCACCTTTTCTTCCTTTGAATGCAGAGTATATATATTGTTGAAGAGGGATGACAAAGTTCAACCAGCAGTTAATATTGCTTAGGAGCCCAGAACTGGCAGAACAGTCAAAGGCAGGAGGCAAAGGGATGGAGAATTAGGAAAAGCTGTATAAATGAAATACGGAGGAATCTCAGGACAAAAAGAATATTGTGCCAGTCCCCCATTCAGAAGCATTGAGAAAGAAGGAATATAAAGCAAAGGGAAGGAAAAAACACATTGGGGAAAAAAAAAACAGCTTTCCATGACCTTCCTCAAATGCATGCTTATGAAAGAAATTGACCCAGTATACAAGCTTGAGATTCTACTTTGTGTAGGATTCAAGCCAAATATGCCATTTTACAAGGCGAGTCTCAGTAACTCAGACAGCTTGAGGGAAGCCCAGCTTCCTGAGGTTTGTGATTTATTATGTCCTGTGAGGCTGGGTCACTCTTCAATGCCTAATTATTGAGTTATGAAACTTATTGTCATCTAACAAGTCAATAGAGTGCTGGGCTTGGAATCAAGAAGACAGAGTACAAATTCTGCCTCAGACACTTCCTAGCTATGTAACCCTGGACAACTTTCTGGTTTCTTTATTCATCATCTATAAAATAGAGATGAGAATAATAGCACCTACCTCCCAGGATTGTTGTATCGAGATAATTATGAAGTGCTTAGCACAGTACCTAGAACATGGTAAGTGCTATAAATAAATGTCATGTTTTATTATCTTTTTTTAAAAACCTTATCTTTCATCTTAGACACAATACTATATTTTGATTCTAAAACAGAAGTATGTAAGGGTCAGGAAACTGGAGTTATGTGACTTGCTCTGGGTCACATTGCTAGGAAACATCTTGAGGTCAAATTTGAACCCAGGACTTCCAATTTTCTGGCCTGGTTCTCAATCCAATGACCCGCCTAGCTGTTCCTTATTATCTATTTTTTTAACCCCTTACCTTCTGTCTTAGAGTTAATATTTGGGGGGGCAGAGGAGAGCAGCTTGGGTGACTCAGTGGATTGAGAGCCACCCTGGGGTTGCCCTGCCCTAGTTATTATTCTGATCTATGACTCTCCTTGAAGGCATTTAGGTGGCACAGGAGATAGAGTGCTAGGCCTGGAATCAGGAAGACTCAGCTTCCTGATTTCAAATATTAGCTGTTGGCTTCAGTTTCCTCATCTGTTAAGTGAGCTGGAGAATGAAATGGCAAACCACTCCAGTATCTTTTGAAGAAAATCCTAAATGGATTCACAAAGAATTGGACATGATTGAACAAATGCTCCTTGAAGACCTCAAGTGAGAGGAAACCCATTGCCTCTGTAGCTGGAGTTACTTCCTAAATTTTTTTTTTTTAGCTTTTCTTTACACTAAGTTTATGTCTCCCTCTTTGCAACTTCTACCCATTGTTCCTTGTTCTAACTTCTTAGGGCCAAGCTAAAGAAGTCAATTCTTCTTCCATAGGAGAGCCTTCAGGTATTGAAGATACCAATTGTGTTGCCTCGAGTCTTTTCTAGAGGAAACATCCCTAATTCTATCAGTGCTCCTGTCTTCTTACCAATTCCATTGTTTCTTCCAAATGGGCTTCCATATATCAATGACCTGAATACAGTGCTCTATTGGTGGCCCCGTCAAATAGACTACTTGCTGACACTTGCTTCTTTAATTTATGCCATCTGAGACCCCCTTTCTGATTGTTGTCATGCTGCCAACTCACCAAGCTGGCAATCATCTAAATAACCCCTGGTTATGCTTGTTTCTTCTTCATATTATCTAGCTATGTCTCCCCCATTCTGTACTTATACAGTTGTTTGTTTGTTTTTTAAAGATGGTAAAAGAGTGGAGAGCTTGGAATATGATATTAGGAAAGGCAAAGGATCTGGAATTACAACCAAAAATAACCTATTCAGCAAATTGAGTACAATATAATCCTTCAGGAAGAAAAAATTATTTAATGAAATAGGACTTTTAAGCATTCTTGTTGAAAAGATTAGATTTTAAATGAAATTTTGGCTTTTCAATTCAAGACTCAAGAAAAGCATAAAAGAAAATATGAAAGAAAAAGTATAAGATACTCAATAAGTTCAACCTGTTTATATTCCTATATGGGAAGATGATCTGTAAAACTCCTCAGAACTTTATTATTAGGGTAGTTTAAAAGCCTAGCAGAAGACATGGGAATGAGTTAATTATGTTGTGAAGATCTAAAAAAAAAGAATGGATAAGAAAGTGGGATGCCCTGGGAGAAGAGGGAAGGGAAAGAAAAAAAATGAGGAAAATTATCTTACAAAAAAGAGAACCAAAAGGAAGAGCTTTTACAGTGGAGTGGGAAATGGTAAGGAATCGAGCAACACATTAACCCCACTCTCATCTTAAATGGTCCAAAGAAGGAAGACTATTTATACTTGATTGAATAAAGGAATATATCTTGCCCAACTGGGAAATAGGAAGGGAAAGAGATAAAAAGGAGGCAGGGTTAAGGAAAGCAATGGTCAGAAGCAAAATAGACTTTCGAGGAAAGATTGGGCAAAGAGAGAAGGATAACAAAGGGTAAACTAAGTAGCACAGTGGATAGTAGGAAGGATCTCAATTCAAATATGGATTCAGTTACTTCCTAGCTGTGTGACCTTGGGCAAGTCAGTTAACCCCAAATGCATAAACCTTACCACTCCTCTGCCTTGGAACCAGTACCAAAAAGTTAGACATGATAGCCCTTTGGAGTAAATTTAATGGGAATAGAAAGGAGCATATCTTTTTCTCAACTGCACATGGCATCTTCACCAACATTATCTATGTATTAGGGCATAAAAACTTCACAAACATGCAGAAAGGCAGAAATATTAGATGCACCCTTTTCAGATCATAATTCAATAAAAATTATAGTCAAAGGGGCAGCTAGGTGTCTCAGTAGATTGAGAGCCAGGCCTAGAGAAAGTCCTAGGTGAAACCCCATTGCCTAGCCCTTACTGCTCTTCTGCCTTGGAACCAATACACAGTATTGATTCTAAGAGGAAAGGTAAGAGTTTAAAAAAAAGTATAGTCAATAAAGGGTCATGGAAGCATAGATTAAAAAATTAATTGGAAACTAAATAATTAAATCCTAAAGAATGAGTCAAAGAACAAACCACAGGGTAAAAAATCAATAATTTCATCAAAAAGAATAACAATGAGACAGCATACCAAAATCTGTGGAATGCAGGCAAAGTGGTACTCGGGGGACAGTTTTATCTCTAAAGCTATATATCAAAAGAAAAAGAGAACAGACCAGTGAATTAGGAATGCAATTTTTAAAATTTTAAATCCTCCTCAATTTAACACAGAAATGTAAATCCTAAGAATGAGAGGAGAAATTAATAAAATTGAAAATAAAAAAGAAACATTGAACTAAAAAAAAAATTAAATGTAACTGAATTAGTGGTATTATTCTTAGGTAACCCAGTCCCCAGTTTTCTTTGCTATCAAATGAAAGGCTGGATTGGATTATACTGAGGGTCCCTTCTAGCTCAGGCATTCTATACTGCTGTTCATGGTTCTATCTTCTCTCTTCTCCTCACTTCTCTTCTCTTCTCTTCTCTTCTCTTCTCTTCTCTTCTCTTCTCTTCTCTTCTCTTCTCTTCTCTCTCTCTCCCTGTCTCTCTCTCTCTCTCTCTGTGTCTCTCTCTCCCTCCCTGCCTCTGTCTCCCTCTCTCTTTCTGTCACTCTCTCTCCCTTCCTCCCTCTGTGTGTGTGTCTCCCTTTCTCTCCCTCTCTCTCCCTCCCTGCCTGTCTCCTTCTCTCTTTCTGTCTCTCTGTCTGTCTCTGTGTCTCTGTCACACACACACACACACACACACACACACACACACACACACACACACTCATATCTAGGGAAAGCAGGTGCTCTCAACTTGTCTAAATATTATTGTCCTTTTTCATTTAAATGAATAGGAAAGGTTATCACAGCCAGTGAAAATAGGTGATTGTTAATTGCTTTTTGATTGGCTGATCTGGAGGCAAGTCTAAGAGCTCCAGCAAAGACCAGCAGCATTCTCTAGGTTTCTTCTCAGGCTTAAGGGCTATAACTGGCTAAGTCCTGAAAGGGCAGGTGTTTTCTTTATTAGAAGTTATGGTAACAATAACAGCAATGAAAAGGATAATGATGATGCAGGATATTTCCCATATCAACTCATTACCCCCTTCTACAGTACCCAAAATAAAGAAATAGAAAGGAGCATCCTCAATCCCCTCTTAAAAATGAAAGAAATTGGTCAAAATTCCTAGAAAGTAACAGACTTTCCAGTCTGTAGTCCCAAATCCTTTGTGTTATTCATAGGGAGAGGTCCAGAATGAGAAAGAGATATGCTCTGGGTTATACCAGGAGTCTTAGAAACATATGTCAGAACTGGAAAGGCCTTTAGAACACAGAATGTCAGATCTGGAAGGG
>NC_058130.1:402324424-402357450 GCF_016433145.1 Gracilinanus agilis
AAGGAAGGAAGGAAAGAAGGAAGGAAGGAAGGAAGGAAGGAAGGAAGGAAGGAAGGAAGGAAGGAAGGAAAGAAGGAAGGAAGGAAAGAAGGAAGGAAGGAAGATCAGAAGATGCTCTCCCAATCAGCCACCAGCTTCCAGAAACAAGCAACCACCCATAGGACTTAACCCAGACTCTGGGGCATAAAGCTCACCTTCCCCAGAAGGACCCAGGCTGCAGAACTCTGTTTTTCCCTTTCACTGACTCAGCCAAGCCAGGTCTTTCACCTTCCCACTGGTAGGACTGAATTCTCAAGGCCTTAAATAGCTCAGTTGGTAGAATATCAGATTTTTCTTTAATTTAAGGGTCCAGGATTTGGGTCCCTCTGTTTTTAATAGGCAGACAGATGGCTCAATGGACAGAGTGCTGAGCTGAGGGTCAAGAAAATCTAAGTTTAAATCTATCCTCAGACCATGTGGCCTTAACATGGTCACTTAACATGCTTGCCTCAGTTTCCTCTGCTATAAAATGAGAATAATAACACCTACCTCTTAGGGTTGTGAAGATCAGACAAGAGATTTGTAAAGTGCTTATCACCTGCCTTCCACCTCAGTCTCCAGGACACAGCCTTCTCATTACCAATTTCTTCACCCTCATCCTGGCAGCTAGGGGTATTTAAAGTTTTAATAAAGAGATCTCAGCTGACTTAATTTATATATACCTGTGCGTAATAAAAACCCTTACCTTCTATCTTAGGATCAATACTAAATATCAGTTTCTAGGGCAGAAGAACAGTAAGGACTAAATCCTTGATGGTGAACCTTTTAGAGGCCGAGTGCCCAAACTGCAAACTGCATGGAGAAGGGGAGGGAAACAGCCCAGTCCTGTGTCCCTCTGACTTTCTACTCTGTGCTGGGACGACACATGTGCATGGTGCACATGTCCACAGAGAGGGCTCTGAGTGCTCCCTCTGGCACTCGCACTATAGATTTGCCAACATGGGGCTAGTCAATGGAGGTTAAGTAACTTGTGCCAGGGTGACACAGCTAGGATGTCTGAGGTCAGATTCAAACCCAGGTCCTCCCAACAGCAGTCCTGGGACTGTGCCCACTATGCTACTTAGCTGCCCCTCAGCTGACTTTAAAGAAACTTTCCAGCCCCAGAGCTACCTACTCCAGCCTCTTCTATGTAGACTATAGCCAAACTAGCCACACAGCATGTTGGGGAAACAGGAAAGAGACCCACCTGACTATATGGAAAGGTCTGTGTTGGGCAGTAAGTAGGGGATCAATCCCATCAGCTTCCATCAGATAGCACATCTTATAATGCTCCAGAAAATAGAAAACCCTCTACTCAGGCAAAAATGCGAGGAAGCCTAAGACAGTTTCACGTGAACTCTTGAGCCTCGGCCCACACCTCCTTGGGTCCTTAGAGTTGCAAAAGGTCAGACAATGAACAATCATTTATTAAAGGCTTACCATGTACCAGCCACTCTGCTAAGTGCTAGAGAAGGAAAGGCAAAAAACGTGGTCCTCGCCCTCAAGTTCTCCTTTGAATAGGGAAAATGATGTGTAAATAATTCCATATGTATGTATAAGTTCCTCACATGCACACACATGTACACACACACACAGGCTAGGATGTTATGTCAGAGACAGTCCAGCTCAGCCTCATGGCCAAAATGCCTTAGTGGACATAACGATCGGGAGAGTGCTGAAAGCTACTGTCCTAAGGGTGAGATATCAATGGCTCTCAGATGGAGAGACCTTCTCAGTGGATCCCGCTCTGCTCATTCGTCTTCCCTCCTTGCTACCCCACTCCAGGCAGCCCCCAGTCTTCTACTTATGACATTCCTCCCTCTTCCCTCGCATCATGATCAAGGGCCAGACCTCTCCCTGAACTCCTCCAGGGCTGGCACCAGATCTCCCATGTCTTCTGACACCCCACCCCATCCCCAATGCCTAGAACCATGCTGGGCACCGAGCTGGTCTTCAGTCCTGGCATTAAGGCAGCTTCCTCTGTCTAATCTTGATGGAGTTGAGGGCTTCCGAGGCAGTGAGGTAAGAAGGGAAGGCGACATTACACTGGGAGGTGGGGGGAAGGGGTCTTCAGGGTGGGGCTCAACAACTTCGAACTTCCACCAGGCAAGAACATTCTTCACATGCCTTTTTCTCCCTTCATGATTTCTCCTGAATGTAAGGGATGAGAAGCAGAGGGTCTCAAACTAGCTACACTGCTCCCATTCTGCCCTCCCCCATCCAACCCACGGAGATCTGAATCCAGTTTGACCCAGATTAAATGAGCGTCTATTGGGCAAATGCTTTTTCCCTTCTTTGGACCTCAGTTTCCTCCTCTGGAAAATTGGGCTGCTCCACCCCTTCTGCCTCAGGGGGGAAGGGGCCAGTGTGGAGAGCAGTGAGGTCATGTCTGGGAATGACTCGGAGCTGTTCCCCAGGAAGACGCTCTATAAATACATCATCATCCTCATTATCATCATTAGGGCCCAGGGAGAGCCCGGGCTTGACTGAGGGATTCAGAGGCTTCAGCATGAGTCGCTCAGAAAGAATGAATAGGAGGCTGGACTTCCAGGGACCAAAGAAAACCTAGGGATGGAGCCTCAAGTGGAAGAAGCGTGGGAACTGGAAAGAACTGGCTCAACTAGGCATCCCATCTCCCCAGGCCCCATCCTTGTTAGTCCCTCTGCTCCAGCCCCACAACAAGCATGCCCATTCCTCTGCCCCTCCACCAGCACCACCATCTCCCAGCTGCCCCTCTTGTCTCTTTCTAAATCTGGCTCAAAACTTCCCATTCTATCCCTCCTACTGCTAATGCTACTAAATGTCGGTTTGTGCTGATGGGGCACCCAGCGATAGAGCAGTGCAAACCCGGTCCCACTCCTAGATCTGGGGCTGATCAGTTTATAGCTGGAAGGGGCCCCAGAAGCCATCTAATCTGACACCTTTGTTTTACAGGCAAGGGACTAGGACTCCTTAAGGCTGGTACTTATCTAGGGGGCAGCTGGGTGGCTCAGTGGATTGAGAGGCAGGCTTAGAGAGAGGAGATCCTGGGTTTAAATCTGGTCTCAGACACTTCCTAGTGCATGTGTGTGACCCTGGGCAAGTCACTTGACCTCCATTACCTAGCCCTTACTGCTCTTCTGCCTTGGAACTAATACACTATACTGATTCTAAGACAGAAGGTAAGGGTTTGTTACTTATCTAATGTCATAGTAGTCATAAGAGGGGGATTCAAACGCCAGGCTTCCACCTCCAAAGCCTGGCAACCATGCTGCCCTCTCAATTGTCTGGAAAACTCAACAAAACCAATAGACACATCTTAAACACCTACAGCCAGGTATCAGGATTCAGATATATACAACATGGGCCCTGTCCCCAAGGAGTTTACAATCTAATGATGGGAGGGGAAAGGCATGGATGCAATTTACTGTGGTTGGCAGAAGAATGAAATCTGGGCAGAATGCTAAGAGAAATAAATGTAAAGAGCACTGATCAATTCATCAAATATAAATAGTCCATTATCTGCAGGGCTCTCCACTAAAATCCCTTCTTTATCGTGCGACAGTATATAACTCTGGAGTCCTTAAAGGCTAAGCCAGAAGAGTAAAAGCTCAACAATCGTTGAACAAGAATTTATCGTGTTCCTACTTCGGTGACAATCACTACATGAATGAGAGTAGAACAGAACCTGTCTTCAAGGAGTTTATAGTCTAAAGGGGGAGATGATGCACTGGTGAAGTGGAGAGGGCTCTGGGCTTGGAGGAAGATCCATATTCCCACCTTGTATCCAATCACTTAGCTATAGAACCCTGGGAAAGTGACTTAACCTCTCTCAGCCTCAGTTTCCTTATTTGTAAAATGAGGGGATTGGAATCCGTGATGCTTTCCAGCTCTAAATCTATCCTCTATGCATAAATACATGTGTGTATTCAAAATATTCACAAGCAGAAGAGAAGACACTAACTAGCATCTGCAAAGAGAGTATCTACACCCATGAATTCATAGATCTTTGAAAAAATATGTGCAGGACACTGTGCTAGTTTCTGGGGATACAGTGACAGATAAGACAGAAACCTGCCCTCAAGGAGCTTACAATCTAGTATGGGGATGTTTCCTGAACACAAAGAGGCCAGATGGCCAAAGCATAAACTTTGTATAACAAAGTATAAACTCCTCTTTCGAATTTCTCATAGACCTTTGTTCCATGAACAAAATTCAAAAGAGGAGTCAACCCTTATACCTAGGATGAACCTGATGAAGGTTGAGGTTGAGAGAGGGAAGAGAGGGAAGGAAGGAGAGGCCCACAAAGTGGAAAAGTTCATTTATTGTAATGGATCAAAAGAGGTTATTAACACTAAAGAGCTTGGAAAACCAAGAAGTCCCTTAGAAATGTGAGCTATTATTCACATTCTCATTGTTTTTAGTGTCTTACCTCGACAGTTAGCCCTTCTCATCTACCGACCATCCGCTTCTGCTTTTTGTCCTCAAAATATCATTTCTCAAGATCCCATTCATTCTTTTTTAATTTCCCTCATTTCCTGCTTCAAAAAAAAAAGCCAACTTTACTTAGGACTCAATTCTCCCAACTTTTTTTCCTTCCCCTCTTCTTGCTCCTCACCAACCCCGGTGTGCCTCCACAGAGAAACCTCTGTCCTCATGACCATTCTCTTGAATGGTGACCAGCTGCCCAGAACATTAGGTCTGGCAGGGCCTGGCTCATGCTCCAGGCTTCAGTTCTCTAGCTTTCTTTTCTCCACTCTTCCTTCTCCTCCTCAACCACTACCTTCTCCCTCTTCTTTCCTGCCTCTGCCTTTCAGGTCCCCTTGGTGAACTGTCTCCCCTGTTAGAATATAAACTCCTTTGGGGCAGGCTCTACCTTGCTACCTTGAATTTGCATCTTTAGCTTAGAGCCCAGAGCCTGGTACTTAATAACTGTTCTGTCCATCTCCCTCACCCTCGCCCTCTGTCTCTGACTCTCTCTTCCTTTCTCTCTATGTCTCTGTCTGTCTCTCCCTCTATATATATATATGCACACACACACACACATATATATATATATGTTTTATTGTTATTCGTTTAGTCATTTTTCATTTGTGTCTGTCTCTGTGTGACCCCATTTGGAGTTTTCTTGGCAAAGATAGTGGAGTGGTTTGCCATTTCCTTCAGCTCATTTTACAGGTGAGGAAACTGAGGCCAACAAGATTCAATGACTTGCCCAAGGTCACAGAGTTAGGAGGTGTCTGAAACAAGATTTGAACTCAAAGTCTTCCTGACTCCAGACCATTGGATCATGAGTTGCCTGTGTGTATGTGTGTGTGCCCATCTCTCTATCCATCTCTCTATTTCTCTATTCATCTATCATCCAGCCATCTGTCTATCTATCTATCTATCTATCTATCTATCTATCTATCTATCTATCTATCTATCTATCTGTCTGTCTGTCTAATGGAGCCTCAAACAGCATTAAGAGAGCCTTCATGGCCAGGACTAGGAAGATCTTGCCACAAGTGGCTCTGGGCAGGCCCTGTCTGGGGCACTGGCACTTCTGGGCACCACATTTTTAGGCCTCCCTATTGCTTATAGAAAAGTCTAAACTCCTCAGCCTGGATTTAGTGCCTCCCACCACTGGAGAGCCCAACCTACCTTTCTAATCTAATGTTTAAATATTTCCCCCCAGAGTATGCAGTTTCACCATGCTGCTCACCCAGCCTAGAAGAGCTAATCTGCCTCCAAACCATTCCTCCTTTTGTGGTCCTCCCTTAGGATGCCCTCCTCTCCTCCGATCTCTCCCCTCAGTCAATCCACATCCTCCTTAGCTTTCAGGCTTTACCAGAGAGCTTTCAAGATACAGCTTTTCCATTCCCTTCCCCCAGCTTTCAGTGACCTCTCCTTGCAGTGCACTCCCCATTCCACTTGTCATACATGCCAAGCACATTATCTTTTTATTATCTTTTCTGTGCCTGTCTATCTTCTCTCCCAACTAGACTATAAATTCCTCTAAAGCCAGGGACCATGGGAGGTTTTTTTTTTTATATTTCCCTCTTAGAACCTACCATCCTGGTAGGTAGTCAAGAAATATTTTCCGCAGATTCCATCCTAGTTCAGTCTGGCCTGGACAACTTGGATACAATTTCTTAATTGACCTCCCTGGCTAGTGTTGCCCTGCTTCCATCCCACCTTCACACAGGTGCCAAAGTGATATTTCAAAGCATAGATCCAATCATGCCACTGCCCTGCTCAAGTAGCTTCAATGGCTCCTCATGCCTAAAAGATTCTGTCTTCTCCTCCTGGTCCTTCCCCTTCAACTTGGGTTCTGTAGCCTTCGTGAGGGCTCTACCTCCTATAAAGGCTTCCACTGACTTCCCCCTCTCCCAAAGTGGTCAGTACTTCCATTCCACCCTGAAGTTATTTCATGTATAAAGATTGGATTTCCTTCTCTATTTCTTCTTCTCTGTTCCTGAGTCCTATATTTGGACTCTCCTCTGTTCCTCCTATCCTCCCTGCTCTGCTGCCTCCCTACTCCACACCAGACTCCCAGACTAGAGTCCCAAACCTACAATTACTCTGGTTTATTGTAGTTGTCTTGACGTGTATTCACGAGCTGGCACTTTGTGGGGGGAAGAGACTGAGAGGTGCCCCAGAGATCATCCAGAATGAGAAGGAGATTCTTTTATGTAAAATGTTTTTGGTTGTGTGGCTTTCGTTTGTATTTTCTCCTCAACTTCAGGCTCCATCTGGCTCCTTCTATCCAAGTTCTTTCCAAAATGTGCAAGATTCCTCTAGATACTCTCCGTTGTGCAGAAAAGATTATACAATTCAATGTTGATGCTTCCAGTGGAAAAAAAAACTCCCAGATATTTTATTATGGATGAATAAATGCTTCTTACAGGAAAAAAAATACATTATTCTCTACCTCCCCTGCTCTCACCCCCTAGAGAATAGAAACTACTTGAGATCAGGGACTTAGCATGATCCTGGACACATAGTAGGCATTTGACTCTCTGCCCAGTCTCATTCTTCAAAAGTTCACACTCAGAGCCAGGCCTAGAGAGAAAGTTCTGGGTTCACATTTGACCTTAGACATTTCCTAGTTATATGACCCTGGGAAAGTCATTTAACCCCTATTGTCTAGCCCTTAATAGCTCTTCTGCCTTGGAACCAATACTCAGTACTGATTCTANATTGTCTAGCCCTTAATAGCTCTTCTGCCTTGGAACCAATACTCAGTACTGATTCTAAGACAGAAGGTGAGGATTTAAAAAAGAAAGAAAGAGAAGAAAAGAAAAAGAAGGAAAATGCATGGAGTTGAATCTGGCCTCAAACATTTCCTAGCTATGTGACCCTGGGAAAGTCACTTAACCCCTCTCCTCTAATCCTTAATAGCTCTTCTGCCTTGGAACCAATACTCAGTACTGATTCTAAGACAGAAGGTAAGGGTTTAAAAAAAAAAAACAATTCACACACTCCATCCATCCCCTATACTCTCCCCATTCCAGTGGTTCTGAACTCTCAGAGGTCAAGTACAAATCCCATTCCCCAGGCCCAACTCTCTTGCTCTCATTGATCTCAATCCTGGCCCCTTGATGTTCCACTTCCTGTCTTCCCATATCTTCCAGGGTGCTCTTCCCATAAGTAATAAACTTCCCTTCATCTCAAACCTCTTCCTTTCTCCCTCCTATCTCTGGCCCTCACAGAAACCTGGCTCTCTCCTAATGAGATCGCTCCCTTCATTTCTAGCACTGGTTGTCCTTTCACTCATATGCCTACCCTCTGCCTTCCTGGAGGGGGTAGGTATCCGAATACTCTTAGCTTTCCATTGCCACGTTTAGACTTTACCTTTACTGCCCTCCCTCCGCAATCTCCCCTTCTTTGACATTCACACAATCCAAATTTATTGGATCGGACTTTGTATCAGAATTTACCCCTTTGGATATGATTGGGGATGTAGACACTAAACGATAACTCTAGTCCAACTATCAATAATATGGAATTAGGGCTTGATCAATGATACATGTAAAACCCAGTGGAATGGTGAGTCAGCTAAGGGGGGATTAGGGGGACTTGGGGAGAGGGAAAGACCATGAAACATGTAACTAGGGGAAAATATTCAAAATAAAAATTTAAGAAGAAAAAAGAATTTGCCCCTTTGTCACAGATGTTCGGATGCTTTCCCAGGATTCATTTAGCTACTGAAGTCATGAATCATGTGAACATTTTGGGAACTGTTCATGGAAGAAACACTAGAAGCAGAAGGAGGAGAAAAGAGGGACCCAGGAGTGTGAGGAAGAGGCCGCCTCCACCCCGAGGCCGTGTGGATTTGACAAGGTCAAGCCCTTAGCATCAGATTCGTGTTTCTCTGCGGTCCTCTTCAAAGACTGAAAACCTTAAAAGACTAAAGAACTCTGGGCATTCACTGACCAACTCCAAATCCAAAGGACTAATGATGAAGCCAGCTTAACAGAGAGCTGATTGACTAAGGGTGTAGAATGAGCAGTACTTTGTGTGTTGGGGTGCGGGGCAGGGGGGTGGCTTTTGTGGGAATTTTTTGGGCTTGACTATGCGTGTTTGCTAGAGAGTTTTCGTTTTCTTTCTTTTCCAGGGGAAGAGGGGCATTGGGAAAGAGAGAAAATAAATGGTTATTAATTGAAAAAGAATTCATTTTTAAAATGCAAAGACTGAAAGAAGAGGTTGTTGGGTGGTGTGTACTCTTGGCTACTCCATTTAACAGTGCAGCTGAGGCAGGGCAAAAATGACTGACCAGTGACCAGTGACCAGAGCCTACTGACTAGGTTGGGTGAGATGGCCCCCCAGGTACCCCTAAAGACAAACGGCTCTGAGCTTGGGCAAAGGCAGCTGCTATTAATTACAGCCCTCCTCTGGGCTTTGTGCTTCACTTCTCTGGGAACAGAAGGATTTAATGCAGGAAAGTCCTGGTTCCTGGGGCAGTGGGCTACACCCGGCCAATCTACACGCAGAGCAGTTCCCCCTTTACTCTTCTGTAGAGACTGGGCACTTATGCCATCTGGAGAAAGCAGAAGACACATCCAGTACCTAGTGGGAGGTTGGGAAATGGGTGGGCAGCCAAGCAATGAGATTCCCAAGAGATCAACTCTGGTTAACTGCCTGCAACAGCTTTCTCAGTCAGCCCAAGGTGGATTAGTGCTAAACCACTTGGGTGGACAAGGTGATAAGCAGGAGAAATAAAAGCAGAGAGAGAGAGAGAGAAAGAGAGAGAGAGAGAGAGAGAGATTTTTAGCTGAAACTTTCTTTCTCCAGACCACACACACACACACACACACACACACACCCCATATTCAATGCTTGAGCAAGCCCAAATGCCAAGGAGGAAAGTGAAGAAGGTTACCCCACATGGGGCTTTCCCAGGTTCCTCTATTTTGGGCACCTGACCTGTGCTACTAATGAAAACTTCACCCCTCATATGGTGGCATATTCAAAAGACTACAGGATAGTCCAAAGGCTATACTTGTTGGTGTAGTATCTGTTGCTCAGTGAATTCCATTTCTGACTTTTCTGTCCATCTCAATTTTTGTCTTCATATTAGTAAAAGCTTATATATTATATACACACATATACACATTGATACTATGTGCATATAATATATCATATATAATACATGCTCTAATGTTTAATTAATATATTATGATATACTGCCATAATAAGTATAATATTATATACATATTAATTGTCCTTCAAGTCCCCTAACTTTCCAGTTTCTTAATCTATTTAGTTACCTCAGCCACACAGAGAGATGGGAACACTCTTGATCTTGACTTCACAACAAATGTTTCTCTTATATGTTCATGAACTCTGAAATTTATTTAATTATGGTCTTTTCTCATTTTTTTTCTTCCTATGCTTGACTGCTCTTAACCCTGTTTGGTCATTCTCATAGAGATTTCCATTCCCACCTCCCCTTGATTCTTTCCCAGGCTAACACCCCTTCACGGTCTACACTTTTCTCCCTTCCTTATCTCAGCCCCTTGCTAAACCAATTCAACTCTACACTATCCTCTGTTCCTCTGTTCTCAGAACCTTTCCTACTTATCCTTTTGTCAGTTATCTTTTAGGAAACCCTGACTCCCATCATCCATCTCCTTCCTTCATATTCATATATACCAGGAGAAATCACAAAACCATGATGATTGGATCTATCTGTTCTCTATTGGGCACTTGCTACAGCAAGGCAATTCTTCTATTTTGTAACCAGTTCACTATCCTACTCTTCTAAACCTTTTCATGGCTCTCAAGCTCCTCATTATACTCCCTACTCCAACCCTCCTTGTTGAGGAGCTAACCTGATATTTCACTGAAAAAATATTTTCCTCTGCTCTTCAACTCACAATATTCAAAAACCTTCCTACTATCTCCTCCTTCATTCTGGTTTGGGATGAAGAGGTGGCCCTTTTTCTTGCCAAGGTCAAAACTTCTACATGTGCTTTTAAGAAATAGCTAGGTGCAGATTGGCCAATATGGCAGCAGAGGAAAGTGATAAATGTTGGAGGGGATGTGGCAAAATTGGGACACTAATACACTGCTGGTGGAGTTGTGAATTAATCCAACCATTCTGGAGGGTAATTCGGAACTATGCACAAAGGGGCTTTAAAAGAATGCCGGCCCTTTGATCTAGTCATACCACTGCTGGGTTTGTACACCAAAGAGGAAATAAGGGAAAAGATTTATACGAAAATATTTATAGGTGCACTCTTTGTGGTGACAAAAAAATTGGAAAATGAGGGAATGTCCTTCAATTGGGGAATGGCTGAACAAATGGTGGTATATGTTGGTGATGGAATACTATTGTGCTCAAAGGAATAATGAACTGGAGGAATTCCATGTGAACTGAATGACCTCCAGGAACTGATGCAGAGTGAAAGGAGCAGAACCAGGAGAACATTATACACAGAAAATGATACACTGTGGTACAATCAAATGTAATGGACTTCTCTACTAGCAGCAGTGCAATGACCCAGGACAATCCAGAAGAACTTGGGAGAAAGAATACTGACCACATCCAGAGAAAGAACTGTGGAAACGGAAATGCATTAGAAAAATATGTGATTGATCACGTAATATGATAGGAATATGATTGGAGTTTTGATGTTAAAGGATAGCAAACATGAATAATACAGAACTAGATTCTGAACAATGATACATGTATAACCCCATGAAACTGCTTGTCAGATTCGGGAGGTGGGGAGGAAAGAGCAAGGAAGGTTGGGGTGGGGGGGTGCAGATCATGAATCATGTAACCATGGGGAAATATTCTAAATAAAGAAAGGGGGAAAAAAGAGACAGCTAGGTGGCACAGTAGATAGACTACTGGACCTGGAGTCCAATATGATCTCAGACAATTGTTGACTATGTGATTACATCTAAGTCATCTAACTTCTCTCTGTCTGCCTCAGTTTTCTTAATTGTAAACATTGTTCCTTAACTGACAGGCTTGTTGTGAGGTTCAGATGAGATCATAAGGTAAAGCACTTAACATGGTATCTAATATATATTAGGAGCTTCTTAAATGCTTTGTCCATTCACCCTTAATCCTACATCCTCTCAATTCTCAAGCAGATTGCTTCTTTTATCACCTTCTCTTCTACCTACTGGTTCCTTCTTGATGCCTACAAATACACTTAAATCTCCTCCATCCTTAAAAAAAACCAAAAAACTCTCATTTTATCATATTTGTTGTTGTTCAAATGTCTTCGGTGGTTTCCTACTCTTTGCTGCACTATTGGGGGTCTTCTAACAAGGATATTGGAATGGTTTGCCATTCTCTTCTCCAGTTTATTTTATAGCTGAGTAAACTAAAACAAACAGGGTTAAGTGACTTGCCCTTATATTATAGCTAATAAATATCAGAGGCTGGATTTGAACTCAGAAAGATTCTGAGTCTTCCTGACTCCAGGACTGGTGCTCTATCCATTACACATCTAGCTGCTCCATTTTATCCTACCATCTCCAATCATTTTTGTCTCATGTCTCACCTCCCATTTTCAGTTTTTCAAATAAATTCCCTCAGAAAGCTGTCTACAAAGGGCTCCACTTCTATACACTTTACTCCCTTTTGCAAACACTCCAACTAAGCTACCACCTTGCTATCCCTTGCATACTAATCTCTCCTTGGTCTCCTCTTACTTGTCAGTCTCCAGTGCTGCTTCTTTATCCCTGTCTTAGGGCGTCAACCCAGGCTCTATCCAGGGCTTTCTTCTCTTTTCAGTCTATACAGTCACATTTGGTGATCTAATCAGCTGCCCTGGGTTGAGTCCTCATCTTACTGAAGATCATTCACAGACCTATATATCCAGTCCTAGTCTCTCTCTGTCTCTGTCTCTGCCTCTCTCTGTCTCTGTCTCTGTCTCTCTCTCTCTCTTTCTCTCTGTCTCCATCTCCCTCTCTGTTTCTCTCTCTCTCCTTCTCTCTCTCTGTCTCTCTCTCCTTCCCTCTCTCTGTCTCTGTCTCTCTCTCTGTCTCTCTCTGTCTCTCTCCCTCTCTCTCCCTCTCCTTCTCTCTCTCTCTGTCTCTCCCTCCTTCTCTCTCTCTGTCTCTCTCTCAGTGTCTCTCTCCCTCTCTCCCTGTCTCTCTTTCCCTCTCTCTGTCTCTGTCTCTCCTTATCTCTCTGTCTCTGTCTCTCTCCCTCTCTCTGTCTGTCTCTGTCTCTGTCTCTCTCTTAGTGTCTCTCTCCCTCTCTCTCTGTCTCTCTCTCTCTCTCTCAGTATCTCTCTCCCTCTCTGTCTGTCTCTGTCAGTCTCTGTCTCTGTCTCTGTCTCTCTCTCTCAGTGTCTCTCTGTCTCTCTCTTGTCCCACATCACTAACTGACTTTTTGGGAGGTCCCAAACTGGAAGTCCCATAGGCATCTCAAAATCAAATATATCCAAAGGCTGCTAGGTGGCTCAAATGGATAGAAAGCCAAGCCTGGAGATAGGAAGTCTTGGGTTCAAATCTGCCTCAGATACTTCCTGGTTGTGTTCCCTTGGGCAAATTACTTAATCTGGATTGCCTAGCCCTTACCTCTCTTTTACCCAAAAACTCATATTCAGTATATTGCTTCTAAGACAGAAAGCAAGGGTTGGGGGGGGGGGGGAAGCAGAATGTTCATTTTTCCCTTAAATCTTCCCCTCTTCCAAACTTCCTTATCGCTATGGAGGGCATTGCCATCTTCCTACTTGCCTAGACTCCTGCAATAACCTAAGTAACTGGTCTCCCTGCCAAGTCTTTTCCCATTCCAATCCATCCTCCACTCATTTACCACGATGATTTTCCTTACAAAGGGGAGGTCTGACCATAAACTCCAATAGCTCCCTCTTACCATCAGGATCAGTTATAGTCTTCTATTTATCATTTAAAGCTCTTCATAGCCTGGCCCCTTCCTACCTTTCTAATCTTCCTACATTTTATGTTGCTGTTGTTGAGTGGATTCAGACTCTTCGTGACCCCATTTGGCAGTGATTCTAGAATGGCTTGTCATTTCCTTCTCCAGCTTGTTTTACAGATGAGGAAACTGAGGCAAAAAGGGTAAAGTGACAGGGTTACACAACTAGTAAGTGCCCTACATTTTATACTGCTACATGAATTCTCCAATGCAGCTGTGTTGACCTGCTACCTGTTCCTGGCACATGGTGAGCCACCTCTTGTCTATCCCCTATTCCTGGAACAGCTTCCTTCCTTACCACTTGAATCCTTTCTTTCTTCAGGGGAACAGAGGCCCTCTGCCCCTGCCCATGGTATTCTGCCCATCAGGACTCTGGGAGCAGCTGGAATTCCTCATGGCACTTTTTTGTCCTCAAGTGATCGGATAGATATGTCAGTGGCTTGGGTCCTCTTTCATCAATTAATCAAAGAGCATTAATTAAGTTCTTATTATATGCCAGGTGCTGGGGATACACAGAAAGGAAAAGGTGGTGCCTGCTCTCAAGGAACTTAGAGTTCATTGGGTGGTAGTGGGACCAACAACACGGAAACCCTGGAGGTATCTTAGAGTAAGGGCACTAGGGGTGGGGAGTATGATGGGAATGGGGGACCAGGAGGGGCCTCCTGTGGAAAGTGGGATTTGAGCCAAGTCTCAAAGGAGGAAGGCCTGTTTCTACCACAAATCTATATCCCCCAAACCTAAAACCCCCTGTCCTGTATCAATTGGTAAGTATTTATAAAATGCCTACTGCATTCCAAGAATTGTTCTAAGAACTGGGAGTCAAAGAAAAGCAAAAAGCAATTTCTGCCCTCCAAGAGCTTACAATCTAATGGGGAAAAGGCAATATATAAGGGGCAACTAGGGACCACAGTAAAGTGCCAGGTCTGGAATTGAGATGACTTGAGTTAAAATCTGACCTTGGATACTTCCTAGCTTCGTGACCCTAAGCAAGTCACTTAACCCCGATTGCCTAGCCCTTACCACTTTTCAGTCTTAGAATGAGTACTAAAAGAGAAGGTTTTAAAGTTTATTTTTATTTTTAAATATATTTTAAAGCATATTTTTATTTAAAGTTTTTTAAAGTATATTTTTGATTAAATTAAATTTAAATTTAAATATATATAATAATATATATAATATGCACTTTAAACCCTTACCATACACACACACACACACACACACACACACACACACACACACACACACACACACACAAAAGGAAGCACCAAAGAGGGGGATGGAGAAGGTATCTGGCTTGTGGGTGTGATGGAGAAATCCAGAAAAGTGGCAGGGGTGGAATGAAGAGCTGGCTTCCCTGGACTCTGTGTGTAGATGGAGGTTAGGGGGAGAGCCCTCTACACTCTCTAATCAGAGGGAAGGAGGGGCAACAGGGGGTAGCACTAATGAGGTGAGAGTTCCAGAGCTGAGATGTTCCTGCAGGTTGAAGGGGTCTCTGGAGCATAATGGAAGAGTCCATGGGCGTGTAGCCAGGTGAGAAATGAAGGAGATGCTCTGGAGAGCAGATTCCTGTTCAGTTGCCATCTCTGAAGTCACAAGCTGCTTTCTCCCCACATTCTTAGCCTCCTTCAGCTCAGCACTCCTTCCCTTTGCCCCCTCCATCCCAAATACTCTGTTTCTCCACCCTCCCTTTCCACTGTGTCCTCTGAAGCGCCCGCTGTCATTAGTCCAGTCCTACCCTCCCTGGATCTTCTCCCCTCACACTCTTTCCATCTTCTGACACTCATAAAATTCTGGTTTTCCCTGGAGATGCTTCATCCTTTGCCACCTACTCCCAGGCTTCTTGTTCCCCAAGGCCTCCTCCAGACCTTCCCTCTGCTGCTATCGGACAACAACTTCTCTTTGAGGTTCACACCATCCATCTCTATCAGCCTACCTAGACCCTTAGTATCATCATCTGCCAGATTCCTGACAATTAGCCTTCTTTTCTCAAGCAGGGAAGGCCCCGATCAACAGTCTTTGTCTACACCCCAACCCCTGCTTGCATGATCTCTCCTCTTCCATGACCCCCCAGGAGAATGGCTCTATCCTATACTTTGCCATCATTCCTTCATCACCCTGAATTCCAAAATTCCCCTTTCTGATCATGGCCTCTCTCTTCTTTCCTCCCATCTCATTCCTAAAAGGTCAACTCTTTGTCTAACCAGCTTCCAAGCCTTCCAGGCTTCTCTGTTGGCCCAGTCCCTAACTATAGTTTTAGGGTCACTCTCCTCCCTTCTCATTTGGAGTCCACTAGTTAACTTGTTCCAGTCTGGTTTGACCTCAGAAATGGAGAAGCCAAAATAGATCATTCACCGGAAACTGATGATGCTGGAAGTATGAAGTGAACTGTGGAGATTAAAATTAATGCCCAATAACTATTCTATCTTAAAAGTTTTATTAATAATAACTAAAGTAAAAAACTACCTAAACCACCCAGCCTGGTCGGGAAAGAAGGGAGAGAAAGGCGAAATTTCAGAATTTATAAACCAATAGTAAAGACGCAAATGTACACAAAGGGAAAGGCATTGTGGGTAATATAGAAAGGAATTTGGGGTAATGTATTTTTAGGGGCTCAAGATTTTCCAACTATACAAAATCAAGTGAATTTTTGATACCCCGAATCCTCCAAGGATGCGTCAAAATATTCTATTTTATCAAGTTTTCGAAAAATACAGGATTGTTTTACTTTTGTACCACTTCCTCATCTGTTGCATTCTCTTTTTTTCACTTTATTTATTTTAAAATATTTTTCCATGTTTATATGATTCATTTTCTCTTCCTCCCCTCTTCCATCCCCCTCCCAGAGCTGACAAGCAATTCCACTGGGTTGTACAAATGTTGTCACTTGTGATACTTATTTCCATATTATTCATTTTTGCTATAGAGTATCACATACCCATATATAGATTTGATAAGTGATAAGTCATATGTTTTGCTTTTGCATTTCTACTCCCATAGTTCTTTCTCTCAATGTGGTTGGCATTCTTTTACATAAGTCCTTCCGAAGTGTCCTGGCTTGTCGCATTGCTACTAGTAGCAAAGTCCATTACATTGGATTGTTCCACAGTGTTTTACTTTCTGTGTACAATGTTCTCCTGGTTCTGCCCATTTCACTCTGCATCAGTTCATTGAGGTTCTCCCAATTCATATAGAAATCTTTACAGCACAATAGTATTCCATCACCATCATACACCACAATTTGTTCAGTCATTCTCCAATCGAAGGACATGCCCTCATTTTCCATTTTTTTGCCACCACAAAGAGCACAGCTATGAATAATTTTGCCCAAGTATTTTTCCTTATTATCTCTTTGGGGTATAAAACCAGCAGTGGTATGAAAGTCTTTTAAAGCCCTTTGGGCACAGTTCCAAATTGTCATCTGTCACATTCTTCTTTTTCTTTTTCTTTTTTTTTAAACCCTTAACTTCTATGTATTGGCTCCTAGGCAGAAGAGTGGTAAGAGTGGGCAATGGGGGTCAAGTGACCTGCCCAGGGTCACACAGCTGGGAAGTGTCTGAGGCCGGATTTGAACCTAGGACCTCCCTTCTCTAGGCCTAACTCTCAATCCACTGAGCTACCTAGCTACCCCATCTGTCACTTGATTGTCCCAGGCACCATTCTCCAGCCTCAGCTCCCTTCCTCCTTGTCCTTCTCTCTGCCAACCCTTGCCAGTTTTCAACCTTGCATCCCTTCAACCCCTTTCTTCACCTTTCAATTCCCTACTCCTGAGCTCCTCTAGACCCTCAATCATTTTATCCATCTTGGAATTGTCTCTCTATAGACCAATGGTTCCCAAACTTTTTTGGCCTACCGCCCCCTTTCCAGAAAAAATATTACTTAGCCCCCTGAAAATTAATTTTTAAAAAAATTTTAATAGCAATTAATAGGAAAGATAAATGTGCCTGTGGCCATCACTGCTCCCCTGGATCGCTGCAGCACCCACCAGAGGGTGGTGACACCCACTTTGGGAATCATTGCTCTATCCTTTTTCCCACTCCAGCTATTGTAAACCTTCTCCTCTATCCCCAAGCACCCCTTAAAACTATTCCCAGGGGGCCCAGATGGGTGATTCAGTGAATTGAGGGCCAGGTCCAGAGATGGGAGGTCCTGAGTTCAGGTCAGCCTCAGATACTCCCTAGCCATGTGACCCTGGGCAAGTCACTTAACCCCCTTTGCATCACCCTTATTGTTCTTCTGCCTTAGAACCAATACCCAATATTGGTTCTAAGATGGAAGGTAAAGGTTTAAAAAAACAAAAAAATAGAAGGTGAGGTCATCTTTTGAAATAGGGTATAAAGGCTGAGGATGTCTGGGGTTTTAAACCCTTATTTTCCATCTTTGGAGTCTGGAAGTTGTAAGTGTTTATCTTGTGTTATCTGCGACCTCTACCAAAAATGCTCTTTGTCTGGGATGGGGGAGAGAAGAACAGAGGGAAAGAAAATGAATCATGGAGACATGGAAAAATATTTTTAAAAAAAATTTAAATGCTCTGTGTGTTTATCTGTGACATCTACTAAAAATGTTCTTAGGGGAGCAGCTGGGTAGCTCAGTGGATTGAGAGCCAGGCTTAGAGACGGGAGGTCCTAGGTTCAAACCCGGCCTCAGCCACTTCCCAGCTGTGTGACCCTGGGCAAGTACTTGACCCCCATTGCCTACCCTTTCCACCTATGAGCCAATATACAGTATTGACTCCAACATGGAAGATAAGGGTTTAAAAAAAAAATGTTCTTAGGTGGGGATGCAGACCCTAACCGATCACCCTAGTGCAAATATTAATAATATGGAAATAGGTCCCGATCAATGATACATGTAAAACCCAGTGGAATTGTGTGTTGTCTATGGGAGGGGGGTGGGAGGAGGGGAAGGAAAGAACATGAATCATGTAACCATGGAAAAATATTCTTAATTAATTAATTAATTAAACTTAATTTTAAAAATGTTCTTAGGGGGCAGCTGGGTGGCTCAGTAGATTGAGAACCAGGCCTACAGATGAGATGTCCCAGGTTCAAATGTGGCCTCAGACACTTCCTAGCTGTGTGACCCTGGGCAAGTCACTTAATCCCCATTGCCTAGCCCTTACCACTCTTCTACCTTGGAATCAGTAGTTCCAAGTTGGAATTGGAATTAGTAGTTCCAAAAAAGGAACCAATAGTATTGATTCTAAGATGGAAGGTAAGGGTGTTAAGAAAAAAAAGGCTCTTACATTTTTATGAATGGTAATAGACCTGTGTGAATTCAGAAAACAGGTGGTGGTGGTTTCTTTCCTGTGATGGTGCTACCCATTCCCAAGCATAGTTCATCTGTAGAATTTGGAAGTATATTTTGGGGTCTATATTTGGAATACAAGCTTTGTCATCTATAAGTTATTTTTGTTTTAGAATTAATACTGTGTATTGATTCTAAGGCAGAAGAGTGGTAAGAGCTAGGCAATGGGGATTAAGTGACTTGCCCAGGGTCACACAGCTAGGAAGGATCTGAAGTCAAATTTGAACCCACAACCTCCCATTTTGAGGTTGACTTTCAATCCAATGAGCCACCCAGCTGCCCCCATCTCTAAGCCTTGGAAAGATAACAAGATTCCATTACATCATTCTGGTTGTATCCTTCAAGGTATTTAGTAGGTGCTAAATGATTGCAGCCTGCAGTCAGAGCTTGCGCAGTTTCCTTGAAGAATCTCGAATGATCTAATTTGTCCTGATAATAATGATTATTTAAGGCAATTTGAGGGTCCTCCATAAAAGTTAGTGTCACTCTCCAAGTGAGTAAGATCTACCATTGTAGACTTCCCTAGAATGGGACTTGATGCCCCCTGAGGGCAGGCTCTAGGGCTGTTCTTCAAGCCTCCCCGGGCAGAAGGGATTGCACACAGGAGGTTTCTGGTACGAGTTTGTGGGAGAATGAACGAAAGAACTAACGAAGGAACAAATGAGTGAATGCATTGGATGGGGAGAGATCTCTCCTAAAGACAAAGTGATAATCCCCATTTCTCGCTTAGGCAGAGGGATGGACGTTTAAAAAACACTTTCACGGTCCTTAGCATATTTGAGCTGCTGTCAAACTCCGCAGGGACTGCGACCTGAGAGCATCTCACTGGTGGCTCCTCCACCTTCAGTGACCAGAGGGGGCAGTGTTGTATAGGGGGAAAAGGATGCTGAGCCAGGAGTCAGCCCCAGGAGCCAGCTCTGCCTCGGATTCTGCCACTGACTTGCTGTGTGGTCTTAGGCAAATGGATTTACCTCTCTGGACCTCAGTTTCCTCATCTCTAAAACAATACTGCATCCCCATGCTAATGATACATCCCTTTGCCTCTTTTGCAATCTTGTGAGAAGCTCAAAAAAGATACAGAGGAGAGTGCAGCTGGGTGGCTCAGTGGATTGAGAGCCAGGTCTGGAGACAGGAGGTCCTGAATTCAAATCTGGCCTCAGACACTTCCTAGCTATGTGACCCTGGGCAAGTCACTTGACCCCCATTGCCTACCCTTACCACTCTTCTCCCTTGGAACCAATATATAGTGTTGATCCTAAGACAAAGGTAAAGTTTGTTTAAAAAAAAAAAAAAGAAAAGCTATTGAGGGCAGATTTTAAAATGTTCATTAAAATGATATTTTTGAACCTAATAGCTTTACAACGGGAGCTGGTCTTGGACTCAAGAAGTTGTGGGTTCCAATCCTACCTCTGACACTAACTTTGTAATCTTGGGCAAAAATCAATGAGCCCCAGTTAACTCTTGATTTATCTATTATGGAAATTCCCTGCAGCTGAGAAAACCACAGATCCTTCCCTCTTCCTATGTCATTACTTAAGGTCTCAGTCAGAGACATTCAGTCTTTTTTCCAGTCATGTCTGACTCTTCATTGATCCCATTTGGGGTTTTCTTGGCAAAGATACTGGAGTGGTTTGCCATTTCCTTCTCCAGCTCACTTGACAGATGAGGAAACTGAGGAAACCAGGGTTAAGGAACTTGACCAGGATCACATAGCTAATAAATGTCTGAAGCAGGATTTGAATTTAGGAAGATGAGTCTTAGGGGAGCTAGGGGTTCAGTGGATTGAGAGCCAACCCCAGAGATGGGAGGTCCTGGGTTCAAATGTGACCTCAGATACTTCCTACCTGTGTGATCTTGGGCAAGTCACTTAAGCCCCATTGCCTAGCCCTTACTGTTCTTCTACCTTGGAATACAGTACTGACAAAGAAGGTAAGGGTTTAAAAGAAAAAAAAAAAAGATGAGTCTTCCTGGCTTTATCCACTTAACCCCCATATTTGGGTTCCAACCCATCTTTCTAATGTGATTTCTAATTAATGCCTTAGATGAACTCTGCAGCCTATGACAGTGGTTTACTCCTATTCCCCAAACATGACTTACCATCTGCCTTTTCCCACCTAAAAGCCTTCCCCCTTGCTGCTGCCTCTTCCTGATTCTCCCTCCCCATCATCCTTGGCTCATTAAGGTCCATCTCAGGCCCGATCTCCTCTGTGAAGTCTTCCCTGACCACTCCAGGCTCCCCTTTCCCTTAGGTCCTCCAGCCCTGATTCGGAGCCTGTTTTCTGTTCTGGAGTTCTTAGAAGCTCTGCCCTCTCTGTGTAGTGGCCATAGGTCTGGACACCCCCAGCCCATCTCCTAGATTGGAAACTCCCTATGGCCCAGAGAGTGCCTCAGAGCCTTTCTGTCTGTCCCTTCCACCATCTTCAGGAGCAGCCGCTGATGTCCCTATTGGAAATAGACTGCCAAGGAGCCTCAGCACGAAGGAGAAGAGACTTCATTTCTTCAGCAGGAAGCTGTCCAGAAAGTCTCATGTGGATTCACAGCCCAGACAAGTTCCCCCTTGAAATGACAATCACCCTTCCCGGGTGACTAGCTAGGGAACTCTTGGTCTGAAAGGGTAGAAATCACTGGCCCTATTTTATGGATGGGACCACTAAAGCCTTGAGGGAGAGAAGAGGTTTGTGTGCCCAGAGGCTCCCTCTCTCCATGGTCTATGGCACACAGAGGAAAAAATGCCTGTAAATTCTTTTTGGTTCAGCCAAAAGAGCCCTTAACAGACATCGGAAGAAGAGCTACAACCGTCCTTTGGACTTGGGAAAGCTACTTCCCCTTTAAGGGCTTCAGTTTCTTCCTCTGTACACGGGGATGCTACACTAAATAATGTCAAAGACCCCCTCCTGCTCCAGGAGTCATTCTGTGGCTTTCCCTCTAGTCTCCCTAACTTCCCTGGGTCTCTCTCTCTCTCTCTCTCTCTCTCTTTATCTCTTCCTCCCTCTTTGCCTCCTTAACTTTCCTTCCTTTTTTCTCTCTCAGATCTGTAGACCCCACCGATTTGTCTCCCTTTGTCCATCGGTCTTCTTCCCTCCCCAGGATCTGGCTAGCTTGGCAGTAAGAGTGGAATGTGCAGGCCCCTACCCCTCCCAGGCCTGCTAATTGTAACTTGTCTAGCCTTTCCCCTCCCTTCTCTTCGCCACTAGTAAAAGAACAAAATTGGTGTGGGGTGGGGTGGGGGGGTGAGGGAGGGCAGGGCAGGGCAGGTCAGAGGCCTCCCTCCTGGAACACAGACCCACCATACCTCCTCCATTCTAGACATTCCTCTAGCCCCACCTCAGGGAGTATTTGGGCAAGGGTTACCCCCTGGGGCTAGGGTGGTATGAGGAGAGGGGCAGAGAAAGGACGGAGCTCTTGGGGGAACTCTGGTGAAACTTGGCAAAGCCATTCAAACTAAATAAAGACGCCAGATCTTAGTTATGAACTCCTTAAGAGAACCTGGATCCCGTGCTCTCAGGTTGGGGGTTCATGACATGGTTGAGCAAAGAGGAGGTGCCTAGTGAAAAAGCATTTGTAATGTGACCTAAGGACCTCCGAAGTGCATTTAAAATCTGAGCTATAAAACACTTGTAGATGTTACCTACCCTCTAGACCATAACACCTGGCCATGCCCCATAGTAGATTGGGTTGTTTCTATGTTTTTTTTATTTAGTCGTTGTTGGTTGTAGGTTGGTTCCTACTCTTTGAGACCCCCTTTTCCCAGTTTTCTTGGTAATGATACTAGAGTGGTTTGCTGTTTCCTTCTCCAGCTCATTTGACAAATGAGGAAACTGAGGTAAAAAGGGTTAAAGGACTTGACCAGGGTCACATAGCTAGTAAGTGTCTGAGGTAGGATTTGAACTTAGGAAGATGAGTCTTAGGGGAGCTAGGGGCTCAGTGAATTGAGAGCCAACTCCAGATATGGGAGGTCCTAGATTCAAATGTGGCCTCAGACACTTCCTACCTGTGTGATCTTGGGCAACCCCCAATTGCCTAGCCCTTACTGTTCTACTTTGGAACACAGTACTGATTCTGACAAAGAAGGTAAGGGTTTAAAAGAAAAAAAAAACAACTGAGGCAGAGTTAAGTGGCTTTCCCAGGTCACAGAGCTAGAAGTGTCTGAGGCCAGATTTGAACTTCAGTCTTCTTTTTTTAAAACCCTTACCTTCCGTCTTGGAATCAATACTGTGTATTACCTCCCGTCTCTAGGCTTAGCTCTCGATCCACTGAGCTACCCAGCTGCCCCCGAACTTCAGTCTTCTTGACTTCAGGCCTGGCATTTTATCCACTGTGCCACCTAGCTGCTCTATAAAGGGAAGGCGATAGGCATAAATCCAAGGGCCACTTTGTGGGTGGCCACAGATATGCTTTCTACTGGTCCTCTCTACTTAGAATCAACCTTGAAATGGCCATATGTAGACTTAGATCTTAGACTGGTCTCTTCCATTCATTCTTCCTCCCACTCCCACCTTCCACCACACACGTATTTTGTCTCACTCTTCTCTGGATCAAAGGATCAGAGACTTAGAGCTAGAAGACCTTAGAGGCCATAGAATCCAACTCCTGTTTTACAGATGAAGAACAAGAAGCAAAGAGAAGCTATTTGTCTTGCCCACAGTTACAGGAACATCTGAGGCAAGATTTGAATCCAGATCTTCCTGACTCCAAATCCAGTTCCCTACCCACTAAGTACTATTGCCTCTCATATATACTAGAGACTCTAAAGACTGGCTGGTAGGTTAGTAGAAAGGATCCTGATTCCAGTGGAATTGTTCCTCACACAGTCCAGAACAGGCCAGTTCAGAAGATCTTTGGGTCTAGGTCCCTGAGAATCATTTTCTAAAGGTAAGAGAGTACCAGATGAGTACATCCACATGCTGTCATCCTTGAAAGCATCTGAAATCCTTTGATGCAGAAATTCCCTCCAACCCTGCACACTCCAGGCTCCTCTTTACAAATATCATAAGACAATATTTATAAAGAGCTTAGCAAGTGCCCAACACATAATAGCTGCTGAATACATGTGTAATTCTTTCCCCTTCCCTCCCCTCCCCTCCTTTCTCCTATAAATTTGCCACACAGAGTTCATTCAATGGGCTGAAACTCTTCCTGGAACTCTCTTCACATTGCCAAGATGCCAATGTGCCCCCCCCCCCGGGCTCCCTATGAGTCGTTCCTTCTTTCTACCACACGTGCATCCATACTTTTCTTTTAAAACTTATGTTGGTGGCATCCTTTACGCCAACTGTCCTTGTAATTCCTTGTTTGGGGTGGCTTTTAGCCTATTCACCCTCCTGTTCCCATCATGGGCCACTCCATTACCATTTGGGTGACCCTCAACTTTAAGAGTTCAGACTGTTGTGTTCTCAATCACACATAACTCACTTCTTTGTTGAGTTCAGTCTGTCCAACTCTTTGTGCCCCAGGGGACCTTATAACTAGTAAGTGTCTGAGGTCAGATTTGAACTCAGGTCTTCATTCACTTACTAGCTATGGGACCCTGGGCAAGTCACTTCACCCTGTTGGTCTCAGTTTCCTCATATGTAAAATGAGCTAAAGAAGGAAATAGCAAACTACTCTGCTAGGATCACTGCCAAGAAAACCCCAAATGGGGTCACAAAGAGTCCAACACCATTAATCAACACAACAACAACTTTCTGACTCCAGGCCCAGCACTGTCACTGAGCTATTTAGGTGCTTCCAAACTCACTTTTCCAGGGTCATTTTTTTTAACCCTTAACTTTCTGTCTTAGAATTGAACACTAAATATCAATTTCAAGGCAGAAGTCTTCATCAGAGTTAAGTGACTTGCCCAGGGTCACACAGTTAGGAAGCATCTAAAGTCATATTTGAACCCAGGACCTCCCATCTCCCATCTGGCTACCTATCTACTGAGCCACCTAGTTGCCTCCTCCACAATTTCCTTCTTACAAACTTTCCTCCCTCTTTGTCTCCTATCCCATTGTTTGTCTGTCAAGGTATACTTCCTTCTACCTCCCTTCTCCTCCCTCAACTCTGTCCCCTATTACCCCCTTTCCAGCCTCCCCAATTGCCCTGTCTTTCTTTTTTGCCCCTCGTCTCCCACCCAAAGCTTCCTCAACCCATGAAGACGCATTTGGCAGGTAAGAGAGGGAGAGCTATCCACAAGTGGAATGAACAGCTTCATGAAGTAGTGAATTCCCCATCACTGGAGGCCTTCAAGTGGACAATAGCTGGCCATGGATATCAGACAAAAGAGCCCTCTTGGGGCAACTAGTTGACTCAGTGGATAGAAAGTCAAGCTTATAGATGGGAGGTCCTGGATTCAGATATGATCTCTGACACTCCCTATGTGACCCTGGGTAAGTCACTTAACTCCAACTGCCTGGTCTTTACCATTCTTCTGCCTTGGAACTAATACTCAGTATTTTTTTTTTAAACCTTTACCTTTGTCTTAGAATTAATACTGTATAATGATTTTAAGGAAGGGGATTGGTAAGGACTAGGCAATGGGGGTTAAGTGACTTGTCCAGGGTCATATAGCTGGGAAGTGTCCAAGGTCAAATTTCAACCTAGGACCTCCCATCCCTTTGTGTGGCTCTCAGCCACACTACACTACACACTACACATACACTAAGCCACCAGGCTGCCCCCAATCATCCATATTGATTCTAAGACAAATTAAGGATCAAAAACCAAAGAGCCCCCTCCCTCTCCTGTGTCTGCTTTTGAGATTCCTCCCAAGGCTTCAGTTCTGTGATTCAGGGCAGTTTCTCCACTCCCCATCTGCAGGCAGAAAGAGGAAGCCAGGAAAAGTGGCAGAACTGTCAAGTAGGCCAAACCAACAAGAGAACCACAGGTGAGAAAAGTGAGCTAGACCCTGGGGTGTCTGAGGTCCCCAAATAGCTCTCCGAAGGCACTCATCCATCCAGCCATCTGGGCCAAAGAGCCTCATTCTCCCTGCAGAAGCTGCTCTCTGGACAAGAAGGGAAGACAGCCTTTTCAATAAAAGTCTTGGTTTCCTCTCTACCCCCAGCTTGCCAAGTTCTCAATCAATCAATCAATCAATCAATCAATCAACAAACATTCCTTAGGAGATACAAAAACACTTTTCCAGCTCTGGTGATAAAGATAAAAGCAAAAGATCCCCACCTTCAAGGAGCTCACATTCTAATGGAATTCTAAAGTTTGTGGAATTGGGCCCTTGGCCCCCTCCCAAAAGCTGTCTGGAGTCTGGCCTCTCAGGAGAGAAAGTGTATTAGCATGTCTCCTCTATTCAAAGGCTAAATAGCGGGCCCAGAGAGAGAGGAGAGACAATCTTAGAAACTGCTCCAGACATTTGGACTCCTGACTGATCTCTTAGCTACTATTCCAAATCTAACTGGAAATGGGAGATTCCTAGCCCTTAAGCCTCCCACCCCCCAAAAGCCCACGACCCTATAAACCAGAGGACCCCTTGGCCTTAGTCAACCGCTAAACCATGATGGAGAACGATTCTCCCCCAAAGGGGTAGAGTCTCCAGATGTGGTCTCTAAATTGGGAGTTTGGTTGTGGGGCTGTACTCCAGGGCTCTGTGGTCCTAGACCTACTTCCTTCTCTCGCTGCACTTTGCCTTGGCGATTTCCTGAGTTCCCATGGATCTAGTTACATGTCTCCAGTGACCCTTTTCCCATCCTCATCTTTCTGGGCTTTTCAGAGGTCCTGGATTATTGAGCCCTCTTCTCTTCCTCAAAGGGTTTATAACACTGATAACACTGCTCGATTTCTCTCTCTCTCTCTCTCTCTCTCTCTCTCTCTCTCTCTCTCTCTCTGTTCTCCTTCCAGTCTGACCTCTCTTAGATCATCTTCTACATCCCATAACTGCAGATGTATCCCAAGATCTCTCTTGCAGTGGCTCCATCAGGTGCCATGGGTTTAGTTATATATTTAGTTGTCCATGAACAGATGTCTCTCAGATCTCTATTGCCAGGCCTCATCACTCTGACTTTCTCTTTATTTATACAGCCATCCCTGTAGTTCAGTCCTTCCTCACCTCTTCCCTGGAGGACTATCTCCCTACCTCTAGTCTCTCCCCTCTCCCATCCATCCTTCACAGAGCCCCCAAGGGGACTGTCCTAAAACATAGGTCCAACCATATCATTCCCCTACTCAAAAAGCTCCAGTGAGTCCAGCTACTGGCCCCAAATAAAATCCCACCTTCTCCAGGAAGCCTTCCATAATTCCTCTTCATTCTAGTACTTTCCCTCTTTTAATGATTTCCTATTTATCTTGTTGATGGCTTTCTTTTTATATATTTGTTCACCTGTTGCCTCTCCATTAGATAGTAAGTTCCTAGAGAGCAAAAATTATCTTTTGCCTCTTTTTGTATCACCAGCACTTAACATAGTGCCTGAAACATAATAGGTGCTTAATGAATTTTTTTAAACCCTTGCCTTCCATTTTGGAATTAATACTGTGCACTGGCTCCCAAGGCAGAAGTGTGGTAAGGACTAGGCAATGGGGGTCAAGTGACTTGCCCAGGGTCACATGGCTAGGAAGTGTCTGAAGCCAGATTTGAACCAGGACCTCCATTTCTAGGGCTGACTTTAGCCACTGTGCCACCTAATTGTCTCCTGCTTAATGAATTTTTGTTGAATGATTTATTGAATGATTGGCTCCTTATTGCCTCAGGGATAAAATACAAATTCCTTTTACATTACATTTAAAGTCTTTCCCAATGTAGCTCCAACCCACCTTTCCAGGAAGATAACAAGTTATCCTAGCTTTAACAACTCTTAACATTTTAACTCAACTGGTCTAGCTGCCCTTTCATCCCATGACGTCATTGGTCCTTTTCAAAAACAAAGGACTAATCAATATCTATGAACTGTTGTTATTACCATCAACACCAATAGAGCTTCTTTAGCATATCGCTTTATGGAATCAAATCAATGGCATCTCATTTGATTGTGGAAAAATCTGAATTGAATCAGCATTAAGAACCCCATTCTAAGAGGGCAGCTGGGTGGCTCAGTGGATTGAGAGCCAGGGCTAGAGATGGGAGGTCCTAAGTTCAAATCTGACCTCAGACACTTCCCAGCTGTGACCCTAGGAAAGTCACTTAACCCCAATTGCCTATCCCTTACTGCTCTTCTGCCTTAGAGCCAATACACAGTATTGACTCCAAGACAGAAGGTAAGGGTTATTAAAAAAAAAAAGAACCCCATTGCAAAAGTGGAAAAAAAGAGCTCAGAAAAATTCAATGTCTGACCCAAGTTCCCACATCTAATAAGGTTATTGCTGTTGAGTTGCTTTTAGTTGCATCTGACTCTTGGTGACCCCATTTGGGGATTTTTTGGCAGAGATACTAAAATGGTTTGCCATTTCTTTCTCCAGACCATTTGACAGACAAAGAAACTGAGGCAAACAGAGTTGAGTGACTTGCCTAGGATCACACAGCTAAGGAATATCAGAGGCTGGATTTGAACTCAAGAAGATGAGTTCTTCTGACACTAGGCCTCAGTGTCAGTGAGTGTCTGACTGCACCACCTAGCTGCCCATAGCTAATAAGAACAGCTAACATTTATATTACACTTTTAGGCTTGTAAAGTGCTTTACACAGATATTACATAGATGTACACAGCTAGAAAGTGTCTAAGGTTGGATTTGAACCCAGGTCCTCCTGATTCAAAGTCTGGCTCTCTAAACTCTGTGCCTCCTAATTGCCCTTGTACTTTACCTGTTTTCTAAAGCCTTCCCAAACCATTTTACACCCTTCAAGCCCTGGAAATGGTCGCCTTGAATAAAAATCTTGGATTAGTAAGAATTTCAGGAGGGAAGATTTGACTGAAGTGCAGGAGAAGTAACCAGTCACCTAGTATGGGACATTCTCTTTGCAGAGGTGGCAAAATCTGAGTCACTTTTTTTTTAAGCCCTTAACTTCTGTGTATTGGTTCCAAGGCAGAAGAGTGCTAAGGGCTAGGCAATGGGGGTCAAGTGACTTGCCCAGGGTCACACAGCTGGGAAGTGTCTAAGGCCAGATTTGAACCTAGGACCTCCCTTCTCTAGGCCTGGCTCTCAATCCACTGAGCTACCCAGCTGCCCCCTGAGTCATTTTTTAATAGGTCTTTTAATAAAAATCAGATGTGCCAGATTACTGTCTTCTACAATCCAATTCCATAAATATTTATTAAGTATTTTATAGGCAATCTTCAGGAGGTACTGGGAAAACCAAGACAAAGGCAAGAGCCAAAATTGTCTGAGATAGGATTTGAACCCAGCTCTACCTGTCTATATCTAAAACTCTGTCCCTATAACTTCTGTAAGTTTCCTGAGGACAGAGCCGGTGTCTTGACGCCTCCAGGTATCATTCACTGAGTTCCTAGGACAGACGGGATCAGGTGGGCCCTCAACAGACACTTGGAAGACATAAGAAGTTGTGAAGTCAGGAGCAGCTGGGTGACTCAGTGGATTGAAAACCACCCCTAGAGATAGGAGGCCTGGGCTCAAACCTGACCTTGGATACATTCTAGCTGTGTGACCCTGGGCAAGTCACTTAACCCCCACCGCCTAACCCTTACCACTCTTCTGTCTTAGAACCAACACATAGGATTGATTCTAAGACAGAAGGGAAGGGTTTAAAAAAAAAAAAAAAAGATGTGGAATGAAAGGATTTGAGGTAAGGAATTTCAATTGGAGGGCCAGAAAAAACTAATGGGGATAGAAGAAGGGAGGTAGTTTTGATGGGATAAAGTGAAAGACAAAACAACAGAGAAAGGTGAACAATAAAGACACAAGACCAGTTCTAGTTTCTCACTGAGTGGGTTGAGAGTGGTCTGCTGGGCCTGAGCATTTCAGCCATCCCAATGTATTATGGCAGGTCGTACTCGGAAGATAGGGAAATTATTTTCAGTAAAGGTTTTCTTAACATACCATTAATGTATCATTTCTCCCTCTCCCTGCTGCTTCCCCCTTCAGTGATGGGTAATGCTGTTGCTTAGAGACTGGGTGAGAGGTGACCATCACACGAGGAGCTGGGAGCACCTTTGTCTCATTCAGAGCTCAGGTCTGGGTCTCAGCACCCACACCTACCCACACACACCCACACACACACACTCACTCTCACACACTCTCACTAGAAGACTGGATTTGTGCTGAGCTGTCTCTGCAAGGTTCTCTCTCGTTTATGCCGGCCAGTGGTTTTTCTCCATTGTCATCTCCGCCATCTTATTAAGAAAGTATGTGTAACTCTGGGCTGGGCACTAGTAATACACAAACACAAATGAAATATAGTCCTTGCCCTCAAGGAACATACATTCTGCTGGGAGAAGGGGCAGGTCATGGGAAATGTCAAAGGAGTAAAAGATCATAGACTTGAAGGGACTTTGTGTCACCTCCCCTTCACAGAGGGCTCCAGTGTTCTGGTAGCTATTGGGAGTTCTTGTTTTTTAAATTTTTCTAGTAGTTCTGTGGCTCTTTTGATGGATTATTGGATGTGTGGTGGTGGTTTGGGTTATTTTGTGGGGGAACTTCTTTTCTTACTGTTTTGAAACCTGTAAGAAGTATTTAATTGCCAAAGACCTCATTCTACAGTACCCAGTAGTCCAAAGAGCCAGTGGCTAGTCTGGAAATCCAAAGACCTTTGCATAAAACTCAAGCTCTGACCAACTTTTGCCTAGGCCTCCAAGAAGCCGTAGCATGCACATCAGGCACACTCAGGTAAAACCATGTCAGGAGGTGAGCTAAACCAGGTGGAGAGTCACTGACAAGCCTCAAAGTCATCAGTGAATTAGGGGGAGTTACCCCAAGCACATGAAGACTTCCTCCAGTGGAATGGATGGATGAGAACAATCTGTTCCAACAGTTATGAAGATAACTGAAGCAGATGCTGTGGAGAGCTTAGAGCTTGGCCAGACATTGAAGATGCCAAGGTGGTCCACTGCATCCCAGGCCATCGCCAGTTGCCTTGACTTTCGTCTTGCCACTAAAGTTTGGTGACTCTGGAAGAGAGAATGAGGTTGAGGACTTTGTGTAACTCTGCCTCACTTAAATCCAATTTCATGAACAAATCAAGACATCATCCATGATGCCATTGGTCCTTTTTGAAAAATACACAAAGGACAAGCAACAGCAACTACAGTCTTTTCCTCTCTGTGCCTCAATTTTCTTACTGATGAAGTTTGGAAAGGAGAGGTAGGTTGGACTAAGTCAGTGGTTTTTAACTTTTTCTTTTTTAAAAAAGAAATCCCTTTTGCTTTTATGCCACCTAGGTTTCTCCAGTATGAATTCCCTCACTCTCCTAGAGAACCATCTTTAAAAACAAGAAAAAGGAAGGGGGAAAAAATCAGCAAAACCAATCAATACATGGGAGGGTGGGGGTGAGGGTGGGGGGAACCTGACAATACACATAATGTTTACTCATATGGGCATCCCAACCTCTACAAAAGAAATAGGGAGGGGATGAGGGGAGGTATCTTCTCCTATCTCTTCTTAGGGCTGGGTTAGCTCTTTATAATTCAGCAACATTGTTTTTAATTGTGTTGTGGTTGTGCTTTTCTCTTTACATTTTGTAGTCAATGTATGTTTTGTTTTCCTGCCTCCATTGCATCAATTCATGGAGATTCTGCCATGCTTAAAGATATATTTCCTGACTTTTTCGAATACCAAGAACCCATTTTAATATAAAAGCATTTTGTGGCCCCTCCATATGAGAGAAGTTGTGCTATTAGTGTACACTGAGAAAACACAGAATCAGTCATTCAACAAGGTTTTTTTAAGGATTACTAAGTGTCAAGACTGTGCTAATCTCTGAGGATACAGAAACAAAAATGATGCAATCCCTGCCTTTAGGAGCAGGTGAAACAATATGTGTATATAGAAACAAGTACAAAATACACACAAAGTAAATACAAGGTCATTTGGAGGAGAACTAGCATTGGGGGGAGCAGGAAAGGCCTCATAGAGGAACCTATAGGAATGGCTGCCTTTCTGTGTTATGAATTCAGTAATACCATCAGTGGAAAGGAAGGAAGGAAAGAAGGAAGGAAGGAAGGAAGGAAGGGAGGGAGGAAGGAAGGAAGGGAGGGAGGAAGGGAAAAAGAGTAGTACATATTTCATACACAATCTTCTTTTTTCATATTTTTATTGTCAAAATGCTTGTGATTATCCTTGACTGCCACATTACAATTAGCAAGAAATTTTAAATGGAAAAAAGTTAGAAAAAATAGTAGTATAAACATAGGCAAGTATAAACCATGATATTTAGTCAGTCAAGAGCAGGTATGTTAATTTACTTACTATGCTGCAGATTGCTTTGGGACCAAATAAAGATCAATAGAGAGATTGCAGGAAGAACTGATCTTTTCCAAGGCTTCTTTCATCTCTGACAGAATATGACTCTAGGGATCAGCAAGATGCCTTCTTTGGAACAACATAACAATGAGAATTAGATCACAGAGCAGCTGCTGATTTGAGAGGAACACTGATCTGAACTCTATACTGAGCTATCAGGAATTCCTGCCCTCTGGGAAGTTATATTCTAAGACAACACACTTTAACACAATCCACTGACCTGTTAACTCTGTCCAGACTCCTCTGTTAGACCCTGTTAGACAAGTTATTTCATCTCTGAAAGACACGTATCTATTCCAAATCCTCATCTCATCTCGTAGGTGAGGAAACTGAGATCCAGTAAGATGAAGACCAGTAGTTTTGTTCAAATCTTCCAGACTCCCCTGAAAATATCTAAAGTCACATAGTAGCGTGGATTTGAGCTTGATTAGAAATTGGAGGACTAGGATTCAAATCCAGACTGAGCTATTTATCAGTTGTGTTACTTTGGACAAATCTTGCACCCTCTCAGGAAAAGGTAGGAATTAAAAGTGATGACTTCCAAGATTCTTTCCAGCTCTAAATCTATGATCCTAACAAAATCAGGTCTCTAACTCCAAGTCAGTGTTCTATCTAGTACAGTATTAACTCAGCCATTAAGTTATACCTAGTAGAAGATATTGACTAATAACAACAATATCATAAATAATATCAAATGAAATTAAGTGGGTGGATAGAGTATTTATTGAGCACTTACAATATGCATTTAATGTATTAGACCTTAAGAATTAAAATGGAAAGGATGGTTTCTGCTCTCATGGAACTCAAATTATAATCAAGAAGACTTCACAGCTAATGTATTTATGTATATAATCCAGTGGAACTGCTTGTCAGCCCTGGGGAGGGGAGAGGGATGAAGGAAGGGAGAAAACATGAATCATGGAACCATGGAAATTTTTTAAAATAAAATAAAATAATAATAATTATTATTATTAAGAAGGAGGAGGAGGCGAAGAAGAGG
>NC_058130.1:402362254-402453993 GCF_016433145.1 Gracilinanus agilis
GGAAAGAGAGAGAGAGAGAAAGAAAGAAAGAAAGAAAGAAAGAAAGAAAGAAAGAAAGAAAGAAAGAAAGAAAGAAAGAAAGAAAGAAAGAAAGAAAGCCTGGCCTGCTAAGGGCAAAGAGAACAAGCAGGTAGAGAGAGGCACTGGGTGACTTTCTGGACAGGATGCCCACACCACTGAGGTGAGGTAGCAGCATAGATCATATATTCTCTAATAACGTTAAGAGAGCTATAGCCAGAGGGCAGAATGATGACCCAAAGAGCAGAACTCCCAGCTATCAATATGGTGAACTATTTCCCTCAGTTTACAAGTGGGAACCTGGAAGGGAATGGAGGGAGGGAGGGAGGGAGTTTCTTTGCCAGACTCTTCTGGGGGAAGAGAAGAATGGGAATGAATGAACTCATTTAGAAAATTGAAATTGTGAGGAATGAAACAAGAGAACATGACACAGAAACAAAAATAATTTTTGAAGAATAATTTGTGTATGTCCTCCTCCAGAGAAAGAACTGATAAAGAGGAACAAGCAAGACATCGTTTTATATATAAATATCTTTTGACCTAATGATGCCTTTTCAAGTGCAGGGAGGAAGGGAGATTCTTGAGAATTTTAATATAACAAAATTAATCCCCTAACAGGGTCATCATCCACTTTTCAAGTGAGGTTTGAGAAAGGAGGGAACCATTCCCTCTTTATGTAATCTATGTCATTTTTTAATGGCTCTAATTTTTGGAAAGTTTTTTCTTTATATACAATTAACATCTGTCTTCTTACAACTCCTACCCATTGCTTCTGAACTCCAGGTTCAAGCAGAAAATATCTTAATTTCTCTTCCATGTTATATAGCCCTTCAAATACTTGAGTGTGCCCAAAAGCTTCTCTTTCTCAGACTAGGCATCCCTAACAATCCTTCTAATACATAGTCTTTAACTCTTACCACACTTTAAAAATTTTTTATCTTATTTCATTTCGTTTAACAAGCTTTTTTTTCTTCTCCCTCCTTTCTTCCTTCCCTCGACAGTGGGAAAAACAAAACCAAAATCCTTTAAACAAATGTCATATGTCAAATAAAGTTAATACGTTATTATTAAGTGACTACAATGTGCCAATAAGTATGCAAAAACAGACTCCCAATATTGATCATATTTCAAAAATGTATGTCTCCTCCCTGAGTCTTTCCTTTTTCTTTCAGGAGGTGAAAAACATGTTTCAGCCTCAGTCCTCTGGAATAGGAGTTGGTCACTACACTGATGAGAATTCTTGAGTTTTCCAAAGTTTTTTGATTTGTTATTGTATATATTGTTCTGATTTTCTACTTATTTCCCTCTATAGCAGTTCATATTTCTCCCTAAGTTTTTCTGAAATTATGTATTTTTTTTATCTTACAGCACAATAGTACTGTATTCATATACCACAATTTGTTCAGCCATTCCCCAGTTGATAAATATCCCCTCAGTTTCCAATTCTTTGTCACCACAAAAGGGCTGCTATAAATATTTTTGTACATGTAGGACTTTTACTCTTTCTTTGATCTCTTTTGGGGCATATGTAATAGTGGTATTGCTGGGTCAAAGGGCATGCACTGTTTTGTAGTTACTTTTGAGTCCTGCCATCTGACTAGTTCTGAATCCAACTGATTGTAGCTTGCCCAATCTATTGCTTTCTACCTTCTTCACAATAATAATGAGAGACTTTATTAAAAGCTTTGCTAAAATCTAGATAAACTATATCCATAATATTCTCATCGTTTACTAATTTAATAATCCTGTCAAAAAAGGAAATTAGGTTAGTCTGACATGATCTGCCCTTAAAAAAAAAAACACAAACAAACCCTTACCTTCCATTTTAGAACTAATACTAAGTATTAGTTCCAAAGCAGAAGAACAGTAAGAGCTAGGCAATTGGAGTTACATGACTTGCACAGGATCACACAGTTAGGAATTGTTTTGAGGTCGGATTTGAACCCAGGATCTCTCATCTCCAGATGTGTCTCTCTATCCACTGAGCCACCTAGCCATCCCCATGAACTGCTCTTGATGAAGGCATGCATCAATTTCCTATCCAGATATTCACCAACCATCTCTCTGATGATCCATTCTAGAATTTTCCTAATGATTAAAATTATTCATGCTAAACTCAAAAAAGACTTTTTGGAATTCTACCTAAAAATATCTATCTCCTTTTCAAAGTTATTTGAAAATATTGGGGTTATTTTGTCATCCATTTTGTTATTAGATATAATTTCTGAAGTTTGCATGAAAGAAAGATTGTCAGGAACTTCAGGTAGTTTTTTCCTCTTCAGATCTTCCCAGTTTCATCTCAGATTTTTTTCTAACCTAGATTTCATGAATGAAATTTTTTGTTTGTTTTTTAATCATTAACCTATATTGAATATTGTTAATATATCATTGTATGACTTGGAGCTAAGGTACTACCGACAAAAAGCAGTATAAATCTCCTGCTTGTTAGTGACAAAAAAAGTTCCTTATTCCATTTTAGTACAATATTGGCTCATAATGAAAATATATATGCCTTCAGTATATTTCATGAACTTTTGTGTCGGTCTTTCTTAGAAGTCAGTTCTAATTGCACCAAAATACTTTTATCAGATATGGTTTTTAGCATTTCTGATTTGCTCTAACTTATCTTGACTTCTTAGAGTACCAGAATACAAAGAAGTGCCATTTGCTCCATTCTCCTCAAAGTCAAGATGGTGGTCATCATAAAGGTTTCAAAGTAGGGTTAGCCTTCGACCCAACCATTCCTGACTGTATCTTAGAATCATGGAAGGAGGTTTATCCTATTGGATGGGAGTGGCTAACCCAATCAGTAGAATTGCCAGAGCCCAACTGGTCACTTTTTCAAGGTGCCTGCCAAGCCTTTACACCTACCACAGTGGCCTCAGGGCACATGCAGTTCGTGCTGTCCATGACCTTGGATGAAATTATCTCGCTCAGGTGTTGTCCAACCCTACCTGCTCACAAACTTGGACAATGGATTGGACTTTGAGGAGGATTGCTGATGCTGATGTTGATGATATTGGTGATTTTCTGACTAGGAATTCCTGTAAAACTTATGGCAAGTGCCCTATAACTTCATACCTGATCAGATAGTGACTCCTACTATATTCTATATTCATTTTTATACTTTGTTTAGCAGAATCTCTGCTCCTCGTGGACAGGGATTACATTTTTTCTATCTCTTGTACTACAAGAGTTGGGCAGATAGATGTCAAATGTTAAATAAAGCTAGGGAAAATTGTCCAGAGGACTCAGGACCCAAAGGGGAGGTGGAGGGACTAAAAACAAGTACATGATGAATCCAGCTGGTAGGACTGGTCACTTCTGGTCAGAATCTCCATCAACCAAAAGAACAATGCAGAGAATTAGGAAGTTGTCCTAGAAGTTTAAATGGATGTCCATCCCCAGAGAGGAAAGATCACTGGGTGAATGAATCAGAGAAGGCTACGATTGTAAAATGACTGAACATGAGGACCACTTTCTCTCCTTTGTATTTAATGACAGTGTTTTGAACGCATGAAGGACAGACTGACTGAGTAGGGAAGGGAAGGGAAGGACCTGCATGAGCAATAGTATCTGGTGAAAATGTGGGAGGTTGTAATATCTGAGTCACTAATGTCTAAGGTCCCCTGGCCCAGCCAAACCCTCCCGGGTCCCAGAGATTCTGAACCCCAACTCTCAGAGGCATCTGAACTTGGCCTTGAACTTCCTGGCACCGGGAACCCCTCCTTCCTAAAATTCCAAGACTGTGACAAGTTCTCCCTCCTCACCCCACCCCTGGGCAATGGTATTACATCATTCTCGTGTCACCCTCACCAAGAATGTCTCAGGTGATGGGCTGAGAAGGGAAGTACCATTCTGGGAAGCTGGGAGAAGTGGGCACTTGGCTTCCGTACTTATTCTCTCCGAGCAACCCAGTAAACAGGGGTGGGCGCTATTTTAGGGAAATAAGATCAAATGTGGATATCAATTCCCTTAGCTACTTTTGACTGAGTACTTCTGTCTATTTTGGTGAATGCCGATGATGGTAACACTACACATTACTAAGCACTCTGGGCCTGAAATTCAATCATGAGTTTGGCACTAGAAGAATGATTGTGAATTCCTATAGGATAGATGGTTGCCTAGCAGCCAGAGTTTGAGGGCAAACACAGTATCAGATAGGGCACTATATACAAGGGAATAAATCACAGTTTGGTTGAGTTTGAAAAGTGTCAAGTCCAGAATCTTATGAGCATTTCAAGGGTCCCTCACTCTCTAAATATTTATAAGTGTCAAGGAACATGGCCGGCAAAAAAATATGGCTATGAGCTACATAAGAAAGGGATCCCCGATAGGGATAATTACATTGCTCAAATTCCACGACCACAAAAACCTTTATAAAGGAAATTCTATATAATAAAAAGATTCCCAAACCCCTGCTAACAGTAGGTAGGATTGTTGAAAGCAATATCTTGATGGGGGAGGGAGAGGAGGGGTGGAAACATTCAGATGGGGCCCCTGGAGTTGGTGGAAATAGAAATTGTTCTCAAGTTAATTTGGATATTGTGTGGTAGGAGAGACATGGAGTATAAGGTATGGAGGGGTTTTTTTTTATTGTTGTGATGTCAGAATTTTGCTGTGCTTATCTGTATACAGATCTCCCCACCCAAAACAACAGAGGCAACTTAAAAGAGGAAAGCACTGGAATGAACTGTTTGTTTCAATGGTTGCTTAGCAAGGAAAGGTCTGGTCTCCAGATTCTAAAATTATTGGCCAGCAAAGACCTTCAAAAACTACCTAGGTCACAGCCCAGGCACCTCTTTAGTCCCCAGGGTCCCCCAACATTGCTAAACTGGGTGCCTGAGGGCCATTGGCAAGAATGAGACGTAGGAAAAAAATGTGACAGGAGGAGAAAGAGAGAGAGAGAGGGATCTCTTAATCCAGATGGAGAAACTCTGCCCACTAAGAACTCGGTTTAAGTTAGCATCTTACTTAGAAAACAAAGTGAAAAAGATTAAAGAATGGTTTAATGATTTCCAGCCTGAGTTCTGGCCTGAAGGATATATCCCTTTATTTAGCTGTGTGACCCTAGGCAAGTCACTTAACCTTGTTCTGACTCAGTTTCCTTAATTGTAAAATGAGCTAAAGAAAGAAATGGCAAATCACTCTAGTATCTTTTCCAAGAAAACCCCCAAAATAGGGACATGAATAATCAGACACAACCAAAAAGCAACAACAAAGGGTAAATATTCCCATGGCCCCTACGCTGTAGACTTTTGTGATAGCTCTGGGGATGACCCCTTGATAGTGTCTGAACTCTTTGATGTGGATATTGGTTGGCCAATGATACCATAGGATGAAGGATTTATTCAAGGCCAAAGATTTATTCAAAACGCCTGGGCTATACTTGGACCAGGCCTTTAAAAGGCAAGAGAAGGAGACAGCCAGAGAGAAAGAAGTCGGATATTCACAGATCCAGGTGGGAGCCATGTGGCCCCTGAGGAAGAGAGAATGTCATGGCCCTAGAGCTGGCTAGGAATAGAGGCAACTGTGAAATGAAAAGGAACTGATGTAAGATCATAGATTTAGAGCTGGAAAGGACTTTAGAAGGCCATTGAGTCTATTCTCCTCCTTTTACAGACAAGGAGAAGTCAAGTAATTTGCTTGGAATCACCCAGTTAGTAAGTTTCTGAGGCAGGATTTGAACTTGGGTCTTCTCAACTCCAAGTTCAGTGCCCTATCCATTACACAGACAAAATGGGAACTACAGCAGAGTGAGTAGTAGTAGCAGTAGATCTGCACTGAAATTATCCCAGAAGAGAAGGATTTTATCCAATCAATGTTGAATCTACAAACTCTTTTGGTGAGGGAGGGAGACATGGCTATGTAGGGAAGGTCACTTCCTCACCAGCTTCAGTCATTTTTCAACCATATCTGACTCTTCATGTTCATAGCAAGAAACAGGCAAGCAAGGCAATCTTGGTAATACTGTGTTAAGTTTCAAATAATATTTAGATAGACATGACTATTATTGTTCATTCTTTGTTTCCAAAGAGAACCAACAAAATCACATGGTGATACCTTCACTGGTACATAAATTGGATTTAAGTGAGGCAGAGTTGGACAGAGTCTGAGCCTCTCTCTCCCCTCCAGAATCATTGAAGTCCAGTGGCAGGACCAAAGTCAGGATGACTGGTGATGGCCCAGGATGCAGGGGATGACCTTGTTGTCTCTGATGTCTGACCAAGCTCTAAGTGCTCCCTAGCACCTACTGTTCTCATCTGCCCATCCTGCCAGGAGGGAGACAACGATGAAGGAATGATAGGAATATTTCTTAATATCTATATTTCTAAATTGTATGTAATAGATTTACTCTTTTATGGTAGTTTTTTTAAAACCCTTAACTTCTATGTATGGGCTCCAAGGCAGAAGAGCGGTAAGGGTGGGCAATGGGGGTCAAGTGACTTGCCCAGGGTCACACAGCTGAGAAGTGTCTGAGGCTGGATTTGAACCTAGGACCTCCCGTCTCTAGGCTGAGCTCTCAATCCACTGAGCAACCCAGCTGCCCAGATTTACTCTTTTAAATACAATTCTCTATTTCTGATCTTTTTTTTTGTACATAGAAAAGTTTATATTTGTTGATAATTGTCCAATTCATGATTTAAAAAAATGTTTTTAAACCTCAATATGACCAAAGAAAATGATCCATATTATGTCCCAGGCCTTTTGGCAGAGGCTGAGGGTGAGAAGTGGGACTAAATCCGGGATCTCATTTTGAAGGGAATTGCCAGTGAGGAGATTCCCTCTGCTAGGAGATATTTTGCCATGATGTCAAGAGAGCTGCTATAGACTATGTCTATGGTAAAATCAGTGCCTGGTGAATGAATGTCTTTGCTCCAAAAAGTTTTCCAATTTAGTCAAATGCCATTGTAAAAAACAGGTTGATTTTCAGGCAGAGGAAGACTAATATCTTTTTTTCTATGTGATTTAAAACAGCATGGAAAACCAGCAGCAATACAAAAACCCAAGACAATTCTGAGGGATTTATGGTAAAGATGCTACCCACATCCAGAGGAAGAACTATAGGAGTGGAAACAGAAGAAAAACAACTGCTTGAACGCATGGGTCGGGGTGGACATGATTGAGGATGTGGACTCGAAACTACCACACCAATGCAACTACCAACAATTTGGAAATTGGTCTTGATCAAGGACACATGACAAAACTAGTGGAAATGTGGGTCGGCCATGGTTGGGGGGAGTGCGGGGGGTGAAGGGGAAAGGAGGAGCATGAAGCATGTAACCATGTTAAAAATGAATATTAATAAATGTTTAAAATTTAAAAAAAAACAGCATGGAAAGGTTTCAGAACTGATCAGTGCAGTGGTCCATTATGTTTTCAGAAGGCTGATGTCTCCTCCTATCTCTCATTAGGGAAGTGCGGAGGCACAGTTGGTGGCTCAGAGGATAGAGAGCTGGCCCTGGAGACAGGAAGTGCCATGTTCAAATTTGGCTTCAGACACTTCCTACCTGTATGACCCTGTAACTGCCTAGCCCTTACCCTCCTCTGCCTTGATACTTAGCATTAATTCTAAGGCAGGAAGTAAGGGTTTAAAAAAAAGAGAAGTACAGAATGAGGCATACAGTGTCAGACCTGATCAACACATTGATTTGTTTGACTTCATTCGGCTTCTTTGTCACAAGAGAAAGTTCTTTTTGGTGGGAGGAGGAAGGAATTCTTGGTAAGTAACAATAATGTTAAAAAAAATCAGAAATGTTTAAAGCAATTCGATTTATTCTGTACCTACCATTTGCAAGGCATAATACCAGATTCAAGATACAAAGATAGCATTAAATAGTTTCTGCCTTCCACAAGTTTATAGTCTAATTTTAAGGTGAATTGCACAAACAGCTGTGATAAGCACCAGAGGTTTGATAAATGAAAAGGAAAGATCCAGGGAAAAATGACATTAAATTTTTGAGAAGAAAGAGATACCATCTAGCTGTAGTAATCAAAGCAGGAGGACTTTGATGGAACAAGTGGCATCTGATTTGGACCTTGAATTAATTGTAAGATTTCATTTGATGAAATAGGGGAACCCACTTCCAGCACAGAAGGATAGTGTGAGCTAAAAGACAGAGATGGGAGGAGCCAGAGTGAGAAGAGAATTCAGAACTAGAGGATCAGAGCATCACAGAAAGCTTGAACCAAAAGGGATTTCCAAAGTCAATTAGTTCAACATCTCCATTTTATAGATGGGGAAACCAAGACCTAGAAATGAGAATGACTTGACTAAAGTCATACAGTAACTGGTAGGGCCAGGATTTGATTCCAGGGCTTCTGAATTCTTATCTACTGTTCTAGTCTAGTTTGTTTAAAAGTCAAATATATGAAGGAAGGTGATATAAAAAAGGTTATAAAAATACATTGAAGCCCTTGATACATGAAAGCCCTTGAAAGTTAGGATGAGGAATTCATACCTACATCACTTGACAATAGGAAGACAGTAAATGCTTCTAAGCAGTGACATGATAACATTTTTTAAGTAGTTCACTGGGAAGATTCTTTAGGCTGGGCTATGGAGGATGGATTGATGAGGGTAGGATGTGGAGGCCAGAAGACATTAAGAAGCTATTCCAATTATCTAAAGGAGAGATGATGGAAACCTAAATAAGGGTGGAAGCAATGGAAATAAAAAAGAGACTTGGATGGGAGAACTATCGTGGAACTAAAATGTGTGGTACCTGACAAGAGATTACATTAGGGGTGGGTTGAGGGACAGAAAAGAGCCAAGGGCAGCTGAGATTTTGAACTGAGGTGACTGAGAGGCTGGTGATATCATCCATAGAAATAGAGAAACTATAGGGAGAGTCAGAAGGTATTGCTGGGGGTCTAGAGAGAACAAAGGCCAGAGGGATCAGAAGTGAAAAATATGGTTTTTTTTTGGGGGGGGGGGTGGATAAGATCTCTAAGGAAGAGAATTTGAGGAGAAAGGAAAATAGAGAGAAGGATAGAGCCTTGGGGGAATGTGTACAGTTCAATACTTAAATGATCATTGACTTTATCTGTGAGAGTATGGCATTGATGAAAACAGATTCTCTATAATTTCAACAGATGGTGTTTGAGGGTGGCTAGGGCTGAAAAATTCATTAATCCTCAGGCCAACCTGGTGAGAGGCTTCTCCAAGTTTCACTTGGCTGACCTGATCCTCAGAGGACACACTGGCCAGTACACAAAGCCTTTGTAGAGAGAACCTGCCAGAGCTCATACTCTTTGAAGGGTCACCTCCACATTACAATGAGGCATCCAAGGTCATAAAGCTTGCCAGTAGGGGACACCTTTGTTTAAAGAAAGGGAAGAGAATGAAGAAAACAGAGAAGGCACAGAAAAATATAACTCTGAGAATGCAAAAGGAAGAGAGAGTATGAAAAAAGAAAGGGCATTTGATGGCATGAAATGATCAGAGAGAGTAAGGGGGGTGAGGTTTGAAAAAGAAACTATGATTTGGTGATAGAGGGATGACTGGAGTCAGTCTAGCATTTAGTAAGCTCTGGAGTGTATGGGTGTTCAGGGAAGACTAGCACTTCTGGTGTGAGGGCTTGCCAAGCCCTTTTCAGGGCTGCTCATCTACCTTTGGTGGTTAACCAGGCACTCAGCTTCACCTGTAGCTCCAAGAAACTGTAGCATGTGCAGCAGGAAAATCCCACCATCTCAGCAGACAGGCTAAACCAAGCTGAGAGTAACTAATGAGCCACAAACTCGTAGATGAATCAGAGGAGTGTCTACCCCAAGCATGTGAAGACTTCCCCACAGCAGAATAGGCAGATGAGAACAATTTGTTCCAAAGGCCACAAAAGCAAAGTTGGCTTAAGTATGCATTGTGGAGTCTTAGAGCTTGGTCAGACATGGAAGACTCCAAGACATTCACTGCATCCTGAGCCATCACCAGTCATCCTGACTTTTGTGTTGCCACTGGAGTTTGGTGACTCTGGAAGACAGAGTGAGGCTGATGACTTTGTGCAACTCTGCCTCACTTAAATCCAATTCATGTGCTAGTCAAAACATCACTCTGTGATGCCAGTGGTTCTCTTCAAAAAATGAAAGACAAACATCAGCAACAACAGTAAGCATCCACTATGTGAGAGGCACTGTACTGAGCTCTGGAGGATATAAAGAAAGGCAAAAGAAAGTCTACTCTCAGGGAGCTTTTTTCTAATGGGTGAAGCAACATGCAAAAGATTATGTACCTATACTTAGGAATAATAAATAGAGGGAAGGCATTAAAGAGGACTGGGAAAACCTTCTTTAAAAATATGGGACTTTAGCTGAGATTTGAAGGATGCCAGGGAAGCTAAAAGGCAGAGAATAGGAGGGACAGAGTTCCAGATGAGGAACTCTTGTCTATCCAAGGAGGATAGACAAGAAAAATATTGGAGCTGGAAGAGGGAGTGTTCTTTGCAAGAAACAGCAAACAGACCAGTATCACTGGATCACAGAGTATGAGGAGGGCAGTAAAGTATAATAGGATTGAAAAGACAGAAAAGGAATGGGTTATAAAAGACTTTTAAAAGTCAGAGAATTTTATATTTGATCCTTGAGGTAATAGGGAGCCACTGGAGTTCATTGAATGGGGGAGTGTGTGTGTGTGTGTCTGTGTCTGTGTATGTGTGTGTGTGTCTGTGTGCGTGTAGAGACAGACAGACAGACAGACAGGCAGAGAGATGGTAAGACCTGCATTTTAGAAATATTTGTCGGTCAAGTGGAAGATGGATTGCAGTGGGAAGGGACTTGAGAGAGGGAAACCATCCAACTAGGCAACAACAATAGTCCTCATGTGAGATGATGATGGACTACCCCAGAGTGGTTGCAATGACAGAGGAGAGAAGGGAGCATATAGAAGAGATGTTAAGAAAGAAGAAACAACAGGAGTCAGTACCTGATTGGATGGAGAGAGAGAACAGAGAAAGTAATTCCAGCAATGTGGTGGAGACTGAAGCCAGATTATGAGAGGCTTCAAAAAAATCTATAATGAGAAAGTGGATGATAGAATATCAACTCTTGTTTCTGGAATTTTGTCAAGGAAGGAGAGAGAGAGAGAGAGATGACAGCTTCAGGGAAGAGTAGAGTCCAGGGAAAGTTCTTTCAAGATAAGAGGGAATTAGTTTGTGGGCCAAAGGAAAAGAACCACTAGAGAAGGAGAGATTAAGGATGTATACAAATGAATAGGACTTGATAGGGGGCCAAGTAAAGATGGCGGCTTAGAAACAGGACTTGTTAGAAGGAAAAGGTAGAGATTTGCAAAGACCTTTACATATAACTCATTTGATGTATCCAACAAATGGAAAGGTTGTAATTGAAAGTGGAGGTGAAAATCAATAGCCAGGTCCAGAGAAGGGAGGTCCTGGATTCAAATGTGGCCTCAGATACTTCCTAGCTGTGTGACCTTGGGCAAGTTATTCAACCCCCATTGCCTAGCCCTTGTTCTTCTATCTTGGAACTAATACACAGTATTGATTCTAGGTGGAAAGTAAGGGTTTAAAAAAAAAAAGGAAATAAAGTAAGAATAGGTCAGGATTAGAGTTGAGGGTCTGAGGATAGAGGATTGGCTTTTTCCTCTGTGATTTTAAACTCCTCTGTAATCCAGGGGAAAAGGGGGTAGAAATAGAGGGTGGACAAATTTATGAAACCAATAAGAGTGGAAAGAGCTATGGGTTTAGAGTCAGAGAACTTGGCTTTGAATTCTAGCTCTACTATTTATGATTTTATGACCTTGAGCAAGTCTTTTAACCATAAGAGAACTTGTAAAATAAAAAAATTAAACTAGAATATTCTAGGTTCCTCCCAGTTTGAAGTCCTACAATCCACTCTTCTTAAGGAACTTTCAAAGTAGTTAAAAATGATAGCTGTGTTTCTATATAGCCACAATTACCATCCATCACCATGAAAACCTCTTATCACAAAAGATTTCAGGGCCCAATTTTTTTTTTTTTTTTTGAGATATTCAATCCTGGCCACCAAATTCCAGGTCAACAGAAGAATTCAGACAATCCCGCAGGGTTTGGTCAAAACAGAACTTGCCCTATAAGAGCTGCAGTGTTTTGGGGTGGAGAAGAAAAGTTGCTGGGATGGTATTTTTATTCAAGTAAGTAACTATTTTAGTTTTATTGTTGGGTAGGAAGCTAAGTACCAATTAAAATTTTTCACTGAAGAGAAAATACATTTGTTATTTCTTAATCCTTAAACTCAGCCCATTGTAGCAATCTATCCGTCTTTTGCTGCCTCTGGCAGGGCGTTTTGTGAACGTGAATGTGTTCACATGTGAAATATTAGAGATACATACATGTACATATACACATCCAAACATGTGAATTCCTTTCCAAATCTGGGGGGGGAAAAAGCCTTGCCCTCTTAAGCCAGCTCAGTTAGAAACTATTGGATTTGGTATTTTTATCATGAAATGGTAGAAGGTGATGGTGATGTGTGTCCCCTTGACATGCCATTTCCCACGAGGACTAAAAAGCTCATCACATTTTATTTTATGATGAACAAGTCATTCATCTCGATCTGCTTTTTAAAGCCCCCATGGACATTTTGCCAATCACTAATAGAAACTAAATAAACACAGCCAAACAGTGTCATCTATCTGTGGCTGAGTAATTATGAGGAATTCCTCCTTAAATAGATGTTTAAGTAAATATAGAAATATCACTTTACAGAGGGCGGCTCAGAAAGAAGGGGTATGTTGGGTAGGTGGGGGGGGGACAGTAAAGACAATTAAGGGACCCTTTACATGAAGTGTGCCTATAAAGCTAAGGCTCGATAGAAAGCTGTGATCAGGAAGATTTGTTCTATAAAGGACCACTTTTCTTTCTGGGAGCCTCAATCAGAACATAGTCTCATGCTGTCATCTTCTTATTGGCCGTTTTGAATTTCAGCAGCTTCATTCATAAAAGTGACTTCTTTGGGCTTCTATTCTAGGCTCAGTCCTAGAGTCCTAGTCATCGAATTAGAATCATCAGTTCAGGGTTGGGAAGGGAGAGCCGGGAGGAAGAATCAATCAATAGCTCACATTTTATACTTTATACAGCTCATTGCCATCTGCTCCCCTCCCAGCAGTCCTGGTTGTGAGTATTCTTATCCCCATTTTGTTGTCCTTCAGGCTTTTCAGTTGTTTCTGATTCTTTGTGACCTCACTCAGAGTTTTCTTGGAAGAGATACTGGAGTGGTTTGCCATTTCCTTCTCCAACTAATTTTTACAAATGAGGAAACTGAGGCAAACAAAGTTAAGTGACTTGCCCAGGGTTCCACAGCCTAGTAAGTGTCTAAGGCTAGATTTGAACTCGAATCATCCTGACTCCAGGACCAAAGCTCTATCCACTGTGCCATATAGCTGCCTACCTCATTTTATAGATGAGGAAAATGGGACTTAAAGAAATAAAGTGATTTGTCCAAAGTGCTAATAAAAGTCAGAGTCAGGGTAGGTGCTTAATAAATATTTGTTAATTGATCAGTTGATTCTGAAACCAAGATAAGTTCTTTCTACTATGTCTTGGTTGACTCTTAAATCAATTACTAATATTAATTGAGCACCTATCTTGTACAGGACGTTCACCATGTTGGTATCAGGAGAACGAGGAGGAGATGGATGGATAAAAAAAGATTTAAGACAGGGCTCCTACCTACCTGAAGCTTTCATTTATGAAGATAGGAAACAGTTGCTTTTTCTAAGTTCTCTTCCTAGAGGCTTAGTGCTAGAGGTAGGTTCTATTTGACTCTCTTAAGTTCTCTGAATTTATCCCCACTGGGCCACGCATATGATCCCACGTCGGGGGCATAAAGAATCAAAGCATCTCATCTTGGGACTGGCCCAGCTGAGATCAGATAAAGTCTGTTCTCTATTTAACAAAAGTCAATCAATCCTCCAGTCCCTTCCCAAAATACCTCCACCCCACCCAAGGATCTGGCTGGAACTGGCCCAAGTGAGCACCCAGATCAGCTACTTGTATGCAAAAGGGCTACTCATAGTCAAATTTGTATCTAACAGATAATAACAATAATAATAACAATGAGATCGTGATTAGTGACAACAACTTACATAGTTACATAGGGCTGTATGGGTTGCAAAAGCACTTACCTCATTGCATCCTCACAACAACCCTGAGACAACTAATATTATTCCCATTTTACAGATGAGGAAACCGATGAAGGCAGAGGTTAAATGACCTATCCAGAGTCACCACAGCTAGTAGATATCAGATTAGAATTCAGATCTTTCTGACTCCAAATCCAGTGTTCAACCCACTGTGTCACTTAGCTGGCTCCTTTAACACAGCTTTTAGCAGAAAGAAATTTCGGGCAGAAGTCCAGATAGATAAATTCCCTGGCCAAGTTGCCTCTCAACTTCTGTCCCCTCATCTATGAAATGAAGAGGGATGTTGTCTTCCTTTTTCTTCAGTTCTTTCTTCCTTGAGAGTCAGTTAGGTTATACTCCTTTATACTTTATGGATTGTTTTTCAGTCATGTCTGACTCTTGGTGACCCCATTTGGGGTTTTCTTGGAAGAGATGCTGGAGTGGTTTTATTATTTCATTCTTCAGATCATTTGACAGATGAGAAAATTGAGGCAAACAAGGTTAAGTGATTTGTCCAAGGTGACCCAGCTAGGAAGTGAGGCCGGACTTGAATCCAGGACCTCCTGTCTCTAGGTCTGACTCTTAATCTACTGAGTCACCCAGATACCCCTAGCAGTATTTATTTTTAATTCCATAGTTGTGAAGCCACCCCCAGCATTTGTCTGCTTTTCTCAGGACCATTATTTGCCTATAGACCTCTTACCTCCCTCTGGCTATGACTATCAATGGTCACAGTAATCAATTTGAAATTGGCCTTGCCTCTGGATCCATGAGTAGATTTTCCTTTCCTTTCCTAAACTTGACTGCTTGCTTGCATATCCATATTCTACGGTTACAATCCCAGCTGACTCTTTCTCAACCAGCCTCAGTTCTATGACCACCCTCTCGTGGCCCCCTAATTAATCTATGTCACAGAGCACCAGAAGCTCAGGTTCCTAAACCTAACTCTGAGCTAACACAATCCCCAGCAGTCCAGCAGAATCAGAAGCCATAGCAGGGAGACTTGTGCCTCCACCTCTCATTTTTGTTGTTATTAAATGGCATATTGGATAAACCCCAGGACTTGGAATCAGGAAGACCTAAAAAAGTTCAAATCCAACCTCAGACACTTACTAGCTATGTAACCAAGGACAGATCACCTAACCCTTTTAGCCTCGTTTTCCTCATTTGTAAAATGAGCTGCAGAAGCAAATGGTAAACCACCCCAATATATCTGCCAAGAAAATCCCAAATGGGGTCACTGTGAGATGTTACTTTTCATGTTCTGTATTAATTCCTTTATATTAGAGAGAACTGCTGTGTATTCCCATCTGGGATCTGAGTGAGAGATGCCATCTAGTCAGCTACATTTTTGCATTTTCTTTGTCCTTGGGAATCCCAAGGAACATCTTCCCTTTTTAACAGAATTTGGTTAATAGATGAAGAGAAGGGTCCTTTTTTCAGTGTCCATGACCTATCCATCTGTGGGGATAGGGAAGGGTGGATAGATTGATGGACCAACTCTTAATTAGCTGCCACCAATTAAAGATGTCTTAGCATGTTCAAGGGAGGTTCTGAATAATGAGCTCCTAAAAATCTATTTATTAAGCTGCCTGACCTAGCTCAGGCCTTTCCTGATTGTGAGAAAGCCACGGAGACCTCTGTCACTTTATCTATTATGATGCTGACCTAAGCAGTAAGCCTGATAAAATCAATAAACTTATATTCTTACCCAAAAATCGGTCTCTCAAGATAATTTTAATAGTAATAGTCATGAAAATCAGATGTGCCCGCACTGAACAACAAAGATAGTTTAAAAGGATTCACCCACAGAAAGTTAGTAGCCCAGTTGGGAATTCTTTGACTAAGACCATCGAGCCAGACACCTCTCAGGAATGCCCATCCTCTGTATTGCTTTCTGATTTTGAGCCAACGATGAATGAACAGGTGTGACAGGACTTGAGGGAACCAGGTCAGCTAAGTCTTTTCTAACATGTGTGTTCCTCAGTAGCTTCCCTACCAGGGAAGAGAACAGAATGAAATTGGTTATGGGATCAAGTATGGAAGATCCTGACCCCCCTAGAAGGTAATTGTTTAAAGTACCTGGTCAGCAAATTCATGGAGACCTGGTGCTGGCCTCTTGGTAGAGATGCCAATTGGTTCAGCCATTCTGGAAAGCAATTTGGAACTATGCCCCAAAAGTTACTGTAACCTTTGACCCAGCAATGTGCCACTATTAAGCCATATCTCAAAGAAATCAAAAAAAGAAGAAAGGGACCCATATGTACGAAAATATTTAGAGGAGCTCTCCTAGTCATAGCAGAACTAGAAAGTAAGGGGACGGCCATCAATGGGGAAATGGTGGCCAAGTTATGTGATGGAATACTATTGTGCTGTGAGAATTGATAAAGGGAATGGTTTCTGAGAAACCTGAGCAGACTTGTAGGAACTGATGCAGAGTGATGTGAACAGAACCAGGAGAACAATTTAACAACAACATTATAAAGATAAACAACTTTGAAAGACTTAAGAATTCTTAATTAAGACTCAATGACCAAACACAATTCTGGAAGATTCATGATTCATTATTCTAGCCACCACCTAGCAGAAAGGATTTGGGCTCAGGACAAAGAATAAATAAATATTTATTGAATGATGCCAATATGGGAATTAGTTTTGTCTGATTAGGCATTTTTGTTCCAAAGGTTTTGTTTTTCTTTTTAATAGGGGAGTTGGGAAAGGGGAAAGAGTATGATGGGAGGATAATAAAATGAATTTTTTAATTGAAAAAAAATTAATTTTTTAAAAATTTAAAGAAAGGTACTAACAATAGAATCATCCAAAGCTAGGTCAGAGTTATCCTAGGGCAGGGGTCCACAAGTATGCCTTTCAAGCCATATCTGGCTCCACCTCCCAACCAGCCAGTCTGGGCAGAGCCCCCAGGATGTGCCCCAGGGGGCCCCTTTAGCCCCTGCCTCATATTCCAGTGCCTTCCTCCTCCATCCTCCTCCTTCCACAAGCATTTATGGCTCTCTCAGCCAAAAAGGTTGATGACCTTTTTGTCCTAGAGTGATCTAATGAATTGATCAGTTAATGAGGAAACACTGATTGAATATCTAATATGAAGAAAACAAATGTCCTCCAGTTCTGTCCACTGGGGGGCAGGTAGGTGACCCAATGGATAGAGAGCTAGGCCTAGAGTTGGGAAGACTCATCCTTCCTGAGTTCAAATCTGGTCTCAGACATTCTTACTAGCTGTATGATCCTGGGAAGTTCATTTAACTGAGTTGATCACAATTTCCTCATCTGTCAAATGAGCTAGCGGTTCTAGGTTCAAATCTGGCCTCAGCCACTTCTCAGCTGTGTGACCCTGGGCAAGTCACTTGACCCCTATTGCCTAGCCCTTACCACTCTTCTACCTTGGAACCAATACACAGTATTGACTCCAAGATGAAAGGTAAGGGTTTAAAAAAATAAAAAAATAAAAAATGAGCTAGAGGTGGAAATGGCAAACCACTCTAGTATTTTTGCCAAGAAAACCCCAAATGGGGTTGCAAAGAGTCAGAAGTAACTAAATAACAACATTGACTATTGTGCCAGATGTTTACCTATTGGGTTGAAAGAAGGGAGGAACGAGGATGGGAGAAAGGAAGGGAATGAAGGTAACTAGGTAGCCCCCAACCGCTGTGGGAAATTGATCCAAGCCCTTCAGAGGGTAGGCTAGGATCTTGAGGTAGAAAAAAGTCAAGCTAGTCTCTAGGGGTATTTAATTGGGTTTTATTTAGGTAGTAAAGAAAGGTTAGGGAAATTTAGGGAAATTAGGCTCTCCAGAAGCAACTAGCAGAGGATCACAAAGCTTTTATGTGTGTGAGGTCAGATTTGAACTGACTCTAATCCCAAAGCTCTAACTACCGTGCTACCTCCCCAGCACAAATAGGAGATTGGACTGAATGACCTCTTAGCTTCCTTCTAGCTGTAAATGAATGATCTAAGATAACAATTTAGAAATAAATCACAGCCTCCAGGAACTGATGCAGAGTGAAAGGAGCAGAACCAGGAGAACATTGTACACAGAGATGGATACACTGTGGTAAAATCTAATGTAATGGACTTCTGTACTAGCAGCAATGCAATGACCCAGGACAATTCTGAGGGACTTTTGAGAAAGAATGCTATCCACATTCAGAGGAAGAACTACAAGAGTGGAAACACAGAAGAAAAACATATGATTGATCATGTGGTTCAATGGGGATATGACTGGATATTCATATTCAATGGGGATATTCCATGAATAACATGGAAATAGGTTTTGAACAATAATACATGTATAACTCAGTGGAATTGCTTGTCAGCCCTGGCAGTGGGGAGGGAAGAAGGGTAGGAAAGATCATGAATCATGTAGCCATGGAAAATATTCTAAATTAAAAAAAAAAAAAAGAAAGAAAGAAATCACAGGATACCTAGGTGGCTCAGTAGAGAGTCAAGCTTGGAGATAAGAGGTCCTGAATTCAAATCTGATTTCAGACACTTCCTAGCTATGTGACCCTGGGCAATTCACTTAATACCATTTATATAACCATTACTAGACTTCTCCCTTGGAACCTATACTTAGTATTGAATAAGACGGAAGGTAAGAGTTTAAAATCAATCAATCAATCATTTCATGATTCACCACCAAAAGTTAAAAATTGTTCCTATATGGAATTTGGAAAAAAACACAATTAAAAAAAGTTTAATAAAAAGAAAATAAATTACTCCTTGACTTTCAAGAATCAGTCTGATACCTCTTCCATGAAGCTTTCTTTAATCACTGAAATTCACACTGATTTTTCTTTCCTCGGAGTTCCCAGAGTACTTAGTATTTTTAGTTAGCACTTACTAATATTATTAGTTATTGCAAATCCATGTCATAGTGGTATAATAGAAAGAAGCTGGTCTTGAACTCAGGGAACTTGAATTTGAATCATGGCATTGCTCCTTAGTAGTTCTTTGGCCTCAGTCTCCTCATTTATAAAATGGTAACAAAGCTATCTGAGAACTACCCAGCTCACACAGGCTTTCTTATTATTGAATCCATCCCTTCTTGTGGTTGTTCAGTCTTGTCAAATTCTTCATGACCCCATTTAGAGTTTTTTTGGCAAAGATACTGGAGTGGTTTGCCATTTCCTTCTCCAGTTAATCTGGCAGATGAGGAAACTGAGGCCAATAGGGTTAAGTGACTTGCCCAAGGTCACACAGCTAGTAAGTGTCTGAGGCCAGATTTGAACTCAAAGAGATATCTTCCTTATTCAAGTGTTCTAACCACTACATACACAGTTACCCTTCTCCCTGTAGTAGACTGTAAATCACTTTAAAGTAAGGACTACATCTTACACATTTATGTATTTCCTTTGCCTCTCTCAATAAATATTTGAATCAAAAGCTTTTTGAACTTGAAAGTTGTACTTGAAGTCTTGTCCAAACCCCTCATTTTGGGAGGAAGAAACTGAAGCCCCAAAATAAGCAGCTACCAGGTTGGAGGTCATTTACCTTGTTAGAGGTAGAAATAGAGCACAGGTTTCTAAACTATTGGTCTATCTAGTAGTCTTCGCTCTCTCATGACTATGTCTATTAACTGACTCGTGGATTGATGGATTGTGAGACTATCTTACTTGGCCAGGCCACTCCATCTCTGATTAAAGGTCACCTTGGGAGGTGCAGGGAGGCAGGATTTATAAAGGAAAATCCTTCCACCTCCAGAGAAAGAACTGATATGTAGAAGTATGTGTTGCATGACTCCACATGTATATATATATCAAATGTTGACTTTCTCTAATGTGGGGTTGGGAAGGGAAACAACTCAGAATTGAAAATAAAAACAGAAAATAAAATAAATATAAGATTTTTTTTAAAGGAGGAAGGGATCTCAGAAGAGCTAAGAAGGATAAGAACAAAGGATGGGTGATATTGGTGAGTGGAGGAATAAATGGGAGGCTCAAGTGGGAACACCTAGTCAGGGCTCTGTGCTTTGGATAGCTCTTTGGGTAGGACCAGTAATTAAGGATTTGATCATTGATGAGATTGTTCAATACATAAAAACATTCCCTTTAAATATCACTAGCTCCAAGCAACTTCCCTAATGCCCGTTTGTTGTGATACTTTTATCAATCTTCAGTCAGGTGGTACATTGGAGCCCTGGGCCTGGAATCAGGATGACTTAAGTTCAAAATTGACCTCAGACACTTACTAGCTGTGGGACTCTGAGCAAGTCAGTCATTTTATCTGTCTGCCTCAGTTTCTTCAATTGTAAAATGGGGACCATGGGGAGGATCAAATGAGATAAAATATGTAAGGTGCTTAGTTAGCACAGTGCCTGGCACATAATAGACACTCAGTAATGTTTGTTCCCTTCTTTTTCACATAGCAGTTGGCTTATGTGCTCATCATGAATTATCCTGTTCTGTATATGCCATCTTCCCCACTAGCTAGACTATAGGTTCCTCAAAGGGGAGGGATCTTTATCAGATTTATGTTGTTCCTGAGTTGCTTCAGTCAAGTCCGACTCTTTATAACCCCATTTGGGGAATTCTAGACAAAGATGCTGGAGTGGTTTGCCATTTCCTTTTCCAGCTCATTCCAGATGAGGAAACCAAGGCAAACAGCATTATGCAGCTTGCCCAGAGCCACCGTCTAACAAGTGTCTGAGGCTAGATTTGAACTCATGAAGTTGAGTCTTCTGGACTCCAAGCCCTGTGCTCAATCCACTGAGCCATAATACCTTATGGTTAACAATAATGACTAGCACTATGTACTAAACGCATGAAAATTGCTTCTTAGATTTGTATTGAAAAGGATTAGTTGAAACAAGGCACTTGTTTCCTCCCTCTTTGAACTTCAGTTTCCTCCTGTGGACTGTGAGCTCCTTGAAGACAGGGTCCAGGGCAGTCTAGTTTATAGGTCTGATCCATAAGCCTTGCACAAAACAGGCCACCAATCCATATTTGCTGAAATAAGATCCCTGTGTTGTCACGTGCTCACTCACGCTTCCAGCTCTGAGGTTCTGGGAGTCTGGGAAAGCTAGAAAGGGGCAAGATTGCCTCCTTACCTGGAAGTGATCTTCCTGGAAGGCAGGGACCACATCTTCTACAAAGTGCATTCCAGGGTCCTATCCTGGATTGGAGAGACCAGGAGGGAGCCCGGAGGCTCTCCATCCATAGTTCATTACTTCACATTTACCAAAGGGAACTAACTTCTGGATTCTGGTTCTATGGTAGACCTGGTATGGGTTGGTATGTGGGGCTTTTTTCAGGAAAAAAAAAAAAAACAAACAAAAACAAACAAACAAACAAAAAAAAAACAACACATGACTCTTCCTCAGAACAAGAGAAAATCTGGAAAACTTCAAAACCCTGAAACCGCGATGAGGAAGAGCAGAGAAGGGGAAAGAGGGTGAGGCCCGAAGAACTGGGAGATTGCAGCTTTTTTCTGAGAATTTTTTCTCCCTGAGTTGCAAGTCCTAATCCCAGCAGTTTTAGGGCCAGATTCAATAAAAACTCTGTCTGCAGAGGGCTGCTCAAAGCCACAGAAAATAAATATTTCATGACCCGTCCTGCCTTCTGCAGCATGGAGCCCAGTGAGAGGCTCTATTGACTCTTGGCCTGAGTGGGATATGGACACAGTTTGGAATTCACTCCCTGGCCAATCAACTTCCTACCACCAGTTAAAATCATTTAAAATCGTTAAGTAGAGGTTCCGGTTTGGAGGGGGAAAAACAGAGGAAGAGTGGAAGAAAAAGAGAACTTCAGAAAGGCCAATTTATTTTAGGTCAGGGCCAGAAGCTGTTGGGTCATCTTGTTTGTTTAAAATACCATTTGGGGTTAGGCCCTTACCTTAACTTTCACACTTTTACCTCATCTCTCCTCCAAAAAGTACCAGTCACTTCAGGAGAAATATTACAGTTTTTGGAGAATATGACCAGTTTGTGAAAGTCTGTTATCTGTGTCTTCAATACTTCTTGGTTCTTCTGTAGAAGAAGGACCACGGTTTCATACTTCAGCATGGCCAAGAAAAAACTATCTCGCAGTTTCACAGACTTAATAATAATCTTAACAGCCAGCATTTACATAGGATTTTAGGATTGGCAAATCTCTTGATATATGTGATTTCTTTTAATTTAGATCTGAAGGTACGTCAGGTATGTCAGGGGTCATCTAATCCCATCCCTTTATTTTTCATATAAGACCAAAGCCGGATAAGTTAAATGGTTTACATAAAGAGGCAGCTAAATGGTACAGTGGTTAGAGTGCTGGATCTACAATTAGGAAGATGAGCTCAAATCCAACTTCAGAAATTTAGTAGCAAAGTAATTCTGGGAAATTCACTTTACCTCTGTCTCAGTTTCCTCAATTGAGGAAATAAATTGAGTTAATAAAGTACTTACTTTATAGGGCTATTTAAAAAAATACTTATGCCCTTATATTGGGGAATGGCTGGACAAACTGTGGTATCAGTTGGTGATGGAATACTATTGTACTCAAAGGAATAATGAAATGGAGGAATTCCATGTGAACTGGAAAGACCTCTAGGAAGTGATGCAGAGTGAAAGGAGCAGAACCAGGAGAACATTATACACAGAGACTGATACACCCTGGTAAAATCTAATGTAATGGACTTCTGTACTAGCAGCAATGCAATGACCCAGGACAATTCTGAGGGATTTATGGTAAAGAATGCTATTCGCATCTAGAGAAAGAACTGTGGGAGCAGAAACACAGAAGAAAAACAACTGCTTGATCACATGGGTCGATACATGATTGGGGATGTAGACTCTAAGCAATGACCCTAGTGCAAATATTAATAATATGGAAATAGATCTTGATCAATGATAAATGTAAAACCCAGTGGAACTGCTTGTTGGTTATGGGAGAGGAGAAGAAGGAGGGGAGGGAAAGAACATGAATCATGTAACCATGGAAAAATATTCTAAATTAAGTAAATAAATAAATTTTAAATTAAAAGACATTTTTTTTAATCCTTACCTTCTCTCTTAGAATTGATACTAAGTATTGGTTCCAAGGAAGAAGAGTGGTAAGGGCTAGGCAATGGAGGTTAAGTGACTTGCCCAGGGTCATACAGTTTGGAAATGTCTGAGGCCAGATTCGAAACCAGGACTTCCCATCTCCAGACAGATCTGGCTCTCTAGCCACTAAGCCACCTAGCTGTCCTGTTTGTGATTTCTGATAGCACAATAGTATTCCATCCCAATTATATACTGTGCATTTTTCAGCTACTGCCCAATTTGATGGACATCCTTTCATTTTCCAATTCTTTGCCACCACAGAAAGAGCTGCTATAAATATCGCTGTATAAGTAGGTCTTTATCCACTCTCTTTGATTTCTTTGGAATACAGACCTAATAGTGGTAGACTAATGGTTACAGCTCCCTAATAATAAAGTTTTCTCCCCTGGGATCTTCCTTTATCCATCAATTCACAGATCCTGTCTATCTCCCTCCTATACCACAGGATCAAATAAGGTCATAGTATAGAAAGTTTTTGCTCATCATCTCTGGCTTTCTATAGGACTTTGTTCTAGGGGGCAGCTAGGTGGCTCAGTGGATTGAGAGCCAGGTCTACAGATGGGAGGTCCTAGGTTCAAATCTGACCTCAGACATTTCCTAGCTGTATGACCCTGGGCAAGTCACTTAATTTCCATTGCCTAGCCCTTACCACTATTCTGCCTTGGAACCAATACACAGAATTGATTCTAAGACAGAAGGTCAAGGTTTAAGGGGAAAAGACTTCATTCTAACTCTATCTTATGTAGGAGACCTTTTGCAATATTCCCAGTTTTTAGAATCTTTCCTTCTAAGGTTCCCTTTTCAGTTCCTCTGCATAGACCATATATATATATGTATATATATATATATATATATATATATATATATGCTGGTGTGTGTGTGTGTGTGTGTGTGTGTGTGTGTGTGTGTGTGTGTGTGTAATTTATTTATCTGTCACCACCCAGTCTCCTCCCCTCATTAGATTATAAACTCGATGAGGACAGGGACTGGCTTTTCTTCTTTTTGGTGTCAATAGGGTTTCTTATAGTCACTGGCAAATAGTAAGTACTTAATAAAGGCTTATTGATTAATTGATTTTTTTTGTCTCAAGGGAAGATTCATTCTAAAAGACTTAAAGACCAAAGACATCAATAAAGCAGAGGAAGATGAAAAGAAGTGAAAAATGGGGTCATAATGAGTGAGAAAAGAAACCAGAACTCAAAAAGAAACATCATTAAGCCACAAGGGCCCCCTTATAATAATCTCTAATTTCTTCCCAGAGTTTTCAGGCCCCATCATTAAATAAAACTTCCTTGTAGTTTAATGGAAGGTTTTTTGTACTTTAAGAATCCTAGAAGACTTGACTTCTGCCTTTTGTTGTTTAGTTATTTCAATCCTGTCTGACTCTTTGAGACCCCATTTGGGGTTTTATCTGCAAAGATTCTGGAGTGTTTGCAACTTCTTTCTCCAATTCATTTTACAAATGAGGAAATTGAGGCAAAGAAGGTTAAGTGACTTGCCCAGGGTCAGACACAGGGAGTGTCTGAGGATGGATTTGAATTCAGGAAGATGAGTCTTCCTGACTCTAGGCCTGGCACTCTATCCACTGTGCCACCTAGCTGCTCTGAACTCTGCCTATTTTCCCTTAAATGAATGCAGATTGGAGTAGCTAAGTGGCTCAGTGGAGAGAGAGCCAGGCCTAGAAATAGGAAGTCCTGGATTCAGATCTGGCCTCCAACATTTTCTAGTTATGTGACCCTGGTGAAATCACTTAATCCCAACTGCCTAGTCCTTACTTGCCTTAGAACCAACACTTAGGAAAGTAGAGAATTTTAATAAAATTTTTAAATGAATGTGGATTGGTTAGTTTGTCCCTGACTGACACCAAGATAACAGAGCATCTTTACACCTGTGAAGAGTGAACCAAACTCTCTTGTCTATCAATCAGCAACTTTTAAGTTAATCAATCAAAAACTCAAGTACCCCTACTTAGTACCTTACCAGTCACTAAGTATGAGAGTCACTTGCTAGAGTGGGTGACAATTCCAAAGGCCACTGCCCACCCCCTGGGCAGTGCTAGGCAAATTGAAAGACTGTGATTGGTTCCCATAAAGTGGGGAAAGGATAGGAAATGGAAAAAGGACTATAAAAAGTCCTGAACTTCATGTCCAAGGGATTTCTCCTTGAGTCTCCTCCTTTGGAGTTCATCTTTGGACACTCTGTGAGCTGGACTGAAGGAGGAGACTCTTTCCCTGGATCCTGCATTGGGCTTGCTGGGTGAGCAGCTGGTTTTCCTTTCCTGGCTTCTGGAGAGATTGGTGCCCAAAAGGCCTTCCTTTCCTAGAGGAGGCTGTGTTGGTGGAACCCTGGCTGAAGACACCACTGGGACTCCTGGATTAAGAGATGCCATGACTCCATGTGGAGATCCAGACTTGAGAGCCCTTGCTGGGTGGTGAACTGACTTTTTTGGACAGAAATTATAGGGTATCTAGGTAGGCCAGTGATGGGCAAACTTTTTAAAGAGAGGGGGCCAAAGGAAAGGAAATGCTCATCTGTCAATCTATTTCTAAGGCAACTCTTTCGAAGTTTCATTGTATTGTATCTTACTCGTTGTATTCGTCAGATTAGGAATAATATCACTGGCTGGATAGAAGATTTCAGGGCTCCCCTACCTCCCATCTGGCCCACTGGCCATAGTTTGCCTATCACTGAGCTAGGCAATACTTTCTACTTTCCTACATTTCTCTCTTTTACTATATCTCTATTAAACTAAATTGTTAAGTGCAGCTAACAGACTCATGACTTAAGAGTTATTTAAATCGGTGACCACAATATTACTTTAGAACTTTCATATTAACATAAAAACCTAAATTTTAAATTCTTATACACCTTACCCCATTTTTAAATCAAGTAAGAAGGTAAAGGGCTCATGGAACCAGGAAAGGCCTTAGTGATCATCTAGCCCAATATTCTCCTTCCATAAATGAGAAAACTGAGGTGCAGACAGCCTCTGACCATACTTTCTGAACCAAAATTTGTATACATTATCTGTAAAAGATCGATTTTTCTGAAGGTTGGAGCAGAAGGAGACATTTGTTTTATGTGTCTGGTGAGACAGAATATTAGGAGTTGGGACTGTCTTTGAAAATCCAAAGGTCTCATTCTGAGTTAATGGACAATCTGGCCATATAGAGTTCAAATCCCTTTGTTCTCAGGTTACTTGTGGTTCTTGTTCCTTCTTCCATTTTGTAGAGAACCAATGATCTCACAAGGTAGTATCTTGCCTTGCTTGCAAATTGGATTTAAGTGAAGCCAAGTTGCCCAAAGTCATCCTTCCCATAAAAGCACATTTCAGTTGGATCCAATCTCAAAAGGGATAAAATCTTGCCTCAAATACTAACTGTGTGACACTGACCAAGTCGCTTAACTCTGTCAACCTCAGTTTCCTCATCTATAAAATGAATTGGAGAAGGAAATGACAAACCGTTCTGCTATCTTTAACAAAAAAAAAAACAAAAAACCAAATGGGGTCATAAAAAGTCAAACATGACTGCAAATGACTGAACAACATTTCTCTCTGTGGAACCACTATGCATTTATTCAGTTCCCATATTCAAAACTTCCATCATCTTTGCTTTCTCCTCTTCCTTTCTTCCCCTACATTTAAGAAACTATAATGTCCTGTTATTTCTGTCTCCACAATTACTCTCACATCTCTCCCCTCTTTTCTATTCCCACTTTTACCACTCTAGCTTTCTGGCATCCACCTGGTATTTCTGTAGTAGCCTCTCAACAAGTTTTCTTGCCTACACCCTTTCCCCACTGAAACTCTACATATCACCGGCAGATTCAATATTTCTTCTGCAAAGATCTCATCATGTTGTTCCTCTGCTTAAAATCTTCAGTGGTTCCCTATGGTCTATGAGTTCAAGTTTATACTCCCCTTCCTGGCAATTAAGACTTATCACAACCTCCTCCCCTTTTAAACCTAATGTCATATTATTCCACTTGGGCTATGCTTCAGACAAATTGGATTATTGGTCATTTCCTTTATATATTCTATGCTTAGAAGAGAGTTCTTTCTCTACCAGTACTGTCACCTAACCCCATACCAATTTTTCCTTGGTCATATCCCATCCATCCTATAAGGCCCCCAAAATGCTATCTCCTCCAGGAAGTCTTTCCTCCTCACCACAGATATTAATGGATTTTCTTATTCATTCATCCATCCATCCATTCATCCATCATCTAATATTTATTAAGTGCTTACTATAAGCCAGGGACTATGGTTTTAAAAGCCAAATAGAGGATTTTGTGTTTGATCCTGGAGATGATAAAGAGACACTGGAGTTTATTGAATAAGGAGTGATATCCTCAGACCTAGAATTTTAGTATATGTGCTGCCAAAGCAAGCATTAGACCTAGAATTTTAGAAGATCAATTTGGCAGATGAATGGAGGATGGATTACAGTTAGGAGAGATTTGAGGCAGGTAAACTAATAAATAGGATGTTGCAGTAATCCAGGGGTAAAGTAAAGAGGGATTGTACTAGAATAGTGGCAGTGTTGGAGAAGAGAAGAGAGAATATATGAGAGATGTTAAGAAGGTAGAGACAATAGGACTTGATGACAGATAAGATATAGAATAAGAGAGAATGAAGAGTCCAATATGACATCTCTTTCATAAGCCTACATAACTAGAAGAATAGTGATACACTATAATCAATAATATCACTAATAGGGAAGTTAGGAAGAAATGGAGGATTTGGGGAGAAAGATAAGAAGTTTGGTTTTGAGAAGGTTGAATATGAGATGTCCATAGATAGCCAGCATAAGTTAAGTAGTTAGAGTTATAAGATTGAAGGTTAGGAAAAAAGTTAAGGCTAAGCAACCAGATCTGGAAGTCATCTGCAAGGAGATGATTACTTGAAACTAAAAGAGCTGATGAGATCATTGACCAAGAGAAATCCTATAGAGGAAAAAGAGAATAAAGCCCTGTGAGTCACCCTGTAAATAAAGGATTTGACTTAAATAAAGATCCAACAAAGCAAAACAAATGGAGAAATATTAATTACTTAAGAGTAAGCCAAGCCATTATGATAAAAATCACAATTCTACTTAAATTAATTAATTAATTCAATACCATTCTAATCAAACTACCAAATAACTATTTTATAAAACTAGGAAAAATAAAACAAAATCAATCTAGAAGAACAAAAGATTAAGAATATTAAGGGAATAAAAGAAAAAAAAATGTGTGAAGGAAGGTGGCAATAGCAGATTTCAAACTATGTCACAAGGCAGTAAATATGAAAAAAACCTGACTAAGAAATAGTGATGGGTCAGTGAAATAGATTAGGTACATAATATACACATACAATAATAGGTGACCCAAAGTAATCTAATGTTTAATAAGCACAAAGATTCAAGATTTGAGGACAAGAACTCACTATCTGATAAAAATACTGGGAAAACTGAAAAGCAGTCTGGCAAAAAGTAGGTATAGACCAACATCTACACCATATACCAAAATAAAGTCAAAATAGGTATGGGATTTAGACCTAAAAGGTGATATCATAAGCAAATTAGGGGAGCAGAAAAAATGTATCTGTTAGATCTACAGGTAAGAGAAGAATTTATGACCAATAAGAAAGATCTCAGGAAGTAAAATGGATAATTTTGATTATGTGAAATTAAAAAGGGTTTTTACAAACAAAAACAATGCAGCCAAAATTAGAAGGAAATCAGGAAACCAGGAGGAAAATTTAAATGCAAGTTTCTCTGAGAAAGGACTTATTTTTCATATATATATATACATATATATATATCAAATATATCATATATACTCACATAACTATATGGAACTGACTCGAATATATAAAAATAAGAACCATTCCCCAATTGATAGTCAAAGGATATGAACAAGAAGTTTTCAGAAGATAGAATCAAAGCTATCTATAGTCATATGAAAAAATGCTCTAAACCACTATGGATTAGAGAAATGCAAATTAAAATAACTCTGAGCTACCACCTCATACCCATCAGGCTGGCTGGTAGGACAGAAAAGAAAAATGACAACTGCTGGAGGAGATGTGGATAAAGAGAAATACTAATGCACTGTCAGTGGAGCTGTGAACTGGTCCAATCATTCTGGAAAATAATTTGGAAATATGCCCAAGGGGCTATCAAACTGCATATCCTTTGACCCAGCAATACCACCACTAGGTCTATATTCTAAAGAGATCAAAGAGGGGGAGAAGGGGGAAGGAGCTATTTATGTAAAAACATTCATAGCAACCTTTTTTGTGGTGGGAAAGAATTGGAAATTGAGGGGATGTCCATCAGTTAAGGAATAGCTAAACAAGTTGTGGTATATGAATGTGATAGAATAGTATTGTGCTATAAGAAATGGTTTCAGGAAAACCTGGGAAGACTTATATGAACTGATGCAAAATGAAATGAGTAGAACCAGGAGAGCATTGTTTATGATAACAGCAATATTGTAATAATGATCAATTGTGAAAGACCTAGCTACTCAGATCATGACCTGGATCCAAGACAATTCCAATAGGACACATGATGACAAATGCTTTCCCCTTCTAAGGGGTGGATTAAAGCATATGTTTGTCTCTTTATTTTTCTTGTGTTTTTTTTAAATAATATCATTAATATGGAATATATTATGCTCAATTTAACAAGTATAACCAATATCTTGTCTCTCTCAATGTTTGGGAATGGGGCTGGAGGGAAAGAGAGAATTTGGAACTCAAAGTTTTTAAAATCAATGTTAAAAGTAAATAGATTGTTTGCATGTGTGGTATGTGGGGGTGATTGTTTTTAAGATCCAGCAAAACAGAGGAGATATGTGGGAGGAAAACCAGAAGAAAGCAGTACCTTGAAAACCTAGAAAGAAGAAAGTATTAAGGAGAAAAGAGTGGTCAACAGTGCAAAGGCTGTAGAGAAGTCAAGCAGGATGAGGCCTGAGGAAAGGCAAATGGATTCTGATAGTTAAGAGATCATTCATAACTCTACATAGATGAGTTCTGGTTGAGTGACAAGATTGGAAGTTAGAATGCAAAATCAGAAGAGAGTAAGAGGAAAGGAAGGAGAGGTGCTTCTTGTTAGACAGCCTTCTCAAGGAGGTTAGCCACAAAAAGGAGGAGAACTATCAGATGATAGCTAGCAGGATGCATCAGGTGAAGGGTTTTTGAGGATGGGAGAGATATGGGCACGTTTATAGGTAGCAGGGAAGGAGACAGTAAAGAGAATGATTGAAGATTAGTGAGAGATGGGGATGATAGAACTATCTGCTGGTGAAGACATGATGAAATGGAATCATTTGTGCATGTAGAGGATTTTGCCTTTCCAGGGAAAACATCCATCACTTCATATGAAATAGGGATGAAGGAAGAGATTGTTGTGAAAGATGTCTCAATGATATGAGATAAGCAAGAGTAGAAAAGAAGGAACTCTCCAAGAATTACTTTTTTTTTTCCAGTAAAATATGAGGCAAGAGTCTCTGTTGAGAGGCTGGGGAAGGGGGAATTGGAGAGATTTGAAAAGGGATGAAAAATTATGGAAAAGCTGATATGGTGAGTAGGAAAGTGAATTGATTAGAGAGATGTAAAAGACTGCTTTGCTACAGTGAGGGACCTGTTGAGATTATGTAGCATAAACTTGTAGTGGACTTAGTAGACACCATTTTGTAACTTTTCTCCAGCTTCATTTGGCAGTACATGTATAGGAGGAAAGGTATTGCATGAAGAAAGGTATTGCATGGTTCTAGGCAGGGGTTTGGCAGGGCAGGATCTGTGATGGAATAAAGGGTCAAGGGACTTGAGAGAAGAGCACAGTATAGAGTTGAGCTGATTCACTAAAGTGTCAAGATGGAGGAGGGAAGAGAATAGTGTAACCACTACCAGGTGACAGCCTGAGAAAGAACTAGGGGTGATGGGACTGTATATCTTAATGAACACAGAGACCATGGTTTGAAGTTGCAAGGCAGGGAGTGAGGCAGAATGACAACAGATTATGAACAGATATATGAAATTTCAGAGTTCATGAACATGGACTTGGAATATATGTGAGTAGATCAAAGACATGACCATCACTGTGTGTGACTGTGGAGGAGTAAAAGGTCATGGGAAATGACTCTTGCTTGCCATATCTTTTCCCTACATAGCATATATCATTTTTTAATAATTATTTGTGTATGTGCACTACATTGCCTGCTCCATGAGGGCATAGATACCTTTATATCTCCCCTAGCACGTTAAATAGTTCTCCCTGCACAATAGGCAACTAAGAAATGTTTGTTCAAATTGTTGAAATTCCCAGAAATGAAAATTGCCTCAATTTTCAGTTTTTCATAGATACTCACTGTGGACCTCTCCTATTTGGGACGCAGCCAAGAGCCTAGAACAAAGCAGGAAAAGCCTTTGAATAACCCAAAGTGAGACATAAATTCTCATGCATTTTACTCACAGGAAATTCTTCAAGGCCCTCAACTGCACCCTGTATAATGCTATTCTTATTCTAGTTCTCTTTTAAAATTATAAATGTACATATATTTTTTTCAAAGAGAAAAAAATTCTCCTTCTTTCTCTTCTACCCTAACCAGCACTGCCTCCCACAACTGAGAATGAAAGAGAAACAAAACTGTTTTCACACACAGATCTAGTCAAGCAAAACAAACTTTTTCCTTGGCCGTGTCCAAAAAAAAAAAAGTATGTTTCATTCTGCACTCTGAGTCCTTCACTATCTATCAGGAGATAAGGTAGTCATCATTATGTCCTCTGGATTTGTAATTAGTCATTATGTAGATCAGATTTCCCAATTCTTTCAATGTTGTTTGCATTTATCATATTGTTGTCTTTGTATAAAGTGTTCTCCTGGTTCTGTTCACTTCCCTCTGTTACATTTCATATAAGTCTTCCCAGGTTTCTCCAAAACTATCCTTTTCGTCATTTCCTAAAGCACACTAATATTCCATCATATTTATATACTATAACTCCTTTATCTATTCTCTAACTTAGGAGTATAATCTCAGATTCTTGTTCTTTACAACTCAAAAAGGCCAATAAGAAAGGACCTACTTGCACAAAAATATTTATAACTGCTTTTTTTTTTGTGGTAGCAAAGAATTGGAAATTGGAGGGATGTCCATCAATTGGGGAATGGCTGAACAAATTCTGGTATACAATTGCGATGGAATACTATAATATAAGGAATGAACAGGATGATTTCAGAAAGAACTGGAAAGACCTACATGAACTGATACAGATCAAATAAGCAGAATCAGGAGAATATTGTACACAGTTAACAGCTGTATTGTGGAATGATCAGTTCTGATAGACTTAGCTATTATTGGCAATACAGTGATCCAGGACAATTCTGAAGGATTTATGACAAAGAATGCTATCCACTGCCAGAGAGAGAATTGTCTGAGTCAGAATGCAGGTGAAAGCATATGATTTTTCATTTGTTTATTTGAATTTTTGTTTGGGGGTTTTTTGTTTTATATGATAATTCACTTACAAGAATGAACAATATGGAAATATGTTTTGCATGATAATACATGTATAACCCAATTGCTTGCCAGGTTGGGGGGGGGGGAAGAAAAGAAGGGAGGGAGATGATTTGGCTCATATAACTTTGGAAAACTTATGTGGAAATTTCTTATAACATGTAGTTGGCAAAATAAAGAAATAAAATCTCAAAAAAAAAAAAGGCCTATAAGTATTTTTATTCATCCTTATGCTTTGTTTTGCTTAGAACTAATCCTTCCCTTAATTGGCTCTTCCTCTAATTCTCTTCTTCCCTTTCCCTCCTGTTTTGTTGTTCAGTGAAATGTATTTCTGTACCTAGTGGTAAGTGTATATTCTTTTCTTGGACCCATTCAGATGAAAATGAGATTCAAGTGTCTGCCACTGGCTTCACCCCCCTTTCTTGTTTGTATAGATTTCTTTTTGTATACATAATTTATGTGTGATCATTTTCCCTTTCTTTTTTCTTCTAAGCTTAGTGTATTCCTCTTCCCTTCTTTTTCCAGTCTTCTCTTCAGATCAATAAGACATAACAGAACCATCCCCAGGAATCTTCTAATTAAATTCCCTCTCTGACCTCTGATGCTGTATCATCTATTCATGTTAGAATAGTAATACAGTTTTCCCTTGTTTAGTCCTTTATCACTGTTCATGTTTACCTTTTTTATGTTTCTCTTAACTCTTGTGTTTGAACTTCAAAGTTTCTGCACATCTCTGGTCTTTTCACCAGGAATGCTTAGAAGTTCTCTATTTCATTAAAGGTTGTGAGCTAGAAAAAATGACTTCTTCCAGATTTCCCCATCAGGATTTATCCAGACTTTTTTTTTCTTCTAGATCTGTTTGGAGAAGTTGGGGTTTGGGGGAGGAGCTTGCGGTCCTGCTTTCTGATACTCCACCACCTCTGTATTGTTCCAATAAGCTGGTCTCAACAGCAGATAACCAAACAGGGCAGGAGATGACTGCAAAAGTCACAATCACAAAGGAACATCTTGAAGTAATGAGAGCGCTGGAGAACTAACTCATAGACATAGACAGCAACAGAACAGTTTGTGAGAACATTGGGGAGTTGTAGACAGTTTTATTATCCTTAGTAACTTATTTTTTTTTAACCCTTACCTTCCATCTTGGAGTCAGTACTGTGTATTGGTTCCAAGGCAGAAGAGTGGTAAGGGTAGGCAATGGGGGTCAAGTGACTTGCCCAGGGTCACACAGCTGGGAAGTGTCTGAGGTCAGATTTGAACCTGGGACCTCCCGTCTGTAGACTTGGCTCTCAACCCACTGAGCTACCCAACTGCCCCTTCCCCTTTTTTAAGCTTTTTTTAAAAAATTGTATTTATTTAATAGAATGTATTCCCAGGTATCTCAGACTCTCCCCCCACCCAAAACCATAGACATTATCACCAACAAAAAGATATGTATAGATAGTTTGTGTCTTTCTTGTTCCTATTTTTCAGTTCATTCTTTGGAGGTGAACATTCACAAGATAGTCTTCAAATTTGAAATGTAATGTATATATATATATATATAATGTTAGCACACAAAGGAGCTTGAGATATAACCTAGTGCAAATCTCTACCTTTTACAGATAAGGAAACCGTGGCTGTTTTTGTGCAGAGGACTCTACACATCTGAAAATATCTAGAAGTCCTTACTATATTCTGTTAAATGTTGTAACCTTTAACTATGATATAGGAACATCATGGAAATTGCTGTTTGTGGTGACGGTTCCAAGTCATCAAAGAAAGGTACAATTTATGGTCAATGGTACATTCTGTTTAAGACAGCAAGAAAATATTGAATAGATTTTCAAAGAGTTTCAGTAAAAATAAAAAATGAAATGGTAAATAGCAGTGCAAACCTTAGCAATCCAGCGTAAGTGGCCATGGAGAAGAACTCAACACAGGGGAGTAGAGAGAAAACTGGATTTTGGAGTCAAAAAATTGAGTTAAGATTCTAGTTCTGTTACTCCCTATCTGTGTGACCTGGAGCAATTCATTTTCCCCTTCTGATCCTGAGCTTCTTACCTGTAAAAAGAAAGTATTAAACTGAAAGATCTCCAAAGCCTCTTTCATTTCTAACCTTCTGTTGTTGGTCAGTTGTTTCAGTCATGCAAGACTCTTTGTGACCCTATTTGGGATTTTCTTGGCAAAGATACTAGAATGGTCTGCCATTTCCTTCTGCAGCTCTAAGATAAGGAAACTGAGGCCCAAAGGACTAAGTGACTTGTCCAAGGTCACACAGAAACTGAGGCCAAAAGGGCTAAGTGACTTGTCCAAGGTCACACAGAAACTGAGACCAAAAGGGCTAAGTGACTTGTCCAAGGTCACACAGAAACTGAGACCAAAAGGGCTAAGTGACTTGTCCAAGGTCACACAGAAACTGAGACCAAAAGGGCTAAGTGACTTGTCCAAGGTCACACAGAAACTGAGACCAAAAGGGCTAAGTGACTTGTCCAAGGTCACACAGAAACTGAGACCAAAAGGGCTAAGTGACTTGTCCAAGGTCACACAGAAACTGAGACCAAAAGGGCTAAGTGACTTGTCCAAAGTCACACAGAAACTGAGACCAAAAGGGCTAAGTGACTTGTCCAAGGTCACACAGAAACTGAGACCAAAATGGCTAAGTGACTTGTCCAAGGTCACACAGAAACTGAGACCAAAAGGGCTAAGTGACTTGTCCAAGTTCACACAGTTAGTACATGTCTGAGGCCAGATTTGAACACAGGAAGATGTGTATTCCTGATTCTAAGCCCAGTGCTCTATCCACTTCACCATTTAGTTGTCTTCTAGACTTCTAAGATGCTATAATTCTTGAGGTTGTTCAGAACCACATAGGGCTTGTCTAACCATTGCTTCCAAAATTGATGGGGTGCCAATTCTCCTAGTCCAATAAAAAATACTCTTAAATGCAAAGCAGGCTAGAGCTGAGGATTCTCAGCTTTGGGAATATCAGAAGTATATGAAGACAAGTTCAAAAACCACATCCTACCCTCCCTTAATTTAAGCAATCATTAGATCCACAGATATTCAATGGGCATCTAATCCATGCTTAGCAAAGTCCTTTATCAGGTGCATCATGAATCAGTAATGTCAGAGCCAAATCTCTGTCTTTTTTCTAGGCAGGGAACGCCTAGAGCATGGACCATTGCACTTTGGCCAAAGAAAAAAGATCTTCCTTTTGGAAGATGATGAGCAGCAGACATGTTCATACCCTTAATGTGTTCTGTTTTCTGTGGGTGTGCTCATCTCTTTTAATATCTTTTGATCTCATCTATTAGACAATCCAGGAAGAAACTAGGAGGCACAATGGATAGAGTGCTGGGCCTGGAATCATGACGACTCATCTCCCTGAGTTCAAATCTGGCCTCAGGTAGTTAATAGCTAGGTGACCCTGGGCAAGTCACTTAACTCTGTTGGACTCAGTTTCCTCATCTGTTAAATAAGCTGGAGAAAGAAATGACAAACCAATCTAGTATCTTTGCCAAGAAAATCCCAAATGGGGACACCCAGAAAGGGACACAATTGAAAAAAACACTGAATAGGACTAGACAATGTTAGTCATGATTTCATTTCTTTTTCTTCATACAATGCATTAGCTACTAAGATGAGAGTTCAAATGTGGTACATCCCTGCCACTGATAGAGTATGCTTCTCTGTCTTTCTGGGTAATTTCTCTCTTCAGAGAAATTTTATGTTTGGATACAAAAGCAAGATGCTTCCCAACAAAATACCTGAATTTCCGTCCCCTTATTTAAAAAAAAAAAATTACCTGAGGGGGTCTATAATAAGGAAGAAAGGTTAGTAAGCATTTAAAAAAATAAAATGAACAACAGACAATTAGAAGTGATCCAAAAGTTATATGATAAAATTATTATAACTTTAGAAGTAAAAAGCAAGCTATAGGCAGTAGGTGTTTGCAGTTTGATGTAATTATTTTTGTTTTGCTTTATGAAAGGAAATGTTTGTTTTTAACATTTGTTAATGTCATGATTTTTTAAAAAAAAATTAAGTTATTTGAAAATAGTTGAAAAACAAAACAAAACAAAATAATGAGCTGCAAAGGCTAAGGTACCATAGGGTTGGATGTGTTCAGGACCAACCCTTAAATCATCAGAGCTAGTGGTAACCTATATGATGTGACTGAGGAGTCAAGTAAAAAAACAAAAAAACAAAAAAAAACCCCCACATTTATTAGACCTACTATGTGCCAGACACACTTCCTAGCACTGAAGTACAAAGAAAGGCAAGACAGTTCCTGCTCTCAAGAAGCTCACGGTTTAATGGAGACAACAGGAAATCAGGAAATAGCTATTTACAACATAAACTGGAAATAATCCAGGCACTAGCATTAAGAGGAAAAGGGAAAGACTTCTTGCAGAAAGAGGGATTTTAGCTGGTGCTTGAAGGAGAGCTAGGAAAGCCAGGAAGGAGACAAGAGGAGAAAGAGAATTCAAGGTATGGAGTCCATGAATATGTACATAATCAGGAAAGCCTCTTTGGACTTTAGAAGTCTCTTACAATCAACTGTGCCTTGACTCCAGGTCCAGAACCCAAATCTGGGAACTTTTAACCCTTTTGTGCCTGGAAGTCCTCCCTAGGAAGAACCCACTGCATTGATTGCCTTTGGCCCAGTTGGTAGCTTGTCAGTCGTGTAAGCTGAAGGTCCTGAGTTCGATCCCTGGAAGGGGGATGTGCTACAATGGGAGAAGCTTCTAAGGCAAAAGAATCACTTAGCTTTACCCTGGGGTCCTTTATTCAGTCTGCAGCTGCTAGCCTGAGATTCCCTTCAGGGTGGATTCTCACAGGAACCGGGAACAAGCACAAGCTTTGGGGGGTCTCCAACCTATAAGCTATTTCTAAAACTTGGGGTTCATCAGATCTCACTAAGCCACAAGTTTGGGGTCTCTAGATTCTACGTCAACACTTTCTTCCTTCCTTTGTTTGTTTGTTTCTTTCTTTCTTTCTCCCTTCCTTCTTTCCTCCCTTCCTTCTTCCCACCCTCCTTTCCTTCTTTCCTTCCTTCCTTCCTTCCTTCCTTCCTTCCTTCCTTCCTTCCTTCCTTCCTTCCAGACTCCTCTTAAATGCAGGGACCCTTGGAAGTCAGACCAAAATGTCTTTAGCTTTTTTTTTTTTTTTTAAACCCTTGTACTTCGGTGTATTGTCTCATAGGTGGAAGATTGGTAAGAGTGGGCAATGGGGGTCAAGTGACTTGCCCAGGGTCACACAGCTGGGAAGTGGCTGAGGCCGGGTTTGAACCTAGGACCTCCTGTCTCTAGGCCTGACTCTCACTCCACTGAGCTACCCAGCTGCCCCCATGTCTTTAGCTTTTAATGCCTCAAGGGCCTTAGTTTATCAAGCTCTTTCCATTCTTGGACAACTAGAAGTGAAAGTGAAAAATCTGACCCAGCATCCAGACCCCTTAGAGGGCCAGGGGAAAAGCAATGAAACCTGGGAGAGAGAAAAGTCTCTGAAGGTGAATTTCTGTATATTTCACAGTTTAGTGGGCCACACCGAGAAAGTAAGCCCCTCGAGGGGAAGGAGCTTTTTGCTTTTTGTTTTTGTTTCTGAATATCTGTTCTCTAGTCCATACTTAACAAAAGCTCATTGAATTGAATCCAATGTTGAGGACTGTGGTGGTGTAACTTTGGAGAAGTTTAGTTTTCACTGAGCTGGTCTTCTGCAAAGACAATGAAAGAGAAGGAAAAGGAGAAAAGAAAGCCATCTGGCTATTCTGAATTTGTGCATGTTCAATTTGTTTCAGGATATTCATAGCTCTGCAACATCTTCCACCTTCTATCACAAAAAAGGTTGAAACTGATGTGTCACCTGAAGAGGAAAGGTTGGACCATAAACTTTTACAAGAACAAGATCTAGTCCTTTCCGATGGGTCATTGTAGGGTTTGTTGGTTTGTTTGTTTTTTAACCCTTCCTTTCTGTCTTAGTATCAATTCTAAGACAGAAGAATGGTAAGGGCCAGGCCCCTCATGGCAAACCTATGACATTTTCAAAGACACACGGCTGCATGCAGAGAGGTATGTTATTTAAACTATAAATATGGCGAAATTGTCATTTTTTTTTTCTCAAAGTGATATACCACTCGAGTTATGCTCAGTTTTTTGTTGAATTTTGACACACCAAGCTCAAAATGTTGCCCATCACTGGGCTAGGCAATGGGGTTATATGACTTGCCCAGGATCATACAGCTAGCAAGTGTCTGAGACCAAGATTTGAACCTGAGTCCTCCTGAATCCAGGCCTGGCACTCTATCCATTGTGCTACCCTAGGTGTAAAGTTTTTAATTAAACAAGGGAGAGAGGTAATTACAAAAAAAAAATTAAGTAATCAGAACTAGGAAAATGATCCTGAAAATGTAAAGAACAAATAAACAAAAAGAGAAGCAGCATTGTAAATTGTCTAGGATCTAGTGCTCTGGAAGACTTGGGTTCAACTTTTACCTCTGATACACCCTCACTGTATGATTTTGGGCTAGGAACTTAACCCATCCATGCCTCAGGAATTCTTTAAAACTGTACATTACAGAGCGGGTGCCATTCTGCACTGCAGAGAGTTTTCTCCCTGGGAGTTCTCCAGTCAATACTCATTTTTCTGATCATCTACTATGTGCCAGCACTGTGCTAAGCAGTGGGGATACAAATATGAAAAAGTAAGGTCCCTGCCTCCCTAGAGTTTACCATCTAGTGAGAGAAGCCAAAAACAAAAGATAAAAACCTTGGCTGGAAGCTGGGAAAAACTGGAGAAGTACCTGGTGTGGAGGAATGGTGGTGAAGTCAAAGAAATTCAAAATGAGTTCAGCCTAGTGTGGAATGTGGGAAACAATGAAGGCAGCTAAAGGGCATTCGATAGAGAGCTGGATTTAGAGTTAGGAAGACCAGAGTTCAAATCTAGCTTCAGACATTTAGTGGATTTGGATTTCATAGCTGTGGGTAGATCTGGTGGATCTTTCTCAGCCTCAGTTTCCTCATCTGTAAAATCAAAATAATAGTAATACCTACTTGGCAGGATTATTGTGAAGAGCAAGTGAGATGACACAGGTAAACTGATTCGAAAATCTTAAAGTGCTACATAAATGCTAATTGCTATTGTTAAATCATAGGATTGATTCTGTCTCTCCTCTTCCCCCCAACAAAAAATCCGCAAAATTGAACTTATATATAAGGTCCAAGGCGTTTGACCCTGGAAAAGAGTGGAGAATTTTCACTTCTATCCCTCTGTGCAGAGATTAGGAACTCTGGAAATGGAATACCTCATCCTGAGACAGACTTCATTGATGTGTTGATTGAGTTTGCTGAATCACTTTTCTTCTCCATTCTTTTGTTGGTTATTCTTTATTACTGGGAATGGTTCACTGGAAGAGGTGGGGAGGGCAAGGAAGAGAGAAAGATTGAAATAAAGGTGATATCAATTAATCAATAAACATGTATTAAGTGCCTACTATGTGCCAGGTACTGTATTAGGCACTGAAGAGAGAATAAGAGGCAAAAGAGTTCCTGCCCTCAAGGCACTTACAATCTAATGAAATAATAAATAAAAATATATTATAACCTCTGTTCCTTTTTTATTGTTGTATTTATTTTTTACTTTTTAAAACCCTTATCTTCTATTTTAGAATACTATGTATTGGTTCCAAGGCAGAAGAGTGGTAAGGGCTAGGCAATGGGGGTCAAGTGACTTGCCCAGGGTCACACAGCTGGGAAGTGTCTTGAGATCAAATTTGAACCCAGGACCTCCTGTCTCTAGGCCTGGCCCTCTATAACTAGAACTTTAAGGTTTTCAAACAGCTTTACATGTGTCATCTTATTTCATCCTCATGGCAACCCTGTGAAGTAGGTGTTATTATCCCATTTTTCAGATGAGGAAATTGAGGGTCAGAGAAGTTAAGAGACTTGCCCAAGGTCATACAGTTAGGAAGTTTCTGAAGTGGATCTTGAACCTAGACAGTCCAGGTCTCCTTTGGTTCAAAAATACATAGATTCAGTTCTAGTTTACATAGAATCATTGGGAACTTTAAAAAAACAACAACAACAACAACAACAAAAAACCCATCCTTACTTTCTTAGTAACAAGTCTAAGTTGAAGGGCAAGGGCTAGGCAAATGGGGTGAAGTGACTTGCCCAGGGTCATATAGGTAGGAAGATCTGAACCCAGGTCCTTCTCCCTGCCCCTAGCTGTTTTTGAGAAAAATCTTTGAGTCAGCTCATGAGTCAGGAGGGGGGGGAGGATATTTGGATTTGGGGTTCAGCACATTAGTGAGACTGGTATAAGTTTCTGGTTCACTAATTCAGCTCAAGTCCCTAGTTCAGACATGCTCCCTAGTTACCCTTGGAGAATTTGTAATCTAGCTCAGAACAAGGAGCCGACTTTGGGGGAGAGAAGAGACAGGGAGACAAGAGTCAGCTGCTATGAAACATTTGGGTGGGATAGCAATAAGGATCAGGAAAAGCCAGGTCAATGGTGTGTCCTTCCGAGATGAAGGAAAAAGGGCAACAGAGATGATCTGTGCTCCCCGAGACTCAGCATAGGAGGATCTCTCTTGGACTCTAACCCCAGAGAGACCACCAGCTGTAACTTGTTACTATAAATCCTCAGGATTTCAGGGTTCCTTTTTTTTTTTCTGCAGCCAAGAACCATATGAGAAGACAGGAATAAATTGTCTAAATTTGCTGATGTTATGAACATGGGGAGGAATTGGAATCTGCACACTTTAATGGTGCCATCCACACACATAGCACTTAGAGAGAGATCAGTATCATCCTCACCTAATCTAGGCAAGTATCAGACAAACCGAGATGGGCCCTGAGCCCCCACCCTGGGATGGGTGCCTATCACCCTAGCAAGCCCCCACGTCTTCAGATGGCTCCCCCTACCGAAGGGCCTATCTCAGAGCCAAGGGAGAGCCTCCACATCAAATGCATCCCACTCAAGGTTCTATAGAGAGAATACTTTCCTAGGACTTGGGAGATCAGAAGAAGATTGAAATAGTTGGGAAAGGCTTTAGGACAAGGGTAGGAATGGTATGGTAGCAATAATCACTATGTGATGGCCCAAAAGCTTTAGTTCAGTTTTAGCCTATTAAAACGTTTTTGTTGTTGATCAGTCATGTCAGAATTTTCCTGACCCTATTTGGAGTTTTCTTAGCAAAGATACTGGAGTAGTTTGCCATTTCCTTCTGAAATTCATTTGACAGATGAGGAAACTAAGGCAAATAGGCTTGTGATTTACCCAGGGTTACATACATTATTTCTTTTTCTTTTTTTCTTTCTTTTTTCTTTTTCTTTTTTTCTTAAAATCTTTGCCTTGAGCCTTATAATCAACACTGTGTATTGGTACCAAGGCAGAAGAATAGTAAGGTCTAGGCCAGTGATGGGCAACCTTTTGAGCTTGGTGTGTCAAAATTCACCAAAAAACCGAGCATAACTCGGGTGGTGTGTCACTTTGAAGAAAAAACCATAATTTCACAATATTTATAGTTTAAATAACAAAAAATGTATAGTTGTAATATATAACTGTATTTAATAAACCCAAATAGGTAAATGAATATAGGTAGAATTGTCAGCTATAGTGTACAGAGTGTCTACACTACACTACAGCAAATGTTTCATCCTTGGCATATGGCCCCCATACTTCTCTGTATGTGACCGTGTGTTATCGAAAATGGTTATGTGTGTCAGTGCTGACACATGTGTCATAGGTTTGCCATCGCTGGTCTAGGTAATGAGGGTTAAATGGCTTGCCCAGGGTCATATAGCTAGGAAGTCTCTGAGGCTAGATTTGACCCCAGGATCTCCTCTCCTGGCCTGGCCTCAATCCACTGAACCACCTAGCTGCCCCCTCACAAACATGATTTTACTTGATCCTCTCAACAATACAATACATGTTACTGGTATTATTATTATTATTCTAAACCCTTAACTTCTGTGTATTGGCTCCTTGGTGGAAGAGTGGTAAGGGTGGGCAATGGGAGTCAAGTGACTTGCCCAGGGTCACATGTTTCTGGTATTATTATCCCCAATTTATAAATGAGGGAACTATTTTGGAATAAAGTGACTTACTCACAGCCACACAGCTAACAGATACTATAAGTAAGTTTCGAATAGAGGTCTCTCCTAAATGCAAGGCATGCTCTTTCCACTCACTATAGCACGTGCTAGACATATAACCTTAGGGAAGCTGCTTAATCTTTCACTTTCCTTATGTATAATATGAGAAGGTAAGACTAGATAACCCCCGAAATCTAAAAATACAATCCTATGATAAATCAATATCAAATGGGCCCCTGAAAGGATGAATCATCCAGTCACAAACATTGATCAATTGTTTACTATGTACCAGACATGGTGCAAAGCATTAGAGATTCAAAGACAAGAGATAGTCCTTGCTCTCAAGGAGCTCATAGTCTAGTGGGAGACACAAACAGCTGTGTAAAAACAAGAGATAAATAGATAGAGAGAAATGGAGATGGATAGAGATGGAGAAATATAGAGTCATAGAGAGAGATGGATAGATAGAGGTAGGGAGATAGAGATGACTAGATAAAGAAAGAGAAAGAAAAAGGTTGAGAAAAAATATAAAGAAACCGAGATAGAAATAAAGAGAAATGATAGCTATAGAGGGATAGAGAAAGATAAAAGGAGAGATATAATGGTGGAGAGATAGAGATGAGACAGAGAGCTAGAAAGAGAGATAGGTAGATACAGAGATGTAGATAGGGACATAGAGATATAGAAAGAGGTAGAGATAAATATTGAGAAATAGAGATAGAAATAGAGATAGATGATAGCTATAGCAAGATGGATAGATGGAGGAAGAGAGATAGAGATAGGTAGATATAGAAAGAGAGATACATATGTGAAAATTGGGGGAAATCTCATATGAAAGGTACTAGCATTGAGGGGATGGGGGTGGCACCAGAAAGGACTTCTTAAAAAAGGAAGGATTTTAGCTAAGACTTAAAGGAAACCAGGAGGCAGAGATAAGGAAGGAGAGAATTCCAGAGAGAGGGACTGCCAGTGAAGAGAGGAAACAGATATAAGTATTATTACTTGCTATTTATTATTGTATGAATTGGGTGACTGAGAGAAGTGTTGCTTTAAAGTTCTATTGGTTGCTTTGCATCTGAATTTGAGAGGGTGTATTGGGTATACTCCCCAAAGAGGTAAAATGGAATATAGGAAAGGATGGGGTTAAGGAAGTTTTAAATGAGAGCTGACCAGGACCATTTGTGGCCCCAGAATGATGATAACAGATACAATCAATCACCAAGCATTTATTAAGTGCCAACTGTGTGCTAGATACTGTGCTAGGTACTAAGAGACAGAAACAATCAGGGCCTGTGGTAGTTTACCAAGAAGTCTTTTGGGAAGAAGCCTCAGAGGATTTTAATCATCTTGATACCTAGGAAGTCTGACTATCAAGAGATTTGTTTAAGTGATCTAGAGGGATATGTTATATTTGTCTTCCTTCGTGAGTTGGTCACCAATTATGTGGGTAACAGGTGCCAGCTGATCTCTTTTCTAGAGGGGAAAGCCTTAAGGAATGTCTCTTCCTTCCAGCTTTTAAAGAAAATGAAGGGTTCTTAGATTCGATGAAGGAAATAATTCAGGAAGGAAGTCAGGAAGAAAATAGTCCTGAGGGATTGGAGGCAAACCCAAGTTACCATCAAAGAGGTCATCCAGTGGAAGAATGGGACATGTTAAAAGAGAAGAAGGATATTGGTACTATGGGAATTACACAAAAATATAGTCTGTCCACAGAGAGTAAATTTACATATCCAGGAGAATCAAGGCAACCAAATTCATTACAGACAGAGGATACAGAAGCACTAGCAAGCTACAATAATCCTATTAACACACTGGCAGAAAAAAAGTTTGGACAAGAAGGTTGATGACTTTCCTCTCTGATCCCTTCAGGTACAGAAATATTCACATGAGGATAAAAAATGGATAATTAAGAGTAATCTTGCCAAAATTTTTATCAGTCATGATAGACGAAGATCTTAAACCCGGTGGAAAGTTAGTGCCTCTCTCTAGTGCCCCCTCTATCTCATCCTCAATTTTTTTCATCTTTCTTATCTCCTTCTGCTCAATTCTCATGATTACTTTGTCTTTCCCTTTTCATTTTGGTCTGGATCTGAGTTTTCATGGGCATAGGAAGTGCCCAAATAGGGAAACTCTCTTTCCCAAGGTAGATAGTTTTTGTTGAGTTGTTTCAGTCATGTCCAACTCCTTCATAATCCTATTTGGGGTTTTCTTGGCAAAGATACTAGAGTGGCCCTTTCTTTCTCCACTTCATTGGACAGATGAGGAAACAAGCCAATAGAAGTTAAGTGACTTGCCCAGAGTCATACAACTATTACGTGTCTGAGGTTAGATTTGAACGCAGGTTTTCCTGATTCCAGGTCTGGCCTTCTATCTACTGCAATAGTATAATATATAGTCTTTTTCTTATAACCCTTACCTTCTATCTTATAATCAATACTGTAAGGACTAAGCAATGGTGTTTTAGCTAGAAAATGTCTAAAGACAGATTGAACCCAAGACCTTCCATTTCTGAACTTCGCTCTCAATCCACTGAGCCATGTAGCTGCCTCCATACAGTATATAGTCTTAAGGAGTTGCCTGGAACACAACTTGGAATCATGCAACTAGTATATATCAGAGGCCAAATGAAGTAGGATCTCTTAACTAACAATGATCATGATCTTATTTTCTTTAGCTGTCCTCTATGCTTGGAGTGCTCTCCCTTTTCATCTCTGCTTCCTGGTTTTCCCTGCCTTCCTTCAAGTCTCAGTTTAAGTCCTACCTGTTATAGGAAACCTTTCCCAAAGCCTTTTAATTCTGGTGCCTTCTCTCAGTCGATGTTTTTTTTTTTTTTTTTTTGTCGTTGTTCTTATAATAATGTTTATTTTTTTAAAAAGTTAACATGGTTACATAATTCATGCTCTTACTTTCCCCTTTACCACCCCCACCTCCCCCCCCCCCATAGCCGATGCACATTTCCACTGGTTTTAACATGTGTCATTGATCAAGACCTATTTCCAAATTGTTGATAGTTGCATTGGTGTGGTAGTTTCGAGTCTACATCCCCAATCATGTCCCCTTCAACCCATGTGTTCAAGCAGTTGTTTTTCTTCTGTGTTTCCACTCCTGCAGTTCTTCCTCTGAATGTGGGTAGCATTCTTTTCCATAAATCCCTCAGAATTGTCCTGAATCATTGCATTTGCTTCTAGTACAGAAGTCCATTACATTCTATATTACCACAGTGTATTGGTCTCTGTGTACAATGTTCTTCAGGCTCTGCTCCTTTAGCTCTGCATCAATTCCTGGAGGTCTTTCCAGTTCACATGGAGTTCCTCCAGTTTATTATTCCTTTGAGTGCACTAGTATTCCATCACCAGCATATACCACAATTTGTTCATCCATTCCCCAATTGAAGGGCATACCCTCATTTTCCAGTTTTTTGCCACCACAAAAAGCATGGCTTCAGTCGATGATTTTTATGTATTCTGTTAGCAGTTTGCTAGTACATAATTGTTTGCATGTTGGTTCCTCCCTTAGATTGTGACCTCCTTGAAGGCAGGGCTTTTGTCTTTATATCCATAGTGCTTAACTCAGTGTGCTTATTGACTAACTGAATGATAATGATGATACCCAACCTTTTTACATTATGCATTTTCTGATTCGATTTTTTAAAAGAAAGGATTGGTTACTAAGTGGGTTGAATGAATGAATCAAAAGCCTTTAATAAGCTTTTACTATATGAAAAACAGAAAAGTGGAGATGGTTTCCTGCTCCCAGAAAGCTCATATTTAATAAGGGAGACAACACGTATAGGAGATTTTAATGGCAAGTGACATGAAAAAGTTCCATAGACCTTAGGATGCAGCAGTAAAAGAAAGGGTAATCTATCTTCTTTAATGTCATTTCCACTGAAAAATCATATCCATTTCCAATGATCAGAGTTCTAAGTGAAGACTGAAACATATTTTTGCTTGCCTTTTTTTTTGGCTATATGTCTAATATGGAAAGAGATTTTGTATGACTTCATAGGTATAAGTGATATTACATTGCTTCTCAAAAGGTTGTGGATCAGTGGGAGGGAAGGAGAGAATTTGGAAATCAAAGAATTTTTAAATGAACATTAAAATTTAAAAACAAATGTTAAAAATAGTTTTTACATGTAATTGGGAAAATATTTTTAAAAATAGATGTTAAAATAAAATATAATTGTGAAAAAAAAAAACATTGCAAAATAATCTAGTTTCCTTTTTGTCCCTTTAGGCTAAGCAGACTGATAGATTAGATGAATGCTTTTCATATAGGATACTTTGATTTCAGTGATTTGTAAGTAATTTGACCAAGTTATTCATCATTGCCTTCTGGACAAGATGAAGAAATGTTAAATGGCTGTTGATACAATTAGTTGTAGTCTCAGCTAGTTGAATGTCTGTGATCGATGAATTTTGTTTTATCACTCAGTATCTCTAATAGTATGATGTAAGTCTCTGCCATTGGCCCTCAGATAGTCACCATTTTTATCAATAGTTTGAAAACATAAAGGGCATGCTCATCAAACCTCTATTTAAACATGAAAGCTAGATGGGTATTTATTGGATGACAATATCAAAATCTTGAAAGATCTCAAAAGGTAGAATGGATTTATAGAGATAAAATTTTATAAGAATACTCTATGGACATTAGTTGGTTGTGAGCTGAATAGAGACTGAACAAGGGTGTTATAGTAGCCAAAAAGGTTGATTTAATCTCAGGCTGCATATTTAGTGTTTATAACAAGAAGTTTATAATGCCAAGAAACTCTTATCAATTCAATTCAGGGAAGGTTAGGTGGATCAGTGGATAGAGAGCCACACCTAGAGACAGAAGGTCCTGGATTCAAATCTGAAAGTCAGACACTTCCTAACTGTTCTGGACAACTCACTTATTCCCAATTGCCTAACCCTTATTGCTCTTCTGTCTTGAAACTAATATTTAGTATTGATTATGAAGTAGAAGGTAAGGGCTTAAAAGAGAAAAAAAACCATGAATCAGAAAAGCATTTCTTTTTTTTAAATGTATTTAATTAATTAATTTAGAATATTTTTCCTTGATTACATGATTCATGTTCTTTCCCTCCCACCTCCAATAGGCAACAAGCATTTCCACTGGGTTTTACACGTAGCATTGTTCAAAACCTATTTCCATGTTATTAATATTTGCAATAGAGTCAACGTCCCGAATCATATCCCCCATCAAACCATGTGATCAATCATATTTTTTCTTCTGCGTTTCTATTCCCTCAGTTCTCTCTCTGGATGTGGATAGCATTCTTTCTCATAAATCCCTCTGGATTGTCCTGGATCATTGCATTGCTGCTAGTAGAAAAGTCCATTACATTTGATTGTGCCACAGTGTATCAGTCTCTGTATATAAGGTTCTCCTGGTTCTGGTTCTTTCCCTCTACATCAATTCCTGGAGGTCATTCCAGTTCACATAGAATTCCTCCAGTCCATCATTCCCAGAAAAGCATTTTTTAAGTCTCTACTATGTGGAAATGCATTGTGCTAGGTCCTCAGAATAGAAGAACAAAATCAAAATAACCCCCTGTTCTCAAGTGGCTTACATTTTACAATACCACATAGATATAGACAAATTAATATAAAATACAAATAAAGTAATATAAAGAAACAAATTTCAAGAGAGGGAGAGTTAATTGGCTGTGAAGTTTCTGAGAAAGGCTAGCAGGCCACTTTTACTTTAACAAGGAATATATGAAGGAGTATTAAAAGAAATAAAGTTGGTGAAGTTCCTAGATTATGGAGGACAGTATATCCTGAGATGAGGATTTCTTATTGGAGGCTTTTGTTCATCTTTCAGTTTTGAAGAGGACCAATGACATCATGAGGGTGATGTCTTGACTTGCTCATGAATTGGATTAAGAGAGCCAGAGTTGGACAAAGAAAGCCTCACTCTCTCTTCCAGAATCACTGAAGTCCAGTGGCAGGACAAAAGTCAGGATGACTGGCGATGGCCCAAGCTGCGGTGGATGATTTTGGTGTCTTTGAGGTCTGACCAAGCTCTAAGTTCTCCATAGCACCTGCTTCAGCCGCCTTCATGGCCCTTGGAACAAATTGTTCTCATCTTCCCATTCCAACAGGTAAGTCTTCACTTGCTTGAGGTAGACATCCCTCTAGTCACTGATGGGTTGGAGACCTGTTGTTTCCTTTTGCTCTGGTTTAGCCCATCTGCCCAGGTGGTTTTACCCAGCTGTGACTGCTGCACATACTACAGCTTCTTGGAGCCACCAGTAAGAGCTGGGGTAGCAAGGGGACACCAAAGGTGGATGTGCAGCCCTGATAATGGCTCAGCAAGCCCTCACACCAGAAGTGCTGGTCTTTCCTATTATCCCATATACCTCCCTGTACCCTAAAGGCAATAAAGAGTCACTAAGGATTTTTGAGTAAGAGTACAACAGCCAGATCTGTATCAGGAATATCAGTTTGGTAGCAGTGCAAAGGATGGATAAGAGAGAGGAAGGACCAGAAGCAAAGAGAACAAATAGGATCTTGTAATAGTTTAAATGAAAAGGTTTGAACCATGGTAGTCATAGTATGTGAGAAATGGGGAGGTAGAATCAACAAGAATTAGCAACTGTGTAGTAAGCCAGTTAATTAGCATCTATTAAGCATCTAGTATATGCCAGGCACTGTGCTAAGTTTCTGGAGAAACAAGCAAAAAGCCCTGCTTTCAAGGAGCCCACATAGGAGGAGACAACCTGCAAAACAAAACAAAACAAACAAACAAAAAAAACACATTATAATTAACTGGAAATGATCCAGAGATGGAATATATGAGGATAAAGAGTTGAGGATAGTGGCAGCTAAGTGACTCAGAGGTTTGAAAGCCAAGCCAAGAGATGCGAGGTCCTGGGTTCAAATTTGAGCTCAGATATTTCCTGGGCAAGACACTTAACCCTTACCACTCTTCTGCCTTGGAATCAGTCCTTAGTAATAATTCCAAGCGGAAGTTAAGGGTTAAAAAAAAGGGGTTCTCAACTATTGGTTGGGAACCTGGGTGATTGGAAGTACTTCCTGCAAAACAGGGAAGTTAGGAGAAGAAATAGGGTTGAGGAGAAATATAGAGGGGGTTTTGTAGATGTTGAGTTTGAGATTTAGAAAGGGATTATCCAGGAAGAGATGTCTAGCAAGCATTAGGTTACATGGGACTAGAATTCAGAAAGAAATTTAGGACTAGTCATATCAATTAGAAATTAATCTGCATAGAAATTATAATCAAGCCCTTGGGACCTCATGGTCATACCATATCTGGAGATATTTTGTTTACACCTGGTCATCATATTTAAAAAGGGACATTGGGGACAGCTAAGTAGCCCAGGGGATAGAGTGCCAGGGCTGCCAGGACTGGAGTCAGGAGGACATGTATTCAAATCTGGCCTCCCACACTGCCTACTTGCATGACCTCCGGAATGTCACTTAACCACAATTGCCTACCCCTTGCCACTCTTCTGTCTTGGAAGACTGATACTACAGAAGGTAAGGGTTTTAAAAAAAAAGGACATTGGCAAACTGGAGCTTCTCAGTGGGGTGACCAGTGCAGAGGTCATTTGACATACACAAAGAAGGTAAGCTAGTCTTAAACTCTATTTCAGGGACCTTTCCATTACAACACACTGCCTTCCTACGGTCACACTCTTCTAGTATAAAAAACTAAAATTATCTCTAACCAACTCTTCAGGCTTAGGGGCCCCAGATGCCTCAAGTCCCTGGTTTCTCTTAATTTTCCCTAAAGAGAGAAGGCTTTGGGATCATAAGAGAATGTCCTTGAGTCTCAATTTTTCCTTACCTACAAAAGGAAGGCTTACCTATCCTAGTTATCTCCCAAGTTTGTTGTAAGGATTAAATAATAATGCCTGTGAATCTTTGGAAATTGTAAAGCACTAATAAGATATAACATGACTTTAATAGTTTATATATGTAAATTTATGTATGAAATCTGTGGTATATAAATATTATATGAAAACAAAATATACCATAAGCCACTCTATTACTCTTTTAAAAAGTTCAGCCAGATTGGTAAAGGAAAGGGAAAAATTCAAATCTGGTTAGGTGAGATTAGAGGTTTAAATTAACGCCCCTCCAAAAAAAAACAAGAACAAAAACCTAGATTTGAGGTTTATCTCCCTGGATAGGAGAGATCCAGGTTGTTCCTCCCTCCCTAGGGATAACTGAAAAGATTCCCTCCAGTGTCCCCTCAAACAGGGATCTGGGATGTTGTGTGAATGTGCTCTGGGTGAAGAATGAGGAGACAGCAGTCCTCTTTGTTCATCAGCCGGGGAAACTGAGGCCTGAGGGCGGGAGGGAGGGAACGGAGGTGACTCGAGGCTGGGTCACCGGGTGAGTCAGTGGTGTGGAGCCAGGCAAGATTGCAGTCATTAACATTTACTGGCCCGCCGCCGCCGCCGCCGCGACTCGGGGGCCACCGCCCAGGCACTGACACTCCGAACCCAACAGTCCTTGAGTCCCAGTCCGACTCATTCTCCTTCCTAAGTCCTTAGGTCATCAGGCCAAGGGTGTCACTGGGTGCAGTTCTAGGAGCACCCCTACTGCGGGAATTGGGGGGGAGGGGAGGCGGAGGCCCTTGCTCCCTCTCCCCGGTTTGCTCCACCTCCATCCTCCCTCCTCCCCTCCCTCGCGCCCCGGGTGGCTCGGCCCCTGGGCAGGCTCTCGGGCAGCTGGCAGGGGATGCTTGCACCGCCGCGAGCAGCGCCCGGAGCCTGGCGAGGGCGCGCGGGAGAGCGCGGGCACCGGCTCGAGAGCGCCTGGCTCAGGGGAGAGCCCGCCCTTGCCCCCTCCCCAGTCCCCCTTCTCTCCCCCATTTTGCAGGAGCCTCCACTGCCCCGCAGCTACGCTTCCCAGGACGCCGCGAGCGCGAGCGCGAGCGCGAGCGCGCGCATTGAGAAAGCTCTGCGGCCGCTGAGTAATTGCAGCCAAGCCGCCGCCGAAGCCCGGGGCTCATGAAGCTGCTGCCGCCACGGAGCTGAGTCACAGACAGAGACTGCCGCCGGGGATGTGGCATTTGGGACTGCGCGCGCACACACACACGCTCACACACATGCACGTGATCCGCGGTGGGTGGGGGGAAGGTGAAACCCTTGAACACACACGAACTTGCACAGTCCCTCGAGCCAAGGGAAGGGTTAAGGACTGTGCACTCTTCCTTCCCCCACCTTTCTGCAGTGTGGCTGCCAGAGCGTCCCTTTCTGCACACTTTATAGTTGAGAGTGGAGAGAAAACCAGCTCCTGCATCTCTATCCCTCCTCTCTCGTGTCCGTTACCCTCCCTCCTTCCAACACCGACCCTTCCCACTCCAGCCCTGCTGGAGACCAGTACTGGCCCGCCTCCCTTTTCTCCTCCCTCCACCTCGTTCCGCGGAGCTAACTGACGTGTTTAGGTTTGTGCCTATATTCTGACACCCATGCATTACCATTCCAAATTTCCTCCACCTATACCCGGTGGATAATGGGCACAGAGGGTAGAGTGGTTCTAAAGGGTCCCTGGGAGATGGCAAAGGATATCCCTTCCCTAGGGTTTAAGCCTACCCCTGTAATCAGACTGGCTGGTGCCGCCTGGTGTGTTGGGAGCCAGGGTCACCCAGAGGAGACTGAGTAGAAGAAAGGGAGTCTCTTTGAGCACCCCCTCGGGAAAGGAAGTGAGCTGTCAAAATTTCACCCTGGTGTAGACAGAAGGCTGGGTCCCTGTGGCCAAGGGCGCCTAGGGGTGGCCAGCAGTGGTGTTGTCAGCAGTCTTTGGAGGAGGGCAGAACTAGTACTTAAAAACTTAAAAATAGTCCTGCAGTGTGGAAAACACTGGGACCTTTAACTCAAATCTTCACAGCACCAGGGGAGCTTAGTCTGATCTGGTCTAGTCTGAGCCCAAAGTAATGTCGAACATACTTATTAAGAAACTATTACCTTTCTTTAACTAGTTTACTGAGAATTTCCCGTTTCTTTTCTTGGGTAGTGGCAATGGTAGTCCAAAGGAAATTCTGAAATTAACCTTTGGCATTTGAGTTTGTCTGGGAGTTAAGAGTCCTGGGTTCTAGTCCTTACTGGTCTAGATGAGCCACCCTGGGATGGCTGCTTACTGGGCTAGCTGTAAGATTCATCAGAAAGAAGACATATGTACAGGAAATATATAGGTGCTCTAAAACCATGTCTGGAAACAGGGACATTTTAAGAGACCATAGGTTTTGTCCCTGTCCCTCTCCCTCCCATTCCCCTTTAAGCTAGGGGAGATAAAAAAGGGAAATATGGACATAAAATCATTTTAAAACTGTTTGTTTTTATGAACTGTATGATATATTTGGTAAAAAAAAAAAGCCCAGGGACTGTATTTATAATTCATATGAGGTCATGATAACCTTTGAATTCTGTTCAGTTGCATCAATTATTTCTGTAGCACCTATCAACACAGGGAAAAGCCACCCAGCTGATAAGTCCTCTTGTTTTCCAAATCATGTTAGACTCTGTAGACCTTCCTACTAAAGAAGTCTCAGTGAAATAAACAATGGCAGTCCCAAGATGGAGGAGAAACTGTGAGAAAGACTTTTTTTTTTTTTAATAGAGGGAGAAAAGAATGAATACCAACAGGTGATGTCAACTAAGTATGTCATATTGTGGATTGCCATAAAGGTTTTATTGCCCTGTCTCAGGGAGGGCCTGCCTGCCTAACTCACCTACATGGCTCCACTTGTGGGTGAGTAATGTGGACATCCCAAGTCAGTGCCAGGAAATAAACTTTTTACTGCATCCTCAGGAGCTCTTCTGATCACCCTTCTCCCTACAGAGCCTCCTCCACCCCATCTTCTCCCACCTCATTCCCCTCCCCCAAAGAAGTATGAGATACGGGCCCAGAATGTAGATTGGCCAAAACCTCTAAGGCTGTCCTATGGTTCTTTCCCTGCAGAGGTCATGGGAATGGGCACTTCTGTCATGGGTGCTGAAAGAACTGAAGTTGAGTAAGGTGCAAGCCAGGGGAGAGGGGGGAGATGGCTGAAAGAAGCTAAACTTTGAAAGAAGTCAAGGGAACAATTTATTTAAAAGGCTTTAATTGGCCCTGTTCTGGAGAACTCACTCCTCCTTTGCTAAAATCCCTGTGCTTTCCAGGCTAGCTCAGACCTGCATTACAGGATTACCTGAGCCTGCCTCTTTTTTTTTTTTTAAACTTCTCTTTGAACACTGTAAGAGTGAGTCTATGTCCTTCTCTCTCACTCCTTGTTCTCCCTCAGCATATGAGGTGTGTATGTGTGTCTCTGTGTGTGCAGTTTTGTCTGTTGACTTCTTGATCTATCTAAATTATCTATCTTTACCTGTATTCTCTACCAAAGAGATCAGATGACTGTCTTTGGGCCTCTGTTGGTTTTCCCAGCCCTACTGACTGATTCACTGACTCATTTGGGGCGGGTCTGCAGTACAACCAAAGCCCAAAATGCAGAGGCACAAACCCAGAATCATTTGTTAGAGGAGAGGGTGTGAGGACATAACTACTCGAAACTACCAAACAAAAGAGAGGCTCCAAGTACCTTTCCAGGCTCTACTCCCTTTCACATACTCTGTGGTTCCATCCACCTGGACTGATATTGTTTCTCATAGATGATATTCATATATAATTCTCATATAAAATAACCATTTACAATAATCCTTGCTTTGTGTCTGCACAAGCTGTGCTAGGATGCACCCTTCTCACCCCTAACCCTAAGAATTCCATTTCCTTTGAAAATTCAGCTCAGGGACAGCTAAGTGACACAGTGTACCAGGCCTGAAGTCAGAAGAACCTGGGTTCAAATCTGACTTCAGACACTTCCTCACTGTGTGACCCTAGGCTAGTTACTTTGCCTCTTTTGCCTAGCCCTTGCCCTTCTGTCTTAGAGTTGTTACTAAGACAGAAAGTAAACTTTTTTTTTTTTTTAAGGAAAAAGAAAACTCAGCTGAAACACCACCTTTTATATAAGATTGTTTCTGATCTCAGCTATTAGTGTTCTTGCCCCTTTAAATGGCTTTTACTTTGTATATATCTTCCATATATTGTGCTTACATGTATATATATCATCTCTGTTAACATGTCACTATTTTGTAAATTGTAAACTCTTTGAGGGCAGAGACTATTTCATTTTAGTCTTTGTATCTCTGATGCCTGGCATATAGTAGGTGAAAAATAAATGCTTACTGTTGACTGGGTTGATTGATGAAATTGTTGTTCAGTCATTTTTTTAGTCATGTCTGACTCTTCGAGAGCCTGTTTGGGGTTTTCTTGGCAAAAAATACTGGAGTGGCTTGCCATTTCATTCTCTAGCTCACTTTACAGATGAGGAAACTGAGGCAAAAAGGGTAAAGTGACTTGCCCAGGCTCACACAGCTAATAAGTGTATGAGGCCAGATGAGTATTCACAAAGATGGGTCTTCCTGCCTCCAAGCTAATCACTCTAACCATTGAGCTATCTAGCTGGCTCCTTAATTGATGAAAACGCTTTTGCAATGTTCCCTCAGCATTAGATGAGGCCTGTATTGGTTTCCAAGATTGTGTCTTGCTGGGAAAAGCAGGTCAGATTTTGGGCCGTCCTTTTATCGGTCTTGGCTCCATGAAAATATAGAAATTTAGAGCTGCAAAGACCCAAAAGAAAAGAAAAGGGGTCGGGGGGAGAGGCAAGAGAGAGGACATGGCAAGTTGATTGGAATTTCTTATAGATTATAATTATGTGGCTTTTAAATTACTTCATGATCCTTCTCAAAGTGAATTGAAGCACTACAACAAATTTGAAACAACATGAATTTAGCTTATGTTAAAATTTTTTGTTTGTTTATGACAAATGTTATAGACAGAAGTTACCTTAAAGAATAAGTCCAACCCACTATGTGATCCTGGGCAAGTCCCTTAACCCTGATTTCATACTCTCTGCTGCCCTTATATCTTAGAATTGACACTAGGACAGGAAATAAGGGTTTTTTGTTTTTTGTTTTTAACCCATAACTTCTATGTATTTGGCTTATGGGTGGAAGAGTGGTAAGGGTGGGCAATGGGAGTCAAGTGACTTGCCCAGGGTCACACAGCTGAGAAGTGTCTGAGGCTGGATTTGAACCTAGGACCTCCCGTCTCTAGGCCTGACTCTCAATCCAGTGAGCTACCCGGCTGCCCCAGAAAATAAGGGTTTTAAAAATGAAGTCCAACCTCATAGCTTACAGGTGAGGAAGCAGACAAAATGATATAAAGTCAATGGCCCAATATCACATAGCCAAATGAAAAAGCTAAGACTGACTGCCCAGCCTCTCAGGTCAGTATTTCTTCTACTATGTCAAGTTACCTTTCCATTTTCTTTGAGTCCAAAACTGTGATTTCTTGGTATAGGGAACCCTAAGGAAGGGAATGTTTCCACCAGGGCAGCTCCATAACTTTTTTGCATCTAATAGTCCTGGAAAGTCACCTGGACCACTGAAAAGTAAAATGACCTATCTAATTTCACAATACCAGTAGTGATCAGGAGCAGGACTATTGCAATAGCCAACTCTTGAGTCTCCTTGACTCAAGTCTCTCCCTACTCTAATCCTTCCTCCATTCAAGCTACCAAAGTTTTCTTCCTAAAGCACAGAGCCAACTGTGTCTCTCCCTTATTTAATAAACTCCATTGGTTCCCTATTACCTCCAGTATCAAATGTAAAATGCTCTTTTTGGAATTTAAAGCCCTTCAGAGCCTGACCCTTTGCCTTTCCAGTCTTTATTCTGCATTATTCTCTCTAGTGACACTGGCCTCCTGGTTATTCCTTGCACAAGAAGACACTGGATCAAAAAAAGAAAGGGGGGAGGGGTGTTGAAACTAAGTGGCACAGTGGATAGAGAACCAGGTCTGCAGTAGGGAGGATATGGGTTCAAATCTGGTCTCAGACATTTCCTAGCTATGTGACCCTGGGCAAGTCACTTAACTCCCATTGCTCAGCCCTTACGGTTCTTCTGTCTTAGAACTGATACTAAGACATAAGGTAATGGTTTATGGGGAAAGGGGGAAGTAAATAAGACACTCAAGCCTCCTGACTGCTTTTTTGACTGACTGTAAATATGCCTAGAATATTCTCTCTCCTGACCTGTGCATCCCAGATGCTCTGGCCTCCTTTCAGATTCAGTGACCTTTCCTCCTCCTCTATTCCCTCATCCTAGGTTGTTTCTTTTCTCCAAGATTGCCTTCTACTATACATATCATGTATGTAAGTAAGCTTTTTGGGAGGTTGTCTCTCCCATTAAAATATGAGCTCCTTGAAATCAGGAACCATTTTTTGCCTTCCTTTGTATTCCAAGTGCTAATCATAGTGCTTGTCACAAAAAGAAAGAAAGAGGGGGGAGGGAGGGAGGGAGGATGGAGAGAGAGAGAGAGAGAGAGAGAGAGAGAGAGAGAGAGAGAGAGAGAGAGAGAGAGAGAGAGGTCAGACTTAGCTCTTGAACTCCTCACCTCCTGTCTTCAAATCAATACCATGTATTGGTTCTAATAGAGAAGAATGGTAAGAGGTAGGCAATGGGGGTTAAGTGACTTGCCCAAGGTCACACACCTAAGGAACGTTTGAACTCAGACTTCCCCTCTCCAGGTGTAGAACTCTATCCACTGAGTCACCTAAGTGCTCCCTGTTTCCCTCAGGGACAGAATCAATCAACAATCCAACAGCCAGCATGTAGTATAATGCCCATTATGAACCAGGCACCGTGCTAGGATCTGGGGATTCAGAACCAAAAATNGAAGGAAGGAAGGAAGGAAGGAAGGAAGGAAGGAAGGAAGGAAGGAAGGAAGGAAGGAAGGAAGGAAGGAAGGAAGGAAGGAAGGAAGGAAGGAAGCCCTTCCTGCTTAGTAGAACCACACTTGGGCAAAGCTAGTAAGCCTTGCTAAGCCTCAGCTTCATCATCTGTAAAATGGTCTAGATAGCATCTGACATCTCTTCCAACTTCAAGTCTCTGGTTCTAGGATGCTGTATAGGATCTCATATCCAGGATGAGTCATTGAAGAACTTCTGTCTTTCTACCTCAAGCATGTAAGCACAGTGCTCTCATACACACAGAGTAAGCACTGTTAAATGTTTGCTGCCTGACGTGTGTATGTATATATACATACATGTACATAGATTGTGTCTGTGATACACATACACACACATATCTCAGCATGGGGTTGTTGGTAGAAAATGAACTCAGTTAGGAAGACCTGGGTTTGAGGTCCTTGCCCCTCACATATGTTGGCTGTATAACCTTGGGCAAATTTCCTACCTTCTCAGTGTTCCCCTGACACCTGTGAAGACTTAGTTGCAGGACTAGAGCTATTTGCCAGTCTGAATAAAAGGGAAGTTCCTTTCACAGATGAAATCACAGACCTGGACCTGTTTTATAAATATACATATGTGTGTCTATGTGTGGATTTCTACATATACACATATGTGTATATTATACCATATCATGTTATATTGTATTATATTGCATTGTGTTTTGCAGCATATTGCATACATACTCATATTCACACATATGTACGCATATGTACACACACACACACACACACACATATATATATATATATATATATATATATATATGCATGTGCATGTATACACACACCCTGACAACCATCCACTAAGAGGGAGAGGGGTAAGGAATACCCACACTAAGGAAACCACAAATCTCTGGAAGCATTCAATAGGTGTGTCTATGCAGATATCTAACTGCAGGGCATAGTGAAACTGGACTAGGTAGGAGTCAGTTGAGGGCAAAAGGCAAGGTTCTTTCCAGGTCTAACACTTTATGGTTCTGTGAATCATCCTTATCCTCAAAAGTCTCAGCTCAAATGCTGAGTCCTCCCTGACTGTCCATTGGTAACAATCATCCCCCTCAGACCTCATGGAACACTTTGTTTTGAACCTCTTGAATACCACTTTTCCTGTGCCATTGTATATTATGGTCATGTTTAGAGGCAGCCGTAGAGAGCTGGTCTCAAAGGATCCTAAGAACCTGGTTTCAAATCCTGCCTCTGTCACATACTGTGTGACCTTGAACAAATGATAATCTCTAAGTGCCCTAGGAAACTCCTTAAGATTATAAATTGCAGAGAAGACGCCAACCTTCTTAGCCCAGTGCCTGGCATGATAAACTTGATAACTGCTTAGTAAATACTAGCTGACTGCCAACCAGAATTGATAATAGGTGGTTCCTTCCCGAGGAGTTCCCTATTTCAGTGAAACGACAAGTCCAGTCCTTATTTCTATCCCAATAACAATGTATTTGTATCACATCCCTCTTCTATGACCAAATGAGCTAAAGTGTTCAAAGTGGGTTTTTAAAAAATGTTATAGCACAGTGCTTTTCTTTTACACATAGTTGGAATGCTTAATGCATGTTTTAAATAAAATTAAATGAAAATATTCTATAAATGTCAGCAGTCATTAGTATCCTCTTATCTTCACCATTTCCAATGGGGTTCAGAAAATCAGAGGTTCTTCTTGATTATTCTTGTTACTAAAGGAAATCTTGAATCTTTCTCAAATTTGAACTTGTCTGGTATTGAAATGTATGCCATTGGATAAAATTGGTGGCATATACACTTCAGAGGTTCCTAAGATCCACACTTTCTTCACTTGATTATCATTATCATATCAACTATAATAAAGTCTGATCCTTTTCTTTTTTCTTTTAATTTTTTTAAACCCTTACTTTTTTGATACTAGGCATCAGATCTGAGGCAGAAGAGTGGTAAGGGCTAGGAAATAAGGGTTAGCTGACTTGCCCAGGGTCACACAGCTAGCAAGTGTCTGAAGCCAGATTTGATCTTAGGAAGATGAGTCTTTTCTACTCCAGGCCCAGGACCTTAACCACTGTGCCACCTAAAATGCCCATGTCAATTTTACTTTACTTCAATTCAACAAATATTTATTAAACCTGCTATGTGCAAGAAAATTGTTAGATGCTAAAGATATAAAAATATGGAACAGTGCTAGCCTCAAGGAACTTATTCTTTTGGAGTCTGAAGTAAAGTGAGATAAATAACCCAACAAGTATGATAGAAGGTAGAGAGTAAAAGGAGGCAAAAGCCAATTAGACAAAGAAGTTAATTTGAGGAGGAAGAGAACATAATAGCTTAGATAAGACTTCATTTGAAGGGTGGGAGCACTAGGTAGCACAGTGGTTAGAGAGCCAGGCCTAAAGTCTGGAGGAACTGGGTTCAAAATGTCTTAGGTACTTCCTAACTATGTGACCTAGGACAAGTCACTTAGTCCCAATTGCCTAGCCCTTGCCACTCCTCTGCCTTGAAACCAATATTTAGAATCTATTCAAAAGCAGAAGGTAAGAATTAAAAAAAATTTTTTTTTTTGTTTTAAGTGATACCTCACTGGGCTATGAAGGAAGGTCAAGATTCTCAAAGTGAAAAGAGTTCTGGCATGGGGGAAAAGTTTCTGTGAATGCCCTGGGGTCACTGATATTTTTGTTCAAGGACATGCCAGTGGTCTCTTTTGGCTGGAATGTAATCTATGGATTTAGAGTGAGAAGAAATGAATTCAAATCCTAGCTCAGCCATTTTCTTCCTATGTGACCTTGATTCCCTTAAACTTGGAGCTTACTGAAACCTTTTGGGCTTTAGCACCCTCACCTGAAACAAGAAGGTTGGACTAAGTGGTCTCTAAGGTGCCTAAGGGGTACTTTCCTCTAAGGGCAGGTCCCTGGCAAAGTAGATAATGTGCCAGGTCTCGAGTCAGAAATACTCATCTTCCTGAGTTCAAATCTGGCCTCAGACACTAGCTATACAACCCTAGGCAAGTCACTTAACCCTGCTGGCCTCCATTTCCTCATCTGGAAAATGACTAGAGAAGAAAATCGCCAACCCCTCCAGTATCTCGGCCAAGAAAGCCCCAAATGGGGTCATGAAGAGTCAGACAGGACTGAAGAACTGAACAAAGGTCCCTTCTGGCTCTCAAGCCTATGATCTTTTGATATCATAAGCAATGTGAAATAATGATGAAAAGGTAGATTGGAGCCAGCCTGTGAATGGAACCAAGGGGACTTAGTTTCAGGCTGGCACTTGCAGCTGCAGAAAAGGCTAATTAAAGAGAGAACAAAGAGAATGGTCATATTGTTTCCCCGTAATGGAGCCCAGACTGTTTAGTTTACATCTCTGTGTCCCTAGCAATGTAACCCGGGTCCTGACACATCATAGAGTCGAATCTAGGCAATAGGCATTTATACAGTGGGAAGGAACTAGCATTATGGGGGACTGAGAAAAACTTCTTGTAGATGGGGGGATTTTTAGCTGAGACTTGAAGAAACCAAGAATTAAAAGAGGAGAGAGAACATTTCTGGGTTGGGTGGGCAGTTGGGAGCCTGAGTTAGGAGGAACAGCAAAGACATCAGTGTCACTGTTAATAGGAAAGAGAAGTAATGTGTAAGTAGGCTGGTAAAGTAGAAAGGGGCTAAGTTATCCAGGGTTAAGGCTTCGGAGGAGGAGGATGGACCAATCAACAAGGCCAAATGAGGATTTTTTTTTATTGATCCTGAATATAATAGGGAGCCACTGAAGTTTATTGAAGGGGGAAGGGGTGACATAGTTAGACTCAGACTTTAAGAAAATGATTTTGATAGCTAAATTGAGAATGGATTAGAGTGGGGCTAGGCTTTATGTAAGGAGACCCACTAGTAGGATCTAGTAGGATGTTGCAATGGGGTGATGAGAGCCTGCACCAAAATGGTGACAGCTTCAGAGGAGGAAAGAGTTATATACAAGATATCTTATGTTGGGAAGGCAGAATCCACTGGCTGTGGATTAGATATGTGAGGTGAGAGAGGATAACTTGACTTGAGGATAATATCTAGATTGTGAGCCTGGCTAATGGGAAGAATGATGATGATGCTCTTAATAGTAACAAAGAATTTAGGAAAAAAGACCTGTTTGGTTTGGGGGTTGGGAGAGAAAATGAGTTGTATTGGGGACATGTTGAGTTTGAGATCTCTGTTTTTGGATATCCAGTTTGAGATGTCCAATAGGCATTTAAAGATGTGAGTCTCTGGGTCAGGAGAGAGGTTAGACGTGGATAAGTAGAGCTGAGAATCATAGGAATAAGTATTCAATGAATCCTGGTTAATTGAATGACTTTCAACTCTAAAGGTAAGAAAATGAGCCTCCTGACCCACCATCTATCTAAGGAACATGGGCTGGCTAGAGCCTGTCCCCAACTGTGAGATAGAATAAGCCCAATTGGGTAGTAATGGGGCTTCTGAGCAGATGATCTGGATTCAAATTCCAGCTTTGCCATTTTCTAGTCATGTGACTTTGGGCTAGAAATGATCACCTCCATTCACTTCTAAGTAAAACGAAGGGTTTAGAACATTTATTTAACTGTTGATTCCAAGGAAATTCGGAGGATCTCAAACTCCTGACTTTGGCCCCTGGGCCAAATAGTGCCAGTAAAAATGAACTGAAATGGGATCCCTTGTGCCTACTTTTGTATTTGTCGGGCCTCTACTGGCACCATACACTGGCACCATTGAAGGATTTCTGAGCCAGAAGAAGACTGCCCAAATGGACTATGTTAATTACTAGTGCCTGTCATACTGCTGCTAAGCACAAAATAGCTTCCATTTTAAAGGGCTCAAAATTTTTCACTTACATTATCTCAGGACAGCCCTATAGAGGAGTACAAATATGATTATTGCTTTTTTTTTTTTTTTTTACAGATGAGAGAACTGAGGCCGAAAGAGGTTAGGTGATTGGCCCAGGGCTACATAGCTAGAAAATATTGGAACTGGGACTCCATGTCTACATTCTCCAGATCTGATGCTCTTTTCAGACAGAGCCTAGAGGCATGGAATTAGGAAAAGGCTAGGCGGTGCTAGGAGAGCTTTGTAAGAATAACAGTCAAAGTGGGGGAAGATAAAGGTTTGGGTGGGGAAGGATTTCAGCCAGGTGGAGCCGAGGTAGTGGCAGACTGGGGCTAAGCTACAAAGGTAAAGATAGGCAAATTTGCAGACAACTGGAGATAAGGGAGGAGGAGTGGTGTGCCAAGCCTGGAGTCTGGCAGGGCTGCAGACTGTTAAAGAAAGTGAGGGGAGGAAGAGAGGAGAGATTGGTATCAACCCCAGCCTCAAGGCTCCAAGTCTCTTTTCTGAATAAGGACCTTTTAGATGCAAAAGTAAATATGTGCATTCTAAATGATGGTTCCATCTATTACCTCCTCAGTGGAAGGCACAAACAAAGGAAGTTATTTAAATTTGTTCTATATCCTTGCACAGACTGTACTTGGTACTAAGGAGTTTTTCTTGATTTTTATAATAAGGCTATGAGTTTTTAATGCAAATTCGAACAAAAGTGATTGTTTCAAACTTCTCGATCTTATTAAATATCTAAATAAATATCTAAACTAAAAAAAAAATCTAAAAACTAAATAAAACAGAAAAAGGGGAATGACTGGGAGTTGAAGTCATAACAAGCTAAAGATAGAAGGTGTCAGAGAGGATATTTCATGCACCTGAACTTGATGCAAAGGAAAACTGAAACCCAGAGAGGGGAAGAGATTTGTCCAAAAGCAAATAGCCAGCAAGGAGCAGAATTAGGATTGAAACCTAACCCTCTTGATTCCATGCCACGCGTATGAGCCCCTTCCATTTATACCAAGTAATAACCAAATCCCAGGATATTTGAACAAAAAGAGGACACCTCATTTATTTTCTTGGTGAGAATTTGTAGCTGTGTTCTAGTACTTGACTTTCCTACTGACTGGGAGGGGGGGGTGACATTTGACCTTGTACAAATCCCCAACCTCTTTGGGCCTGAAGTTTCTTCATTTGCAAGATGAGAGGGTTGGACTAGATGGTCTTTTAAGGTCCAATTTTCTATAACTCCAGGCTAAACAGCTAGTAAGTGGTAGACTAGAACCCTGGCCTCTGGGAGGCTAGGATCCATTCTTTTTTTTTTTTTTTTTTTAGTGTTTTTGTTTGTTTTTGTCTTTGAAGTTTAAAAAAAAATTCTATTTCTTCCAGATCACATGTCCATAGGATTTTAACAACCATTTTCTAACCTTTTGTGATCCCTGGTGTTCTCTCTTTCTCTCTCCCTCCCTGAGAGGGCAGGCAATGTAATATAGGTTGTACCCATGCTATATACATATATACACAATATACATTTCCATGATCATCCTGTTGTGAAAGAAGACACATATTGCTTATACTAGAGAATTCCTGAAGGCAATAAAGGGGAGAATGGTATGCTTCAATGTGCCTTCAGACTCCAGGAGTTCCTTCTAGCCTTTTCAGTCAGGGGGGCCCATTCTTTTCAAAATGCTTCCCCAAACATTCTCTTTGGAGCCTCTCCACAGTTTGGGGAAGGAGATATGCAGATACTCTTATCCCCATTTGACAGGGGAAGGAAGTTGTTGCTCCAAGAGGCTTGGAGTTTGGGGGTGAGGTGGGAAGAAGCAAGAGCGGAGGCTGGGGTCCTGGGGATCTGGGGGATGGGATCAGCAGCCTCGAGAGTGTTCCCAGCCCTTGGACTCGAAGCCCTGTGCTGGATCCTGGCTTCCACTGTTCCTGGAGACGGGATCAGGAGCAGACCCCGACTTTCATTCCTGAGCCTCCCTGGGCACTCTTCACATGCCGTGGAAATCGGCCCCAGAGCTGATGCCTACTGCCGCTTCCATGCCACAAGGTAAGGGTTCTTTTCATGAAAATCTTTTTTAAAATGTCTTTTTAATGTGATGCGGAGAAGCACAATTCTGCCCTTAAGAAGGACTGGAAGCGACTGAGAATCCGAGAGTCACCTGGACTCGCCACGCAGGGGGGTACCCAGAGCTTCCAGCCCCTCCGGGACTTGGGGGCCTTCCTGGACGCGACTCACCCACCGAATGCTGACTCTCTGGGCCAAAGCTGGCTCTCCTCACAGTCATCCTGGGCTTCCCCGGAGCAATCCAGTAAGGCAGCTCCAGGGGGTCAGCAGGCGCGCAGTAAGTGCTGCGTCGCGGCTTCCAGGAACTATGCTAAAGCCATAGGAGGAGGCAAGAAGAGCCAAGTCCCTGCCCTCAGGAAGTTCCCTTCTAAGAAGCCGGGTATAGCTGTGACACAGAACATGTTTGTGTTAATATTTAACACATATATATGCGACAAACATGCATACACAGATAACATGTGCGTGTTAGATAAGCACGACATATGCAAACACAGAATATACACTGCCATACACAAACACCATTTATATGTAAATATCCAACACATGTATACCGCACACACATAACATGCACATAAAATGTAAATATAGGCAATATAGGAAATGTCTGTGACCAGATTTGAAGCCAGGACCTCCCCTGTCCAAGCCTGGTTCTCTGAGATCCACTGAGCTATCTTCGCTGCCCCTTGAACTTAGTCTTGAAGGGAAATAAAGGAATATAAAGGAACTGGGAAATAAAGCCATAGGTGAGGAGGGAGAGCATTCTAGGCACTGAGTGCAATCAGCGCCCAGCACCAAGATAGAAGATGGAATATCCTGTGTATCAGAATCAGAAAGTAGGCAAATGTACAGAAACTGGGCTCCAGAGTTCATAGAGAGGAGTAAAGTAAAATGCATAGAAAGAATGGAAGAACAGGAAAAGCCAGGTTGTGAAGAGCTTAACAGAGGACATTCTAATTGGTTCTGGAGGTAATAGGGAGCCATGGAGTTCATTTGTGGAGAGGAAGGAAGGAAATGAGCATTTATTGAGCCTTTGGTATGTTCCAGACCCTGTACTAAATTTTAAAGATACAAATAGAAGTAAAAAAGAAAGATAGGGCCTGCCCTCAAGGAGCTCACCATCTTATGGGGGAAGACAACAGGCAAAAGGAAGCTTGAAAAGAGATGGAGGGAGAAACACCAGGCCCAGGGACCTAGTCTGAAGCCTGAAAGCTAGGAACAGAGCCCTGAGGGGAATGAAGGTTGATTTAGCCCGGGTCCCTCTAAAAAACGGAGGCCAAAGCAGAAATTCCCCAATGGGAGAAGTCTGAGAGGGCTTCCAGGGGAATATTCCAAGGTGGAACAGTCATGGGAATATTCAGACATATGTCTTGGGAAAATCACTTTGATCCTTTAAGTGGAATATAAATTGTAGTGGGTAGAAACTTTCAGGAGGGTCTGGTGATTAGAAGGCTTTTGCAACTATCTAAGAAAGAGGTGATATGGGTCTGAATTAGAGTTATGTCTGGTAAGTGGAGAAGAGTAGATTTCTTAGATGAGTTATGAAGAGAGAAACTACAAGATGTGGCAACAAATTGGATAAACGAGGTCAGTGAGAGTAAGGAGTTTGGTTCTCCTTATTTATTCTGTGGACTATCTTTGTCTTTACTTACCTATTCTCTCTTTTACTCTTTTCTAAATCTATCCAATTTTTAAATGCCCTAATTCAACTCTGTTGTTGTTCAGTTGTTTTTCAATCACGTCCAATGTTTCGTGACCCCATTTGGGGTTTTCTTGGCAAAGATACTGGAGTGGTTGCCATTTCCTTCGCCAGCTCACTTGACAGATGAGGAAACTCAGGCCAACAGGGTTAAGGGACTTGCCTAGAGTCAGACACTAGGAAGTGTCTGTGACCAGATTTGAACTCAGGAAGACAAGTCTTTTGGACTCCAGGCCTGTCACTTTATCTACTCTTCCATGCTCATTCAACTCCTACCTCCCTGAATATTTCTCTAACGATGCCACCCACTTTGATTGCTCTCGATTTTAAACACCTATATGCATATAATTTAGCATTTGATTATATTTTGTGGTACTATTATTGAAACCTGCCCTGAGTGTAAATCTTGTCTCCCAAACCAGATTTAAGCCCTTGAGAATAAGGAACCATGTTCTGGGAATCCCTCCCACCCGGACCCCCATTCCTATGGAAATGGAAATGTTTCATGAGTAATGGGGGGGGGGGGAAGTGGTGGAGAAGAGTGACAGATTGCAACAGATCTAAAAGAGGTCCACAGGAAGATTAGATGGCATGGCACTGGAGAAATAGTTGAAAGAATTAGGTGGGTTGTAGTCGTCGTCATAGTAGCAGTAGCAGTAGTAGTAGTAGTAGTAGTAGTAGTAGTAGTAGTAGTAGTAGTAGTAGTAGTAGTAGTAGTAGTAGTAGTACCCAGAGAAGAAAAAACTCAAGCCAGCATAGCTACCTTTAGGCACATGGATGGCTGTGATTTGGGAGGATTGATTCTGCAGAAAGGAAGATTGAGGCTTGACACAAGGAAAAACTTTCTAGCAATCAAAGGTAACCCAAAATAGAATGGGTAGCCTTGGGAAATAGTAGGTTTACCCCCCTCATCTGCAGATCTTCAGGCAAAAACCAAAAGATCAGGGGGCAGCTGAGTAGCTCAGTGGTTTGAGAGCCAGGCCTAGAGATGGGAGGTCCTAGGTTCAAATCCGGCCTCAGACACTTCTCAGCTGTGTGACCCTGGGCAAGTCACTTGACCCCCATTGCCTACCCTTACCACCCTTCTGCCTTGGAACCAATACACAGTATTGACTCCAAGATGGAAGGTAAGGGTTTAAAAAAAAAAAAAAACTAAAAAAAAAAAAAGATCATTTGTCAGTTATGCAAAAGAGAGAATTCTTGTTCAGGTGCCTATTGATTGCTCCGCATGATTTCTGAGATCCCTTCCCTGCTGATTCTGAGCTCCTGTGTGTCTCTGACTTGCCAAAAAGGGAAAAATAACTGTGAGTCCATACTCATAAAACTAAAAAATCCATAGCTCATGAGACAGGAAAGAGAGACCAACATAGAAACACAACATACAAAAGGAAACTGAGGAGGAAAGAACCTCACCTAGTAACCTTGGGGGAAGGGAGAGAGAAGAGAGAAGATGATGGCAAAGTCCAGAGTGGTATAGCCAGATGGGAAATTAATCAGAGGCTGCCTATGTGACCTCCTCAAATGAAAGTTCTTGGAGGAACTTTCTGCTCTCTCCAATAAGAGGGAAGGGCCCTAGGAGTAGGGATTACTGATGAATATTAGTTCCAGCACTTAAGCTTTTGGCAATCAATCAATAGACTCAATGAGTTCAAAGCAAAGGCAACAAAATATTCTCTTCTTTAAATGTGAGGTGTAGGGGGGACAGCTGGGTGGCTCAGTGGATTGAGAGCCAGGCCTAGAAATGGGAGGTCCTAGGTTCAAATCTGGCCTCAGACACTTCCCAGCTGTGTAACCCTGGGCAAGTCACTTAATTTCCATTGCCTAGCTCTTCTGCCTTGGAACCAACACAGTATTGATTCCAAGATGGAAGGTAAGGGTTTAAATAAATAAATAAACAAATAAATAAATGTGAGGTGTACTCTTCCATAGCACCCATGGGAAAAGTGGGCACAAACTTAGAATACCATAGTGGGAGGGGCATATATAAGGAACTCGTGTGGCCAAGGGAACACAAGTATTTGGGGGCTCAAATTCCTTTCTCTTGCTATGGAATCCCAGTGTTGTTCTCCTTGGACATAGAATCTCTCTCTTTACTCAGCTGGGATCCCTAGATCTGCTCCTCTCCACAACCATACTCTTGATTGTTAGTTCTCTCTTGAAACCATAACTGACTCTCTTTGCTGCAAGGAATCATGCTTATTGAAAGTGTTTTCTGCCCCCTGACTCTCTATGTATCTCTTTCTGCTCTCTGCACTTTCTTACCAAGCCTCTGGGCTTTGGGTGGGGAAGGAGAGAAAAATGTCTTTCCTTCTCCTTCCCTGCTGCTTTCCAAGAGAGGAACAGGAGACACATTTCACACTGTTGTTCCTTGTCTCAGTCACTGGAATTTTTATACCTGTCATCCTTTCATTGTTGAAATGATCCTATCTTCTTCTCTGACTATATTGTTGGTCCCTGTAGGGAGTCAGAATACTTCTTGATCCCATTTAGAACTTCCAGATTCTCCTCCCACCATCATTGCTTCTTTGAGGTTCTCCTTATCCAAATTCATCACCTAATCCAGATTCTGGTGGCCATTATTTACTGATTTCCAGGATATTCTTTCTCCTTTTCAATGAGTTTAGCACCTAGATAACAACCTCTCTATTCATATCACTTGCCTTCTTATTAATGGACTTAATGTATGTGTCGATGTTCTCTCAGGTATACCCTAAGTTCCCAGTTCCTCAATTTACTCAGCTCTCATCACTTCCTCCAGTCTACCTCACTTGCATATGCAGGTCATATCTTGCCATCACCGATAAGTATTCCATTTCCATGACCAAGTTGCCCAACATTCCTTTATTTGATCATAATCTTTTAACATTCTGGTTCTCCTAAACCTAGACTTCATTCTCATCATGACTTTCAGTCCCTCTACCCTTAAATTCTTTCCCAGGTCATGAATCCTCTTCTTTGGATATATGTTCCTTCCTTACCAATCTTAACTGATTGGTGAACCCTTCAACTCTAAGCTTTTCTCTCCTCTCAAATTCCTTGTTCTGTGGGGGTTTTTTTGCTGATCACATCTTGACAATCTCCAACCTTGGAATACTCCTACCAACTATCTCTTTTGCCTCTACTCATGTACTGCTGAATAGAATTGGAAGAAGCCATAAAATCATGCTGATTGGTTCCACTACAAATTTATTATTTAATCTTAACTATGCCCACACTACAGTAAGGCAATCCTTCTACACCTCCCTAATTGATTTTTTAGCTCAGCCTTTCCAAATGTTCTTTTTTCATCTTAATCCTGTCATGGCAGCTCCTCCCCAACCCTCTTAGCTTCCCTGAAAAAAAAAATTTCTTTTAGTCCTCTAGTCTCAAGATCCCTCTCCCCAAGTTTTCTTTACATCGTACTCCTTGACATGTTTACCTACTATGTCTTCTGCTGTAGTCCCCAGTGGAAAGATGGCCCTTCCCCTCTGCCAAGACTAATATCTCTACTTGTGTTCTTAATCCCATCCTCTCGTATTTTCTCTACTTCTTCTATTCCCTCCCTAATCTACACTATTTCCCCATCTCTTGCTTGATGCCTTTGGCTCCTCTTTATTTAAAAACACCCCTTACCTTCTGTCTTAGAATCAATACTATGTAACAAAAGACTGTTAGATTTAGCAATGAAGAGGTCATTGATAACTTTTGTAGAGAAACATTTTATTTTTATTTTTTTAATTAAAAAAAATTTTTTTAAACCCTTACCTTCTGTCTTGGCTCCAAGGCAGAAGAGTGGGAAGGGTTTAGGCTATGGGAGTTAAATGACTTGTCTAGGGTCACATGGTGAGGAAGTATCTGAGGCCACATTTGAACCCAGGACCTCCTGTCTCTAGGTCTGACTCTCAGTCCACTGAAACAACTAGATGCTCCACCTTTTAAAAAAAACAACCCAACCCTAACTAGATCCCAATATTCCCACTAGACACTGTCCATTTTCTCCTTTCCTCAGCAAAAATCCTTTAGTAACCTATCTATATGCCATGCTTCCTCTTCCTTTCTTCTCATTCTCTTTTAAATTCTTTGCAATTTGTCTTCTGATCTCATCATTCAACTAAAATGGCTCTCTAACAGACCTAGAGACAGGAGGTCCTAGGTTCAAATGTGACCTCAGACACTTCCCAGCTGTGTGATCCTGGGTAAGTCACTTGATCCCCATTGCCTAGCTCTTACCACTCTTCTGCCTTGGAGCCAAGACAGAAGGTAAGGGTTTAAAAAAAAAATAAAATAGTTCTCTACAAAAGTTATCAATGACCTCTTCATTGCTAAATCTAAACAGTCTTTTTCTCAACCCTCCCCCTTCTTGATCTCAGCATTGTTTGGCACTGTAGATCAGGTCTTTCAGATATTCTCTCCTCCCAAGTTTTTTCATGATTTTCCTCTTGAATGCCTCTTCCTTTATTTATATGATCAATCCTCAGATTCTCTAGAGCTTTCAAGTTTGGCCTCTGCTGCCATGTTCTAAAGACAGTATTTTTTTTAAAAAACACAACTTAGAAAAAAAGAGAACTCTTTCAGCCTCCTTTTCCACTCTGCACAGAAAATACCATGCAAGCATGATGTTCAAATGCTGCACTGAAGAGAGCTGAAGAGATATTTATTCGCAACTGAAAGGATAAGAGGCCTCTTTTTGGAAATTTTCCCTCTGTACTGATTAATCCTCTCTTCAAAGGCACCGAGAAGATTTTTTTAAACTGAGGATACCAACAGTATCAGACAGATTGATTAGAGAGTGCTATTCTAAGACCCTTATCTGAGTTCAATCAATCACTCATTTATTGAGAGCCTACTTATGTTCAACTAAGTGTACACTTCAATTCATCATGGTGAAATGGAAAGAGTATGTTATTTGGCAAGAACATTGGACTTGGAATCAGAGGACCTGTGTTCAAACTCTGACTTTGCCAACATACTACCAGTATGAGCTTGGATAAGCAATTTAAACTCTGATTTGTCACCTCATCTATAAAATAAAGAGATTGGAGTAGGTGGCCCCTAAATCCCTTCTGAGTCAAAATCTATAATTCTAGGATCCATTCTTCCATACCCTCTTCTCTCCCCACATCTCTTCTGCTCTTAATGCCTTTCACAATCTTGTTTTTCCCTAAGTTTTCAGTTTTCTCACACCCCTACAACCCCCAATGTGCTTTACTATTCAGCAACATTGGTCTTATTGTTCCTCCCAAGTGAGGATCTCCTCACTTCCTTCCTTTAAAAAAAAAATAACCTTTACCTTCTGTCTCAGAATCAGTATAGTGTATTGGTTCCAAGGCAGAAGAACAGTCAGGGCTGGGTAATGGGAGTTAAGTGACTTGCCCAGGGTCACACAGCTGGGAAGTGTCTGAGGTCAGATCTGAACCCAGGACCTACCGTCTCTAGGCCTGGCTCTCAATCCACTGAGCCACCCAGCTGCCCCCACTTCCTGCCTTTTTAAGTGTCCTTCATACCTGAAATGCCCTCCTTCACCTCAGCCTACTAGCTTCCCTGGCTTTCTCTAAGACTCAATTGAAATTGCCACTTTCTAAAAGAAGCATTTCTTGGTCCCTCATCACTCTTAGACTCTTCCCTTTGAGATTATTTCCATTTTAACACTGTATGGGCAATATTATTTTCTGAATCTACAGACTGATTCTTTCCCAGCAAGCTAAAACAAAGAACTCAAAAGACAAAGAATAAATTAACTATGGATCAGTTCAAACCTAAAAGTATCTTTCCAAGCACCCTAGCCTCTGGCTATTGAGTCTTTTAAATTTGTAAAAATTTGTTTGTTTTGACCCTTACTTTCTACTTTGGAATCTACACTAAGGATCTTATCTTTTGTCTTAGAATCAATACTGTGGTAAGGGTGGGCAATGGAAATTAAATGACTTGCCCAGGGTCACACAGCTGGGAAGTGTCTGAGACCAGATTTGAACCTAGGACCTCCCATCTCTAGACCTGGCTCTCAATCCACTGAGCTACCCAGCTGCCTGTTAGCCATTGCTTCTTTCCCAGTTTTTCGTGAACTCTAGAGACCTAGCATTTGCCCCCTCCTTTCGAGAAGACTATTTTATCACCCTGTTTCCTTCAGTTCAGTGGAAGTTTCAGTACTTTGATTCTATGCAGTTTCCCAGATTATAATCTATCTGCCTCGATTAAGATTAAAGGCAGATAAATTATAACTCCATTGGTAATTCTGTATTTTTCAGATCAATACATATCTACAAGTACATAGTTATTTGCATATTTTCTTCCCATTAGGCTTAGAACCCTCTATTTGCTTCTCCCTCCCCTCTTCTCCCATCTCCATGCTTGGCACATAGTAAGCATTTAAATGCTTGTTGATTAACAAAAATAAAGAGGATAATGGCTTTAGTACCAACTTCACAGTGTTGTGGTAAGACTCAAATGTTATAATGAGTGAGTGGAAAAAGCATTTATGGGGAAATTTTTATATATCAAACACTGCTAACTTGCTGTGGGTACAAATATAAAACAAAGAACTCTCCTCATTGTGCTTACATTCTAATAGAGGCATAGTGGCCTGGGAAGGATACTTTGGCCTAGAAAATTCCAGGGATGATGAGTAGAGCAATAAGGAAGTACATTTATATGCCCTTTCCAGGAGCCAAGGTAGAATTAGTTTGATTAGGATTTCAGAACTGGAGGGAAAGTAAAGGGTACTTGGTGAGGTTGTTGAGAAGACAGGACAAGGTGGTAGCTGGGTAGTTCCATGTAAAGAGAGCCAAGCCTAGAGTGGGGAGAACCTTCATTCAAATCTGGCCTCAAATATTTCCCAGCTAGATGACCCTGGGCAAGTCACTTGACCTCCATTGCCTAGCTCCTTCAGCTTACTTAGTATTCTTTCTAAAAAAGAAAGGTAAAGGTTAAAAAAAGGAAGAAGAAAACAGTCTTTTGTCTGTCAATAAAGAGTTATTAATGGTTGGATTACTTTACAATTCCATCAACAATGCATTAGTATCTTAATTTTGCCAATTTATCACTTTCCTTAACTATCATATTGGCCAATCTAATAGGTGGGAGGGGGTAACTTCAGAGTTCTTTTAATTTGTATTTCTGTAATCAAGAAATCAAAATTTAGAACATTTTTTCATATGATTATTGATAGCTTTGATTTCTTCTTCTGAAAACTGGTTTTTCATACCATTTGACCATTAGTCATTTGGGGAATAGCTTATATTCTTATAAATTTGACTTAGTTTTTTTAAATTTGAGAAACTAGACCTTTATCAGAGAAATCTGTTATAAAAACTTTTCCCTAGTTGTTTCCCTTCTAATCTTAGTTACCTTGGTTTTGTACAAAACCTTTCAAATTTAATATAGTCAAAATTACTCATTTTACATTTTCTAATGTTATCCATCTCTTGTCTGGTCACAAATTCTTCCTTTCTCCTTAGATCTGAAAGGTAAACTATTCTATGTTCCCTTAATGTACTTATGGTATCATGATTTATGTCTGAATCGTTTACCCATTTTGACCTTATCTTGATATAAGGTATTAGAAGCACAGATCTGCCTACATCATTCTTCTACTCAACAAACTCCAGGAGCTTCCTATCCCATTTGGTTTTTGAAGCCTTTTTATGATCTTAGCTTCTCCATATCTTTACTTTTCTGATCTTCTCATACCTTCCTCCCCTCCATGTACTTTGTTCCATAAACAAGATGCTTCATCTCTGGGCTTCAGGTTTTTAGTCTGGCTGTCCCCCATGCTGGGAATACTTTCCCCCATCTCTACCCACTGGATTCCCTGGCTACCTTTTAAGTCCCAATTAAAATTTTACTGTCAGTTCCAGTGCCACAGAATGGAGGATAATCTGGAAAGAGGAGATATTGGAGGCAGGAAGACTCACTAGCAGGCTACCAAAATAATCCAAGTGTGAAGTGCTGAGGAGCTGCCTTAGAGTTGTGGCACTGGAACTGACAGGTGTTGGTAACAGATTGGATGAGGTATGGGGTTGGATAAGAAATAATGAGGAATCCAGGATGACTCCTAGGTTGGGAATCTAATGGAATGGAAAGATGGATGGTCTCAATAGTAATAGGGAAGGTAAGAGAAGGGGAGAGTTCAGGGTGAATGATAATGAATTCTATTTTGTGTGTCCTGAGTTTAAGATGTCCACTGGGCATCCAATTTGAGATTTCTGAAATTGTTGAAATTTCTGAAAAAATGCAACACAGGAAGTCATTCTAGAGGCTAAGAAAGGATAAGGTAGATTTGAGAATTATCAACATGGAGATGATAATGAAACCTATGAGAACTAATGAGATCACCTAGAGAAGGAGAAGAGAGGGTCCAAGATAGAAGCTCCACGGAACATCTACAGTTAGAAGTATGACGTGGATGAATGAAGATCTAAGAAAGAAAGATAGAGGACTGAGAAGGAATGGTCAGATAGGTAGGAGGAGAACCAGGAAAGATTGATGTTGCAAAAACCTGGAGAGAATTGAGTATCAAGGAAGAGAGAGTAACAGTGTTAAAGTGAGGTCAATGAGAATGAAGACTGACAAAAAACCATTGGATTTGGCAATAAGAGGTCATTGGTAACTGGAGAAAATAATTTCAGTAGAATGATCAGAAGTCATATTATCAAGGGTTGAAAACAGAGTGAGAGGAGGGAAAATGGAGGCACTTATTGTAGATGCCTTCTCAAGGAATTTAGCCACATTGAAAAGATCTATGGAAGGGTCAAGTGAGGGTTTTTTTTTTTTTTGTTTGTTTTTTGAGAATGGAGAAGACATGGACATGTTTGTAGGCAATAGGGATGGAGTCAGTAGACAAGGAGGGACTGAAGATAAGTGAGAGTGGGGATGGCAGAGAGGAGCATCTATTGAAGGAGGCAGAATAGAATGGGATCACTTGTGCAGGTAGAGGGATGAGCCTTGGTAAGGAGTAAGGCTACTTTATCATGTGAAACCTGGTAAAGGAGGAGATTGTGCCAGATGGTTTCTGTGTGTTAGGACATGAGGGGAGAAGACGGAGCTCATGGTGAATAGCTTCAAGTTTTTCTATAAAATATGAGGCAAGGTTCTCAGCTGATAGAGTGGTGGGGAGGGAGAACTATGGGAGGCTTGAGGAGGGATGAAAAGAGCTGCTAAGGAGAGTGGGATAGTGAGTTGATAAAGATGATATAGTAGGATTGCCTAGCAGCAGTGAGTCCAGTTGAAGTTGCATAACATAAATTTGTAGTGGACCCAGTCAGAGCACAGTTGAAGAGTTTTATTCACCTTCATCCAGCAGCACACATGTGGGATCAAAGAGCAAAGGTAAGAATGATCAGGGGCAGCTGGGTAGCTCAGTGGATTGAGAACCAGTCCTAGAGATGGGAGGTCCTAGGTTCAAATTTGGCCTCAGACGCTTCCCAGCTGTGTGACCCTGGGCAAGTCACTTGATCCCCATTGCCTAGCCCTTACCACTCTTCTGCCTTGGAAATAATACACAGTATTGATTTTAAAGGTTTAAAAAAAAAAAAAAAAAGAGTGATCCAAGGCTGAGGCTTTTCAACTAATTTATCTATTCACTAATGGAAAGAGTGATCTCAAATACAAAATCCTCTGTTTGGTATTCTATGCCCTTCACAACCAACTCCCGACCTTCCCTCCCCCCAGGCTTAAAGTTCCACCAAAAAGATGCTCTATCTCTTCACTTTGGGCCGTCCCTCAGGTCTTGAATACTCTCCTTCATCTCTACCTACTGACTTCCCTCAAGTTCCAACCAAAACTTCATCTTTTATTGGAAATTTTCCCCATCCCTCTTAATTTCTATCACTTTCCCTCTTTAGTTATTTCCTATTTATCCAATATACAGTTTGTTTATGCATATTTGTTTGCTTGTTTTTCCCATTAGATTGTGAATGTTGTTTTAAACCCTCACCTTCCATCTTAGAATCAGGGATGTGTATTAGTTCCAAGGCAGAAGAGTGGTAAGGGCTAAGCAATGGGGGTGAAGTGACTTGCTCAGAGTTGGATCCAGGATCTCCTGTCTGTAGACCTGCTCTATCTACTGAGCCAATGAGCTGCCCCCAGATTGTGAGCTTCTTAAAGACAAGGACTTTCTTTTGGCTCTTTTTGTATTTCCAGGACTTAGCACAATCCTGGGCACATAGTAGACTCTTAATATATTTATTGACTATTTGCTGTGTTAGAAATTAAGATGTCTTAGTATTATTATGAGAATAGTCTTGATCTCAAAGACTCCTTGAAACTCTCAAGCAAACTTCAGGGATCACTGGACCCCGTCCTTGGGAATTGCTGGACTAGATGATTTTTGAGGTCCTCCCCAGCTTAAGCCTGTGATTTTATGCTCTCTAACATTGTTTCACCATCTGTCGAATGACATCAATGGACTACATGATCTTTAAGGTTCCTGACAGCTCTAGATCCCAGACATTTCTAAGAGGAGCTGAGTCTCAGGCACAGATCAAGCAGCCTTCCAGTGAGCTTAAAGCTTTGGCTTCTCCTCAGTTCATGGTGTTTAAAACTTGATCACTGTGGTATTTATGAAACACAGCAAGATATTTATTATTGATACTGGCTAGAAGATTATTTGCAATAGAATAATTATTTATCATATACATACAAGCCTCCCTTCTACCCCCTCCCCTCTCTTAGGAATTTAAGTGAAAGGTTAGCTTCTCTTATTTCTGAGTCTGATTTCTGGTGCATTAGACTTCTTGGTTAGCAAAATATTTTATCAGCACTGGGGCTCCAACTGCCTGCCTGACTCTGAATTGCAGTGTAAATTTCCCCACCTTTATCATTTAATTTTCCAATTCATAGAATTTTCAGATCATAGATTTAAAGCTAGAAATGACCTCATATCTTCTATTTTGTATACATTTTGACTTCCCACATAGTATATATAGTTTCTCCATTAGGATAGAATATAAGTTCCTTGAGAGTAGGGATTATTTTTTTTTTCTCTTTATCCCTAGAATCTAGAAGAATGTTAGGTACAAAACATATATTTAATAAATGTTCATTCAGTAGTCAATAAAATGCTCCATAAACATGTATTAAGTGCCCACTATGTGCCAGGCATTGAGTTAAATATTGGAGATTAAGCCATGAAAAGACAATCCCTCAAGTGGTCAAAAGATATGAAAAGGGAGTTTTCAGAAGAAGAAATGAAAGCTATCAATAATCATGAAAAAATGTTCTAAATCCCTCTCAATTATTGAAATGCAAATCAAAACAACTCTGAGGTACCATCCGATTGGCCAATATGAGGAAAGGAACATAATAAGTATTGGAGGGGATGTGGCAAAATCGGGACACTAATGCATTGCTGGTGGAGTTGTGAATTGATCCAACCATTCTGGAAGGCAATTTGGAAGCATGCCCAGAGGGCTATAAAACAATGCATACCCTTTGATCCAGTAATATCAGTATTAGATCTGTATCCCAAAGAGATTTTTTTAAATGGGAAAGGACCTGTTTGTTCAAAAATATTTATAACTGCTTTTTGTGATGACAAGAACTGGAAACTAAAGGGATGTCCCTAGATTGGGGAATGGCTGATGAAATACTATTGTGCTATAAGGAATGATGAACAGGATGATTTCAGAAAGAGCTGGAAAGACCTACATTAACTGGTATAGAGTGAAATAAGCAGAACATTCTACACAGTAATGGCAATGTTGTGGAATGATCGAATATAACAGACTGCTAATAATAGGAATACAATGATCCAGGGATTTATGAAAAAGAATGCTCTCCACCTCCAGAGAAAGAACTGTTGGAGTAGGAATTTAGATGAAAACATTTGATTTATAAGGGCATATGTTTTGGGGTTTTGGTTTTATAAGATCATTTACTTGCAAAAATGAATAATATGGAAATATGTTTTGTGTGATAAAACATGTATAACCCAGATTGGGAGTGGGGAGGGAAAAAGGAAGGGAGACAATTTGGCTGATATAACTTCAGCAAACTTATGTGGAAATTTTTTTTAAATTAATTCATTTAGAATATTTTTCCATGGTTACATGATTCTTTCCCTCCCCTCCTCCTCCCCTCCCTCCCAATAGAGGATACACAATTCCACTGGGTTTTACATGTGTCATTGATCAAGACCTAGTTCCAAATTATTGATATTTGCATTAGGGTGATCATTTAGAGTCCACATCCCCAATCATATCTCCATAGAACCATGTGTTCAAGCAGTTGTTTTTCTTCTGTGTTTCTACTCCCACAGTTCTTTCTCTGGAAGTGGATAGCATTCTTTCTCATAAGTCCCTCAGAATTGTCCTGGGTCATTGCAATGCTGCCAGTATAGAAGTCCATTACATTCGATCTTAAAAATTTTTTTAGAAAAAATTTCTATGGTTACATGATTCTTGTTTTTACTTTCCCCTTCACCCCCTTTTACCTTCCCCCCAATATCCAACATGCATTTCCACTGGTTTTAACATGTGTCATTGATCAAGACCTATTTCCATATTATTGATAGTTGCATTGGTGTGGTCTTTCGAGTCTACATCCCCAATCATGTCCACATCTACCCATGTGTTCAAGCAGTTGTTTTTCTTCTGTGTTTCCATTCCCACAGTTCTTCCTCTGAATGTGGGTAGCGTTCTTTTCCATAAATCCCTCAGAATTGTCCTGGATCCTTGCTAGTACAGAAGTCTATTACATTTTATTTTACCTCAGTGTATTGGTCTCTGTGTACAATGTTCTTTTTTTTTTTTTTTTTTAATTTATTTATTTTTTTTTAATTTTAAACCCTTAACTTCTGTGTATTGACTTATAGGTGGAAGAGTGGTAAGGGTAGGCAATGGAGGTCAAGTGACTTGCCCAGGGTCACACAGCTGGGAAGTGTCTGAGGCCAAATTTGAACCTAGGACCTCCCATCTCTAGGCCTGGCTCTCAATCCACTGAGCTACCCAGCTGCCCCCTACAATGTTCTTTTGGCTCTGCTCTTTTCACTCTGCATCAATTCTTGGAGGTCTTTCTAGTTCACATGGAATTCCTCCAGTTCATTATTCCTTTGAGTGGAAATTTGTTGCTAAAATAAAAAATAAAAAATAAGAATAAAATTAAAATTAAAATTAAATTAAATTAAATTAAAAAAAAAGAAAAGACAGTCTCTGCCCTCACAGGGTTTACAATCTAATAGGGAAAGACAATAGGCAAAAGGAGGCTGAACTATGTGTGTGTGCTGGTGGTGATCTGATTTGGGGACATGGTGGAGAAGTCACTCTCCCCCTACTAAGAAATGTTCACTTTCACTGAACTGATAATCATGGATCTAACTTCAAGGGCCTAGACATCTTGCTGTATTGACCTATAGAAACCTATTGCTCATTGCTCCCTGCTTTGCAGAGTCCAATGTCTTCTATTCTAAAAGAATAAGTTCTTAGTTGGCAGGAAGACCAGAGATTTTGTTTTTTGTTTTTTTCTTTTTAAGTCATTTACTACCATTGACATCACTGAACACATTTCCAAGCCAAACTACTTACTTGATTAAGGGGGCAGGCTCCCTCTTGTTTGAGCTACCAAGACTTGAATCTTATTAAGTTATATATCTAGGGCTGCTTGACCCATCTCTGGTGAACTTTGATTATTCAACAAGATTACTGGGTCTTGAAGCCTAGGTAGCTACCTCCCACCCTTGTTGTCCTACTGGAGACACTGGCCTATGATGTAATCAATTTTCCTATATTAACTGCCCCAGAAAAACAGAAGAGGCCTCTGTGCTATGGAGCTTGAAGCTCAGCCTTCCTTCAGCCAGCATTTGGTTCCTATTTCTACAGGGACACTTGATGACTTGAGTGAGAAAAGCAAGGATGATTTTTAAAAAGTAGAACAGAGGTTTTCCTACCTTTGCATTAAAAACAAAACAAAGCCAAAACTTCAGCAGAGAAAATTTTAAATTGTAAGGAGGTGGTGGATCTATCAGAGAACCAAAAGGGATCTTAGGGATGGGCCATCCTAGTCCAACTGCCTTATTTTATAGGTGAACAAATTTAGCTGAAATGAAATTATCCACCCTCTCATTCCCACAAAACATCCCAGTCTTCTCCCTCACTTCTCTTCTTCTGTTGAGAAGTCTTCTAGTCATCCAAGTTAGCCAACTTGAAGAACATCCCATTCTTTATTTTTCCTTAGCCCTCCTATCCAATTATTTTTGTCTTGTAAATTCCACCTCTATATTTTCCCCATCTTCTGCCTTCTATCCTCTATTCTAGACATGTCAAACATGCTGCTTCTGTCACGTTGTAGCCAGCAGCACACCCAAATTGGGCCAGAATCAGATGAATATTGGTTAATATTTAATAGAATAAATAAAAATACAATAGGATATTGATAATGTTGAGAAGCAGTTTTCAAAGTCAAAATGCAGTTGACAAGGATATTTATGTATGGTTTAGTGCCTCCCCCCTTTTTATTTAAGTTTGATATCACTGTTGGACCCCATCAACTCTTTCCTGAACTATTGAAATGGACTCTTAATTGGGCCCCCAGTTTCAGGTCTTTTCCTTCTCCAGTCTATCCTCCACGCAGTTACCAATGGGATAGTCCCCTAGCACACAGCTCTTACTATGCCACTCTGATTCAGAAGGCTCTGGTGGCTCCCTATTGAGTCACAGATAAAATACAAACTGTGTGTCTAGCATTTACAGCCTTTCCCCGTCTGACTCCAAGTGCAGCTTTCCAGGCTTATTAAACATTACTGCCCTTCACATACTCTGTGGCCCAGTCAGATCTGGCTTGCTGCTCCGCATATACAACATCACATTTCATTTGTCTTTGTGTCTTGGTACAGGCTGACCCTCACGGCTGAAATACATGCCCTCTTCAGCCTCCAACTTTTAGAATTTCTGATTCCTTTCAGCGAGGTGTCACAGTGTATAGAGTGCTAGGGCTGGAGTCAGGAAGACTCACCTTTTTGAGTTTAAATCTGGCCTCAGACCCTTACTGGCTATGTGACCCTGGGCAAGTCACTTAACTCTATTTGTCTCAGTTTCCTCATTTGTGAAATGAACTGGAGAAGGAAATGGCAAACTACTCCAGTTATCTTTGCCAAGAAAACTCCAAATAGGGCCACAAAGAATCAGATATGACTAAAAAAACTCAAGAATAACAATTCCTTTCAAAACTCAGCTTTAGAGCCACTTGCTATATTTCTTTCTTTTTTTTTTTTTTTATACCCTTACCCTCCATCTTAGAATCAATACTTTGTATTGGTTCCAAGACAGAAGAGTGGTAAGGGTGAGGCAGTGAGGGTCAAGTGACTTGACCAGGGTCATACACACTAGGAGGTGTCTGAGGCTAGATTTGAACCTAGGAACTCCCATCTCAAGGCCTGGCTCTCAATCCACTGAGCTACCCAGCTGATCCCCACTTGTTATATTTCTACCTGTTATCTTTCCTAATCGCCTCTGCTGTCAGTGGCTCCCCTCTCCAAACTACCTTGTGTTTACTACTTATATGTATATGAGTTGTCTCCTTAAGGTAATTGTCTTTTCTTCTTTGAAGGCCCCATGCAGAATTTGAGTTAAATATTACACTTGTTGATTAATTCATTGTGTAGCAACACAGATAAGTAGGAGAGCCTCCAACAAACTCAGACCTCCGGATTTTCAGTCCAACGTTCTTTCCCCAACATCAATCAATGGATCGATAAATAACAAGTATTTATCAAAAGCCTACTATTTGCTAGGTACTAAATGCAAAAGTAGAAATAATCTTTGCCCTCTACGAATTTATATTCTATCTAATTGCTTCCCTAGGACTTTTATCAATCAACCAATCAATCAATCTACAAGCATTTGCTAAGATCTTACTAAGCATCAGGTGCACTGGGATGATTTTGGGGGGACAAAGAAAAAAAGCAAAACCAGGCCCTCCCCTGAAAAGGCCTGAATTCTACTGGAGGGGACAATATGTATATAACTAGATATATACTAGGTACATTGTTATTGTTGTCGTGCTTTCATTTTTGAAGAGCCCCAGTGACACCATAATTGATGCCTTGACTTGTTCACAAATTAGATTTAAGGCAGAATCGTACAAAGTCCTCCTTCTCTCTCCCAGATCTCAAGGCAGGACAAAAGCCAGGATGACTGGTGATGGCTGGCTGGGGTTGTAGTGGATGATCTTGGTGTCTTCAATGTCTGGCCAAGCTCGAAGCTCTCCACAGCTTTAGCCACTTTCCTGATGCTGGAACAAATAGTTCTGTTCTGTCCATTCTTCCCATGCCTGGGGTAGACACCCCTTAACTCCCTGACTGGTTGGAGGCCTGTCTGTTACCTTCAACCAGGTTTAGCCTGTCTGCTGAGATGGTTCACGAGGAAGTGGCCACTGCTTACACCACAGTTTCTGGGAGCCACAGGTGAGAACTGGGTGGCAGGTGGACACCCAAGGAGGATGAGCAGTCCTGAAAGGGCTCTCACAGCAGAGGAACTGGTCCTCCCTGTACACCTCCTACAGAGGAGATGGAAGGTAACCATAGAGGGGAAGATGCCAACAGCTGGGGTGGTCATGGGGAGCCAGGAAAAGTCTCATGAAGAAAGTAAGTTTTTTTAAGCCGAGTTCTGAGAGCACTTCAGACATTGGAGATAGGAATGTGAGAGGGAAGGAGGCAGTGAAGATAACACTGAAATTCCTAACTTGGGTCATTAAAAAGAATGTGATGTCACTGACAGGATTGGGATAATTTGGAAGAGAAGTAGGTTTTGGGGAAAATATAATGAGTTCTGTTTTGGATACATTGAGTTTGAGGTGACTTCAGAATTTCTCATTTGAGATGATGCAACAATGTTGGACCAGAGCTTCAGAAAGAGATCAGGGTATATAGATCTGGGAATCATTTGTCTTGAGATGATAATAGAACCCATGGGAGCTGAGAAGTTCAACTTTGTTCCCAGAAAAAAAGGAGTTCTTACTACTAAAGTCCATGCCACTTCTGAGTGGTTTAACATCATCATAAACAGATGTGGTATTATCAGTGGAAATGACACTAAAAAGGATTCATTTCCCAGTCAAAGGTTACTCTCTTCCTTTCTGGGTTCTAGGAAATGACCATCAACCAGGGGAATAGTTGAGCAAACTGTGGCATATGAATATAATAGGATAATGTTGAGATCTAAGAATTTATGACCGAGACAATTTCAGAGAATCCTGGAGAGTAACGAACAAAAACTATTTATACAGGGGCAACACCTTTGTAAAGAAAAAGAACTGTGAAACACTTAAAAACTCTAATCAATACAATAACAAACTGTGACTCCAGAGGAATGAAGATAAAGTATGCTATTCTCCTCTAGACCGAGAGGAAAAGGACTCAGGATGTAGACTGTGATATATTTTTTTGGACATGGTCAATGAGGTCAAACTAGTTCCTCTGCTGTGAGAGCCCTTTCAGGACTGCTCATCCTCCTTGGGTGTCCACCTGCCACCCAGTTCTCACCTGTGGCTCCCAGAAAGGGAATGAGGGAATTTGTTTTCTTGGATTGTCCATATATGTTATAAGTGGTTTTTTATTTTATTTTATTTTTTTCTCCAAAATGTGTGTGTGGAGGGATTAGGAAGGGTAAAAAATAGATTTTTCTGGTTAATCGACAAAAATAAATTAAGTTTAAAAAAAAAAAGACTTAAGAACTCCGATCGATGTAATGACTAACTAGTGTTTCTAGTGATGTACATTACCCATCTCCTGACAAGAGAATTGACAGCAGAGACATTAATTTTTGGACATGGTGACTGTTTGGATCTATCTTGCTTGACTGCTTATTTTTAACAAGGGTTTCTTTTTCTTTCTCTCTGTTTCCTAATGGGGTGGAAGGGAAATGTTTGAGGAGTATAGACATTAGCAATATGATGACTGAGAAAAATAAGGCCTTTGAAATATTTTTTTAAATGTGGTGGGGAGAACAGAAAGCAAGTTTAGAAAGAAGCACAGATAAGCAGGACAGTTTTGAAAACAAGTGGAATGCATTACATACTTTAAACATAAATCCAAGTGTTATAAAAAAAGTAGATTTCCCATTTCCTATCCAATCTACTTTTTGTGGTCTTCTGTATTTATAGAAAGATGATTTTTTTTTCTTTTTTGGTGTTTAAGTTTAGAAAAAAAAATTTAAATAAAGAAAATGTATCACCATCTATTTTTGCCACTGTACCCTAAGAATTATGGGACTTTTCCATTTGATTTATAATATATATTGTCACCACCGTTAGAGTTTGAGCTACTTGAGGGCAGAGATTGTTTCCAACTTTCTGTTATGTACCCACTGCTTGGCATAGTTCCTAATAAATGTGTATTGGTTCTAAGGCAGAAGATCAGAAAGAGCTAGACAATGAGGATTAAGTGACTTGCCCAGGGTCACACACATACACATACAGAAGTGTCTGAATTCAGATTTGAACCTAGGACTTCGCTTGTCTAGGCTTGGCTCTCAATCCTCTGAGCCACCCAGCTGCTCCTGTTCATCCATCTTCCTAATGGACCACAGGATGGTCTTCTTCTTTACTCCTACTGAATAGAATCTCTGGCTTCCTTCAAGACTCAGGCTACCTTCTTCCTAAGGCCTGCAGTGGTTTCTTTCCCTTACTTTTCTAGTGCCTTCTCCAAGATTGCCTTTCCTCTATCTGCATCTTGTATCTACCTATTACTATCTTTCTTTCAGAATGTAAGTTCTCTGGGCAGGGACAGTAGAGATTATTTTTTACTTTTCAGCACATAGAACACATTAAGTAATAAATGCTCCTGAATGGGTGGATAGATGGTTGAATTTTCTCTTTTTCAAATATATTTTTCTCATTCCCTTCATCAAGAGAGGAGCGGCTAATTGATTCTCAAACCAAGTTTTGTTACTACTGGCTTGTTTTCCTCCTATCCTAGGCACATCCCCAAGTGCCTAGGACAGTGCTCTGGTCAATAGGGTTCACCCTGTTGTTACTATCTATCTGCAGTGCAAAAGAATTTGATGCCTGGGTTTCCAGTGTTTCTATTTGTTTGCCAATTAGATATATATTTCATTCCTTTTTAATTCTTCTTTAGCAGACACAGCCAGGGAGCGTTGAGTGTTACAATGGTCTCAGTAATATTGTCTTCCTTTCTTAAGTGGTTTCTTTCATTTTTATTATTGCCAGCTTAAAATGGCTTAGTGCTCACTCACACATTTTCAGTGAATGATTGTGTAAGAAATAGTGATATTTTATAACACTTTTTGGGCTCATTTAAACTAAAACATTTTTTCTTTGCCCCTCTGAACTTGAAGGGAACAATTTTCCCCTCTCTTTTTCTTTGTAATTAATACCACATCAAAACCTCCCCTTTTCCTTTCTCTTGAAGTTATTTATTACAAAGTATGCAGAACAGAAATCCTATTGCCTAGCCTGTGTTATTAAAAAATTCATTTTTCAGTATTTATTTAGGAGTTTTCTATTTTATGGTAAAAGATTCTTTTCTATCTAACCAGACCCTGAAATCCCAATTCTTTCTTTAAAAAAAAATTTTTTTTTTAATCCCTCTCTTCTGTCTTGGATCAATGCTAAGTATTGCTTCCATGATAAAAAGAGTTTTAAGGACTAGGCAATGGAACACTAGTCCAGTCCCAACAGGAAGTGTCTGAGGTCAAATTTGAACTCAAATCCAGCTGTCTCCAGGCCTGGCTTTCTGTCCCTTGACTTCAAATTTTATTTAACATTCACTGGCTGTGTGATCCTCAGTTTCTTCATCTGCAAAACACACAATACCTAGGTATAGTATCTCCCTCACAGAGATCAAATGAGTGAATACATGGAAAACGTACAGGCCACCTCTCATTCCTATATTTTTGCTGCACTGCTTTTCAGGGTTCCTTTGCTCCCCCCCATTTTGCTTCCTAGGGACCTGGATGAAACCCTGGGCTGAGGTTAGGGCAGGATTTTAAGGGTCAGAGGCCTATGCTGTGGAGGGGAGGTGCTCCCCTTTCCCTCTAAAAATCCCGGGAGCGAGCTAGCTCTGGAATACTGGGATGGGACATTGGTCCAAATTCTTCCCAGGTTCCTCGGACGCTCTTCAACTATGGGAGGTTATATGGCCAGTTTCTTTAGATGACGCCATCCGTGTTTGTCACAACTCTGCTGCTAGTTATTTTGGTCCCTGTGACTTGTGGCTGTACCATGATTAGTGTTTGATCACTATCACCAAAGTGACTAAAAGATGAAAATAGAAGCCACAACAGGAAATAAACAACTGCAAATGAGATATTTTATTCCATATTCCCTGCCAGCGGATGATTAGAATCAAACTCATTCATAATAGTTTGGGGGAAATTTCTAAACTCCTTTTTTTTTTTTTTTTTAAAGGTCTAGAGGAAGCAGGAAAGGTATACATGCTCCTTGTAGTTATATTTGTGAGAGAATGGAAAAAAAAAACAAAAAACAAAAAAAACCCTTTCTTTCCATGGATTGGCAAAGAACCTTTCTCTGCAGAAGGGACCCATCCCATCCCTGCAGTCCCAGACTCAAACTGCTTGTTTGTTTTAAGTTTAATACCACTAATCTATTCACACTACTATCTAAATCTTTTGTTTGCCTTTATTGAGATTTGTTAATCCACTTATTTAGTCTCTTATTCAAAAGGCTGCATAATATAGGGGGAGGAGGGGACTGCAAAGTAGCCCAAATTCTGGATTGAGATCCCTGGCCTGTCTTGACAGTTTTTTTAGAAAGGGACTCAAAAGCTGGATTTCTGATTAAAGAAAGGAGAGAGAAGGCAGAGGGGGAAGAGAATTGGAAAAGGCTTGAGATTGATATCAAGATGAGGGCTCCTGGAGGTAGAAAGAATGGAGACTTAATAATAGCAGATGCTGGCCCTTATAATTCTACTCCTTTAAAAAAAAAATCCTTACTTTCTGTCTTGGAATCTATACTGTGGGGGGGTGGGGCAGCTGGATGACTCAGTGGATTGAGAGCCAAGATCCTGGGTTCAAATATAGCTTCAGACACTTACTAGCTGTGTGACCCTGGGCAAGTCATTTAACCCCTATTGCCTACCCTTTTTGCTCTTCTGCCTTAGAATCAATACTCAGTAAGGGTGTAAAAAATATATATCTATACTGTGTCAATGGCAATGGAGGTTAAGTGACTTGCCCAGGGCCGCATAGCTAGGAAATGTCTGAGACCAGCTTTGAACCCAGGACCTTGGTTCTCTAGGCCTGGCTGTCAATCCACCGTGTCACCTAGCTGCCCCAAATTCTACTCCTTTTAAGTTTTTGCTCAGTGAGTTAAGAGGAAAGGGAGAAGCAATGAACAGGATAAAACGGCTATCTAAAGTCTCCATGAAATCATCGTATAAACTAGAAAGGCAGTGACATAGCTGAGGGAAACAAAAACCTTTCAAGAACTGTGTTCAAATCCCACCTCTGAAGTGTGATGCATACTAGCTGTGTACCCAGAGAAGTGATTTAGCCTCTTAGTCCATGGGACAACTCTCTACAACGATAAATTGCAAAGCAGGTGTCAATTGGCTTCTGGTGGTGGGAATTTCCTCATCCTGGTTTTTTCCTGGCAGGGAAATTAAATCTCTGTCCCCAAATTAAAAAAAAAACAAAACAAAAACTGCTTGAGAATAGGACACATATACGTTTATGTACAAAAGGCACATATATCTATGGGTTATCTAGCCAAGCCCTTGACATAAGAATATGGCATTTATGGGGCAGCTGGGTAGCTCAGTGGATTGAGAATCAGGCCTAGAGACTTCCCAGCTGTGTGACCCTGGGCAAGTCACTTGACCCCCATTGCCCACCCTTACCACTCTTCCACCAAGGAGCCAATACACAGAAGTTTAAGGGTTTAAAAAAAAAAAAACAAGGCATTTACTCTAAGAGAATTTTTACAAATGATTGACTTCAGAATAGAAATTATTTTTTAAGTAAAAAAAGACTAGAATTTAGAATGTCACCACAAAAATTACTCATGAAAATTAGTTATGATTGTATTTATTTTTTGTAAGTTACAATAAAGAAAAGCTCCCATAGTCTTTGAAAAAAAATAGCATTTAGATAGTACTTTAAGGATTATAATACACATTATTATACATATTATCTCATTTCATCCTCACTACAACCCAAGAAGTGGGTGCTATTATCATACCCATTTTGTAGATGAGTAAATTGAGGCTGCAAGAGATTAAATGACTAGCCTAGGGTCACATAGCTAGTAAATATTTGAAATAGAAACTCGTGTTTTTGAATCCAGCTCTAGCACCCTCTTGACTCTCCCACCTTGATGAAATCAGTTTAAACTTTTGTCATATCTGTGAAGCCCGCTTGCCACATATATCATGTTTTTATTATATGGGGAAGAACTGGCACAATTTTCCAAATTTTCTGAAAGAAACTTTTTTGTTAAGATTCTCAAGTTAGCCTAGAAATATGTTAGAGCTAGGACATTTATTTTCTATTTATTAAATTCTGTCCTAACATCTGATGGCCAGCCTCACAAAATGTTAAGAGTTGAGAAAAAAGTCTGACATAATGTAGTCCAATGTCTTAATTTTATAGATGAGAAAACCAAGGTCTAAATAGGTGAACTGACTTGCCCAAGTCACACCTAATTAGTAACAGAACTGGGACTAGAATCCAGGTCTTCTGACTCCAAATGTAACATTCTTTCCTATAGAGGGCTGCCTTTGGAAGGTGAACCCGTCTTATGTGTTTTCTGAACCCTTGAGAATAGTATTCCTATGTTCTCTTCATAATTCTAAAGGATTCTCTTGTAAATGTCCAGCAGGGGATGGAATCTGTGAAACTAAACGATCAAGATCCAGATTCTTCCTTCCTATCTCCCTTTTTTCTGTATGTGACTTACCTAGATTTCTGATGAAAATTCACATATTTTGTTGTTTATTGCTGTTCATTTGTTTCTGACTCTTTGTGACCCCATATGAGGTTTTATCTGCCAAAATACTGGAGTGGTTTGACATTTCTTTCTCCAGCTCATTTTACAGATGAGGAAACCGAGGCCAACAGGGATAAGTGATTTGTCCCCGGGTTACAAAGCTAGAGATTTGAACTCAGGAAAGTAAGTCTTCCTGACTCAAGGCCTGGCACTCTTATCTACTTTGTCCCCTTGCTGCTCCATACATATTATAGTGACCAACACAGTTCATAAGAGGTAAGAGTTGGAAGGAACCTTAAAGATTTACAGATGGGGAAAATTAAGACACAGAGAGGAAATGACTTGTGTAAAGTGAAACAGAACTGAGATTCAAATTCAAGTCGTTTGACTCCAAATCCAGGGTTCTTTCCATTATGAGAGAGTACCTGTCCTATTTTCAATAAAAAAAGTCTTAGAGAAGTGCATATATTAGGGAAACATGTTCTCTATAAGTAGCATGCATTCTATAGACTGACATAACTATTTATATGTTCCTAGTTCTTGAACCCATCTTTCAGAAATGTGCCTTTAGATGACCTCTGCCTGAGGTTGATCACACAACCCAGAAGAATGATGTGTTTTTGCTGTTTAGTTTTCCCACTCAGGTCTTATTCTGTCATCCAACAACACTGAGCCCCTTCTATGTCAAAGGCAATGCAAAGCTACCAAAATATCTGAGAGGATCTCTTGCTCTCAAGGAGTTCACAGTCCAGTAAGGGAGATATAAAATTCCTGCTTTCTAATAACAGCTTAAATTCACTTCTTTCTCAGTCCAATGACATTCTCCCAATTTGGATGTTTACTTTTTAGAAACTCATATTGCTATTTGTTCCCTGTATATGCCAAGCATGCTACTAGTTTAAAAAATTAATGTGACACTAGGCTTTAATATGTTCCTAGATGAATTAGAAAATTTCAATTTAGGTGTCGCCTTCCACAAAGGACCTTTCCTGATGCCCTTGAGCTTTTTACACACTTCTATTCCTTAATATTCTTTTATATTGATTACATATATATTCCTTCTATTTCCCTCTAGACTAAAAGCCCATAGAGGGCAGGAAATATTTTTAATGTAACCCAAAGGGCACCTCGAAACTGCACTAGGAGCAAATGTTTCTTGAATTAAATAGCACATTTGTCTTGTGTAAACATTTTATTAGGATTCTCTGAATTCTGTGTAACCCAGGGCTGAGCTGCTTAACCTTTCAGTGCCCCAGGCAAATTTCTAAATTGCAGAGATGGCGCAGATCGCCTTTGGAAGTGGGAGTTCCAGGAAGCTCCCAAGCCAGATACGATCAAAGGTCCAGTCTAAAAAGGAAAAAAAAAAAATTATCTGAATGTTCAGTTCCTTACTCTTATCACGAACTTACACATTTATCAGGGCTGGCTGCCTAGGGAGTTGGGGAGTAAAAAGCGCTTCTAGTCTTGGGTATCCGAAGCACTTCAGGTCAGTGCCCGGCATACCGTAGGTGCTTAATAAATGCTAACTGGCTTACTGAGGAAGTATGGAGAAAATAAAACTCCTAATCCTGAGCATAATAATGTCATCATCCATGGAGCAAAGGGTATATGTTGCCATATGCATTTCTTCTATAAAGCCATACATCACAAGGCAGCAGATTCTGCCTTTGGTTAAATTGTATTGGGAGTGGGAGGAATGGGCTGGGAATGTTGTGTCTACATATCTTACTTACGGAACCCGAGATTTGCAGGCCACTACCTCCAACACTCTCTCCCTCTCTCCATTCACCCACTTCTTCGTGTTGGGAGTTGCCAAGATCCAGTAGAAGCCCCACTGTACACATCACAGATCTAAACACATTCCAGAGCTGTTCACAATACACACTTCTCCGTGTAATCACCGAAACAAGAGCGTGGAGGAGAGCGAGAGAGGACTGTGAGGTCACATTCTCATCTGGCTCCCCACCCCTTGGCCCGAGCTCTGCTTGTTCCCCTCCAGTATAGACTTCCTGGGGCTCCAGTCCAGTCCAGTTTTAAATGTCTTTCTTAAAAGAGAACGAGTCCCAATCCCCTCCCCTCCCCCCAGGAGGTTGCGGCGCAGCAAACCCAGTAGATCTCACGGGTCCCGACTCTCGATCTCTTTAAATGAATGAAGGGGGGAAGGGAAGCGGTGGAGAAAAGGAAAGATAAAGGGGGCCAAATGCTATATAGTACTCGGGCAATCAATATCCAGACTATTCTGCTGATGCAATCCCATTCTTGACTTTTTTCCCTTTTTCTATTTTCTCTGCTGTAACTCTTCCAGCAGAGCACATTTTACATGATATAATATTATACATAATATATAGATACCTATACGCATACACGCACATGTACATAAGGAGTCTTTTTTCTCTCCACCTCTTTTCTTCATTCTCCTTCTTCTCAGTTTCTCTTTCTCTCTTCCCCCAATTTCTCCCCAGAATTCAGGAGAAGGGAGTAGGAAGAGAAGGGAGGGGGTAAGGAGAAGAAAAAGAAATAGCTTTTAGAAACCCGATCTGTTGTTTGCGAAACACAATCGCTTTTTTTTTTTAAAGCGACAGGGTGTCTAGACGGTCACGTGTCCAGGCCGGAGCCGGGCGCGCCACTGCGCAGTGGAACCAGCGAAGCAGAGAGAGCCAGGGAGAGGTGGGAGGGGGGGTGTGTGTGGGGGAAGGAGGCGGAGGAGGAGGAGGAGGAGGAGCGGGG
>NC_058130.1:402463864-402488876 GCF_016433145.1 Gracilinanus agilis
GGGGGGGGGGGGGGGTGGGGGGGGGGGGGAGGCGGAGGAGGAGGAGGGGGAGGGGGGGGGGAGGCGGAGGCGGGGGAGGAGGAGGAGGTGGAAGGGAAGAAGGGGGGAGAGTGTGCAGGAGGCGGCGAGCTTCAGACACACACACACATACACACACATACACACGCATCCACGGGAGCTAGGTCCGCGAGTAGAGGGAGGTGAGAGTCAATACAGGCGGGGAGGCAGGAGCTGCTCGGATCCTTCGCTGCCCTCCTCGCCCTCCTGGAGTCTTACCCTCCCCTCGGGATTGCAAAGCACCGGAGCCCGGCTCCAGACGCCAAAGGCAAAGACCAAGAAGGATATTCCACATTTAAAAAAAAAAATCCCCTCTGCCTCCTCCTGCAAGGCAAAGCCTGCTGGTCTCTTCCCTCCCCAGAAGAAGGAGAAAAAAAAAAAAAAGGGAGGAGAAAATAGAGAAGGGAGCCGGAGCCCTTTTTCTTGCTCGCTGCTTGCTGCCCGGCGCATTGGGAGGAAAATAAAAGTCGGAGGAGCCACAGGAGAAGAGAAGGAGGCGGAAAGTAAGCAGCCACCCTCGAGGGAGCCCCGAGCCCAGACAAGCGACTGCCTGCCGTGGTTTTTTTTTTTTTTTTTTTTTTGATCTTTCCTCCTCCTCCTCCACCTCCTCCTCCTCCTCCTGCTTGCTTGCGTGTCTGCAGCCGAGGCGAGGAGCTTGGGTGAGGAGCTGCCCCGAGAGGAGGAAGACACGGCTGCAGTAGCGTTTGCTAGAGAGAGCCAGCCAGCCTGCGAGCCTGCGAGCTAGAGAGCGAAGCCGCCGCCAGTCTCACCTCCTGTCAGCCTCGGCATCACCACCTCTCAGACCTGGTTTTTTCTCTCGTTTCCCTCCTGCCAGCGGTGGGGCCTGGAGGAAGTGGGGACGGGGTCGGGGAGGGGGGCAGCAAGGCTACTTCGGATCCACCTCGGAAAAACCAGGAGAGCCAGTGAAGGCTGGTGTATTTTTTTTTTTGAGGGGGAGAAGTGGGTGGCTCTTGTGTGTCCCCCCCCCCTTCTTTCGCTGTGGAGGTGTAGGAGGGAGGAAAGACGAGAGACTCACTTAAAATAATAATCAGACGAGCATGGTGGAAGCAGCCGATTCAAAGCTTTCTTTGGATTAAAAAAAGATACGTATACACATATGTATGTATTTTTGGCAGAAGAAAAGGAGAGAAAGACGAACGGAGCTCCTAGAAGAAAAAAAAGGATGTTAACTCTTGGTTACATTTTTTTCCACCAAAATTTTTTTGGTGATACTTTGTAAACGTCTTCCTCCCCCCCCCCCCATTTTTATTTGAAAACTCCAATACAACCGGACGTCCCCAGAGCTGCGCCTTGCAGCGGTAATTGTTTTTCATTTTTATTTAGAATATTTGGGCTTTTTCCCCTTTTTAACTGAAAAATAATTCTTTTCATCAGGCACCTCATGTGGGGTGAAATTCACTTTCTTCCCCTCCCCCGAACCTTCGTGTGGATGGAATTCGTGGAGATCCGGTTACTAAGGATATAGTGCAAAAAAAAAAATTAAATCGCGTGCCTGCCTTTTAAAAAAATTGCCAGCTTCTTCTCACCCCCAAATTAAGTTGCTTAAAGGAGAAAAAGAACATTTCTCCTGACTCAATCGAAGAAACAAAAACCTTAATTTTACTTTTCCTGAGGTTCTTAGCCTCTGTAAGGAGCCGAGGCTGGAGGTGTTGACATTCAAAAGCTACTCCTCTTCGTTCTGCATTTGGGGGGCAGTGAGGAGAGAAGGGAGAACTACCCCGCCTGAATTCTCGTTTTTTCTCCGTTTTCCTTTGTATCCTTCCTTGGTCAGCCCGGTCTGTTTCCCCTGCGAGGCTGGGCGAGACGACCTGAATCGGGTGCCAGTGGAGCGGGGTGGGGAAGCCGGAGAGGAGCGGTCCCTCCCCTGCCAGGCCCCCCCAAACCCCCCCACTCCCTTCGGGCTCCGAGAGACTGGCGCATGTTACGGAGCGTCCCTCCTGCCGCTGCCGCTCCTGCCCGGGCTCCTGCTGCTGCTGCTGCTGCTGCCGCCTGCGACTGCTGCCCCAACTCGGCGCCCAAATTCTTCATGGTGTGCGGAGGTCATGTTCGCTCCTTAGCCGGGAAACGACTTTTCTCCTCGCCTCCTCGTCCCGCATGTTCAGGACCAAACGATCGGTGCTCGTCCGGCGTCTCTGGAGGAGCCGTGCGCCCGGCGGGGAGGACGAGGAGGAGGGCGCAGGAGGAGGCGGAGGAGGAGGAGGAGGAGGAGGGGAGCCGAGGGGGGAAGGGGCGACGGACAGCCGGGCGCATGGGGCTGGAGGAGGAGGAGGCGCTGGTAGGGGTGGCTGTTGCCTGGGCAAGTCGGTCAAAGGTGCCAAAGGTCACCACCACCACCATCACCACCACCCCTCCTTGAGCTCCGGCGCTGCCGGGGGCTCGGAGGCGGAATTGAAGGCTCTAACCCACTCGGTGTTGAAGAAACTGAAGGAGCGGCAGCTGGAGTTGTTGCTGCAGGCGGTGGAGTCCCGCGGGGGCACCCGCACTGCCTGCCTCCTCCTGCCTGGCAGAGTGGACTCCAGGCTGGCGCTGGGGCAGGGGCCGCCCGCGTCCCCTCTCCAGACTCAGCCTACCCAGCCTCAACCTCCGCCGCCGCCGCTGTCTTACTCGCTCCCCTTGTTGTTGTGTAAAGTGTTCAGGTGGCCAGATCTCAGGCATTCCTCGGAAGTCAAGAGGTTGTGTTGCTGTGAATCTTACGGGAAGAACAACCCGGAATTGGTCTGCTGCAACCCTCACCACCTTAGCAGACTCTGCGAACTAGGTAAGGAGTTTCCACTCGCTTCAAGTATATTTTCCACCTTCCCCCGTGATGGAACAAGTTGCATTGGGGTACATAGTTTTTTACAGCTGTGTGACTGCTTTCTTTTCACCCTGCATAGCTAGTGGGGAAAATGCTCGTAGTAAGGATGCGTTGGGGTGGGGGGGGGACGCGAACCCCCGGGGAGGTCGAGAACGGAGGTGTACTGTTCCTCCTTCCTTTTCTTCACTCTTTAGGCCCGTGCGTATGATTTGGCGTGGATATTACTCATGCAAACCATAGGTGTGCATGTGGTTCAAAATTAGAGACCAAAAAAGGGGGAAGGTGCAAAAAAAAGTGTCCTTGCTCCCATTTGTCCCTACTCCCAGAAAGGAGTACGAGATGGCTTAGGATGCAGAGACTAATAATTTATTCCAAGAGAAGTGGAAGTGTTCCGAGTGACGTGAATCTCCTATCCTTTGGTAAATAAGGAAAGTCTAGTCTGATCTATGTGCCTGGGCTACGGGGATTGCTACGGCAGCTTGAAAAAAGCTGTCTACGTACATAGCCCTGCTATATAGATGTCCTCTTGGACTGAAGAGGGAACAAGCCACCGGGACATTTGGGATTCTACATTTTCTTCATCCTTTCTCTAGGAGAAAGGGAGAGTCCATACAATTCCAAGCTCTGGTTTTTAGTCAGTGACTTTCCCCTTCCCCATTCCAAGGTATAGTCCAAAAAGGATTCTTCTTAAAGTGCAGTAGGATAAACGTAAGCTGCCATTCACTTCCCCCCCCCCACCCCCGCCCCCTGGCGCACATATTTGTTTTTGATGAACCGGGGCGTATTGATTTTGGAGTGTTTTACAATTTAAAACTCCGTTCCCATGGAAGTAGTCCCAGAGTTTCGCGCAGCTCCTAGAAACTTAGGAACTTTCTTGAGTTCTTGGGTGGTTGAGTTATGAAATGGAAATCGGCGGGTGGCAGGCAGATCGATAGGACTCGTCGCGTTTTTTCCTTTATGTTTGTGGGAGGGGGGTAGGGGTGGAGATGAGTGTGGGGTTGTGGGGAGGGTTGGGAGCGAAGGGAGGATTTTCTTTCTTTCCCTCTTTTCTGTGAAATGTTCTACGTGCTGCTCGGGAGGATTATCCAGCAGTCTGAATCCGTGGTGATTTCCAGAGCTGGAGTGTTTCAGCTGAGCCAGGGAGGCCGGATCAGACAGTCAGAGTAGCAGATAGCAGCGAGTCTGGCGCCAGGCGGCCTCTTTTGTTTATCTGACAGCTAAATATCAAGGCAATCACCGCCTCCCGGCCCTGCCTCCAACCCCCAGAGCTAAGACAAACAGTTTTGCTAAAAGAATGCCACTGTTATCATAAGTTTCTATCTCTTTTTCTCATGGCTCTGCCTTTATTTTCTCTTTACTTTTTTAATTCCAGAGTCTCCCCCTCCTCCCTACTCCAGATACCCAATGGATTTTCTCAAACCAACTGGTGAGTAGATGATTTTAACGTACATCTCCTATCTTCGGAAATAGAATGGTTAAGCCGGTTGTGTAGTAAGGGCAGCGGGGAGTCGTTATGCTTATTGTATAGAGAATGTGCTCCTCATTTGGGAAGTTTGGGCTTTTCCCAGCAACTTTGTTAGAGCTAAGGGACTTGGTGTTCAGGCTTATCCTAGAAATACTTTATAATTTGTTCCTTTTGAGTGTTTTTGCGCTCCATGACCTACGATTTTTTAATGCCTACATAGGCTGTAATACACACCAGAAGGTGTCAAGGTTGTCAACAGGTAAAAGGTTTTTAGGAGAATTCAAGACTTTTTCAAATGCCAGTAGCCAGAGAGTCAAGGGGGGGGGGGAGGACTTTCACAGCGTTTTCGTTTTGTTGGGGATAGGCCTGGATATAGGTAAGCAGCTGGCTAGAAGGTTGCAAAAGGTGATTTGTAGAACAGCTAAGTTTTTAGAAAAACAAAAGAATCCCTCCCTCCCTTTTTCCCTGTCTTACTTCCTATCCCTGGTCACCTGTAAGTCAGCCTTCTTCTATGCTTCCTCAAGAATTCTTGGTGGGGGCCATAAAAGTTTCTCAGCCTTGCTCTGCATGCCTGTTGCTTTATAATTGAATGGCAGGATGCCAGGGCAGAAGCCCATTTGAGGCTGGCACCAGCTCTGTTGCGGTTGTCTGCATAAACTTCTGGTTGGCAGCAGGCTCGGCCCTGTGTAGATAAATAGGACTCTGGCATTGTAGGAGCAGAGAAAGAAGTGCAGGGGAAATAAGAATGGTGGATAACATCAGGGAGGAGTCCCAGTTTCATGGAGCCACTTCATATCTCTCTGAAGATTAATTGTCTAAAAGTATTGATTGTAGCACAATTGTCTTTGTGCCTGTGTCCCAGTGTTGGAATTTTTCAAGCTTTTACTTGACCTAGTGTGAGTGTATGTGAGGAAAAGGGCAAGTTAGACTTCAAGAGGGATAATGGGGAACCAGCAGTAAGCAAGCCTGCCTTAGGGTTCTCCAGAGTGGCCCCTGAGCATCTTTGAACCTTCTGAAATTAAAACAGCTCCACCACGTCATGCGTTTTGTCTATTGGAACGTCTTCTAATTAAAAGTTTTGCTGAGGCGTAGTCATGAATGAAAATGCTTTAATGAACAGTGTTCCTGAAATCCAGATTCCACAACTTGGGCCTCCTCCTCCCCATCTCCCTCAAGTTAGAGAGGCGTTCCTCCCCTCTAATAAATGGCCTACAAAGCATGTGATATTTTGCTTTCAATTTACAAAATGTTAGATAAATGGTCATTAATGAGGAGATAACTTTGAGCCCTGTATAAAGTGTTCACTGAAATTCGCCAGTCTCCAACTTGCCAAAAGAAAATTACTTGATTGGTTTAGAAATACTCAAGAAAAAAGGTATAGTGTGGCATGATGGGAAAAGCTCTGGACTTCTGTTAGGAGACTAGGGTTCTACTCCTGTTTCTGCCCCCTGTTCTTCCTGTGACCTCAGGCCAGTGACTAAAACCCTCTAAGCCTCAGTTTCCTTGTCTGTCAGAAGAGGAGGTGGCACTAGATTCTTCATCTGGAGTCCCAGGAACTTGTTTTCAAAACTAATTATGATAGCCATGCTTCAGTAGAAATGGTTTCTATTGTTAGCTTATGTGTTTTATTTTGTACACTTTTGTTAGCTTATGTTTTATTTTATACACTTGAAAGCTTTATTCTCAGAAGGGCTCCCTTAAGCTTCAGAAAACTGCCCAAGGGGTCTTCGAAGCAAAAACATAAAGAATCCCCATTCTTTGCTTCATCTTGGGGCCAAGGGGCTTGTGATTTTCTAAATTAATAAAACTCAGCATCACCCTTGACCTTGGTGTGTCTCCCTCCCATTTTGTAAAAGGGCAAACTAACATCTTGAAACTTCTAAGGAAGGGAGGGCCAGCTGCCAGCATAAACCTTTAGGAAAGGGGAGTAGGTTTCCTGCAAAGATATGAAGAGAAATCTATTAACAGGATTCAAGCATCCAATTTACTATGCCAGTACCTCATTTTCTGCTAGTGGAGTGATACATTTATTCATTAGCAAGTGTTGACATTAGGTAGCAAAATGTGTGTAAACAGAGAAGCCACAAAATCATGAATGGGTTACTTCGAAAGAGGGGGGGCAGTTCTCCAGATCAGCCAATGGGAAATTATCAACCCTGCCAATCAGAAACTCAAAAACAACTGGTTCCTCACCCAAAGGTTTTGTTCAGAAAAAAAGAAAAAGTGTGTGTGTGTGAGAGAGGGAGAGAGGGAATTTGGAGGCAGTGACAGGGAGGAGAGGAAGTCCTGGATGAAAGGGTCTGTCCTTATAAATGGCCATTAAAAGGGCATACAGGTCTGGGACTGGACTGACCTTTTACTGACAGCTCTCGGGGAGTGAGTGAAGGGACACAGAGACAGAAGGGAAGGGGAGCTGCCCGGCTCTGTGCTGTCCCCAGGTTTCATCCACACCTTGTATATTTCTGAGACTCTTTGACCTGAGAATTTCATTCTCCCACATTCTTAAGTTTCTAAGCCTTAGGTTGAATTTGTTTGTCTTAGGTTACTAGGTGAGAACGAGGAACACGGTTTTACAATGGAAAACTGTTAAAATCATAACCAGTTTAACAACTAAGAGAGTCCCTACCCCGGAGACTCAGGCTTGGGAAGAGGATGTTGGAGGGGTGGGGGTTGGGGCCCTGGGTAAGGCAGGCAGACAGCCCTTTGGAAGAGCTAGAGGCATCCAGGCTGGGGAAAGCCATTTTATTGCTATGGCTAAAAAAGAATCAATTGCAGTTCACCAATGCTGGAGCACAGGGCAGTTTCTCTTGGTGCCTTGTTTTCTGGCCTCTGTTAGGATATTATTTATCACTGTCCTATAGCAAGAGCCAGCATTTATATTGAGTATCTTATTGTCATCTTATAGGATCCTTACTGAACAATCCTATGAGTCAAGGTGCTGTTATCGCCTATTTTCAGATGAAGAGACTGAAGCTGAGAGAGATTAAGTAATTTAATTTAGGTCCCCCAGCTAGCTAGTTAAGGGTCGAAGACAGGATTTGAACCGAGGTTCTTCTGCCTCCAAAGTCAGTTCTCCCCATTGTACCATCCAACTGCCTGTCTATTATGAGGTTTAAGGGATGTTGAAGAAGCTGAGGCTGAGAGAGATTAAATAATTTACCTAAGGTCTCAGCTAGTTAAGGATCTAAGGCAGAATTTGAACTGAGGCTCTTCTGGCTCCAAGATCAATTCTCTCCACTGTACCATCCAGCTTGCCTGTCTGTTGTGGAGTTAAGGAATGTGGGGCACTTTAGCTGCTAAGCATGACCAAGTTTATGAAATGGGACTAAGGGTCACAGGTCTGTGTCCCGGGTCCAGAGAGGTCTGAGTTGTCCCTTGTCTTTTTTTTTTTCAAAGTTTTTTTTTAAACCCTAATATCTTTTATGTATATCCTTCTATATTAATTTTGTTACAGGGCTACGCAATGGGGGTTAAGTCACTTGCCCAGGGTCACACAGCTAAGAAGTGTCTGAGGCCAGAACTGAACCTAGGACCTCCTGTCTCTAGGCCTGACTCAATCCACTGAGCCATCCTGCTGCCCCCATGTCCCTTGCCTTTTGCTTCATCTGTAACAAAAATTCTGAAGGACTGAAGGGACAGGATTAGGGGTGGAGATAGGGGTAGGTGGATTAGGAAGTATTGATGGGAGAAGGCTTTTCTCTGGCCACCAAGAACTCATTTATTTATTTATTTATTTATTTATTTATTTATTTATTTATTTATTTTTTAGGGACCCTTACCTTCCATCTTAGAATCAATACTGTGTATTGGTTCCCAGGCAGAAGAGTGGTAAGGGCAGGCAATGGGGGTCAAGTGACTTGCCCAGGGTCACACAGCTGGGAAGTGTCTTGAGGCCAAATTTGAACCTAGGATCTCCCATCTCTAGGCCTGGCTCTCAATCCACTGAGCTGCCCCCAAGAACTCTTTTCTCTTCATTGCTAAACCCTGGTTGTAGGGGAATGAGTTTCTAACCTATGGCTTATAGGAGGAAGGAATATTAGGCAAGGGGCCTTGCTTCTTAGTTCCAGCTCTGTAATTTTTTCAAAAACTTGTACCTTACCAATATTAAGCATTCGTTCCAAGGCAGAAGAATGGTAAGGGCCAAGTAGTTGGGGTGAAGTGACTTGCTTAGGGTCACATGGCGAGGAAAGAATCTGCAGTTAGATCCGAACCTGGTACTGTCCCTCTCCAGGCCTGGCGAGCTATCTACTGAGCCATCTAGCTACCATCTTGCTCTAATATTAACTAGGTGTGTGTCCCTGGGCAGCAAGTCACTTGGATGGCTTCAGTTTTCCAGTCTACAAAATAGGAGAGGCAAAGTCTTTTAGAATAGATGGAGATCCTTACCTTGCATCAGAAAGATGGGCTCATTCCCTCCTTCTGATACCTCTTGGTGGCTATATGTGAGCAGGTAGTCACTTAACCCTTCAGTATTTTAGGCAGCTGGCTAAGAGGAAGTTGGAGAAGAATTGCACATCTGCCTTGAGAGAATGAATCTCTTTAGTGGGAGTTGTCAGAGGTTTCCCCTGGCACTGTCCCCTCTCCCCTTCCCCCCCAAAAGTGGAATAGATTATTGCTAAGATTACTTTCAATTCTAAGACTCTTATTCTAGCCCCATGGGGCATTCTCCCTTTGACCAGAAGAACCCTATCACAGAGGAGGCAGGAAAGGGCTCATTTGATCCACACCCCATCCCTCTCTGGATTGGCCTGGTTGGCCAGTTTGGATCCGTGGATTTCTGGTCCCTAGCAGTGTTTTCAGCTTTCTGTTCAGGCCTCCCAAGAAATTTTGTGAGAGAAATCCTGCTGACCTCTGCTTCTCTCATTAGGATTTTCTAAGTCTGTTGAAAAGACATCATTGTCTACCTTGATACCCGTTGGTGGGGAGGAGGCCTAGTTAGTGGACTCCTTCAACTCAAATCTGTTTTCCTTTGTGACCTCTTTGGCTTCCAGAGGAAGACCTCTGACCTGAGAGGTCAGGGCATTTCCAAGGATCTGTCGAGGCACGTGGAAGGAAATGCCTTCTGTTTCCCCCATAGCCTCTTGTATACATTAGTTGCTTGATAAATATTGATTGTTTTGAGGATAGGAGTGACACAGACCTTCATTGTGCTTTGGGGACCAAGGTCCTGAGCTGAGGAATAATAGGCAAGGTCAAGTCAATGCTTTTCTGGGGAGACTTGCCTTTGAGGACTCAGAGGTATGAATTCCATTTTGGATGGGGTTTAGAGGCAGCTCCTCCAACTGCTACCCAATTTTCTTACCACCACTCTTCCGAGGTTCCTTGGAGAATGACTGGTCCTGGCTCAGCCTCTTCCAAGGTGGGCAAATCACTTAACTTCCCTAGGCCTTAGTTTCCTCATCTGTAAAATGGGGGAGTGGGGAGGCAGGGAAAGATGAGGCAGCTTAGATGGCTCAGTGGATAAACTCCACTGAGTTCAAATGTGGCCTCAGATACTCATTAGCTGTGTGACCCTGAGCAAGTTACTTAACTTAATTCACTGGAGGAGGAAATAGCAAACCACTCCTGTATCTTTCCCAAGAAAACTCCAAACAGGGAGTCACCAACTAGACAACTGCAAGGGGAAGACTAGATAGCCTTTCAGTTGTACTTTGCAGCTCTGGGTGTGTGATGCTTTGATATGTGAGGGAAGAGATTGTGACATGTTTGGTTTGATTAGCCAGAGGAAGAGAGCCATGGGGTGGGAAGTCTGGGTAGCTGAGCTGTAGCCCTGACTCACTGGGTGGCCCTTTGGGCTAGTCACTGCGGCCTCAGTTTACTTCAGGGTGTGTGTCAAGCCAGGTATACTTGGCTATTTCACAGGGTGGTAGGGAGAACTAATTAACGTTTGTAAATCTCTTCCTGAGATCAAAGGTGCTGCCTAAGTGCAAAATACTATTTCATAAAAACCCTTGTGGTTTGCCAGTGTAGGGCTAGGTTAGCTTTGATCTGAGACGTGGTTGACACCCTCGAGAGTACCACTTCTTCCCTGAAATGCTTGGGGGTCCGGGTTTGCCTGGAGAGAGCCTTAGCCCCATGGAGTAAGAAAAGATTATATGAAAAGTGGCCTTTGTTTGACCACTAGACATCATTGTAGGGACGTGTCTTCAGTGGAAGGGGGGCGTCTGTCGGGGAAAGGGTTAATGAGCCTGTGTCTTTGGACCACAGTAAACTCCACCAAAGGCATTTAGAAAGTGTAGGGTATACAGTATTTCACAAGTAACTTCATTTCCTGTCTCCCCTATTGTTTTCCATTTGATTAAGTGTATCCTGTTAAACTGTATATTCCTGTTACGAGTTATACTTTACCCTGATAAAATGAGATTACACACACATTCTTCTTCCCCCCCACCCTTCTCCACTCCCCCTGCTTTTTAGGAGAGAATTCTTGAAAAGGAACTTTTGTCGTGGGCTAGGAGGAGGCTCCTACAGTCCTGTAATAGACCTGGACACCAGGGGGGAGGGAGAGGAAGGAGGGTGTAGTCTTCCTACTATGGAGGTGGCTCCAACTCTGGACCAGCCAGCCTTAGGAAAGCCCAATTCCTAGCCTGGAAGATTCTCACTTGGCTCTGAGTTAGCTAGGCACTCCTAGCCCTGGGGCAAAGCTTGGAGGCTGGCTTTTGCCTGTTCTTACCATGCCTCTCAGCCAGAGGTCTATACTGCACGTTCTACAGAGGTAGATGGATTTTTGGAGGAGAGGGAGGCATATACTATCCTGCAGGCACTTAATACCCTTGTGAATGTGTAGCATTTCTCTGAAGTCAGTGTTCCTGTTGGGATAGGTCCAATTTCAGGGACCAAGAAATGAATGAGTTGCTCCTGGTTGAGACCATCATTGACTTGTACTTCAGTAACAGGAGGTTACCTTTTTTGCTGGGGCCTGCTCGGGGTGGAACAGAATGGGGTGTCATTCCTTGAGGGCCAGTGCCTCCCCAATTTTTTGCGTTTGTATCTCCAGTCCCTAGCTCTGTGCTTTTAGATCATATGGTAGACACTTATCAGTGAATGTTTGTTTCTATGGGGGAAGGACAGTTTTTGCCCCACATTCCCCTGAAGTGTAAGTAGCTTTGGCATTGTCATTAATGCTAAAGGTTTATTGAATGTTATTAGTGTTGAGCACTGGGGATACAATGAAGTATGAGAAGTTTGCAGTCTAGCTGGGAAAGATAGTCCAAAATACACTAAAAGCATAACCACCAAGACAAGTATTATGAGACTAAAAAAGGAAGAAGGGAGGCCTTGGAGTGATCAAAGAAGGCTTCACCAGGAAGATTAGACTTGAATTAGGCTTTGCAGTGTGCATAGGATTTAAAATAGAGATTTTCGAAATAAGCCTTTTTTCTCCATCTCTTTATTTGTCAATATAGCATTGAGAAAAATTGAGTCTCCATCCATCTGACTAAGCTACTGAATTTTTCTCCCATATCCCAAAAGGAACTCCCAAAGTAACTTCTCTAAAGTTACAATGGCCTATAGCCCATTCCACCAATACTGTAAACTGAGACCCTAGGTAGTAGAAGGAAGCCGATTTAAACCCACAAAGTCATTGAGCAAGAAGCTCCAACTTAGAAGCTTTGAGTTCTGTGAATAACTTCAGGTATAAGAATAGTGACTAAGTCTGTACAGTAACTTAGTGTTTGCCCTTGGAGAAGACTTAATATTTAGACATGGTTTGGAAACAGTTTGGGTGCCAATATATATCCAGAGTTGAGCAGGGGGAGGCAATCTAAACTGCCTTTGACCTTGGCTCAAAAGAGGAAAGATGGCTGACTTGATTTCTTCAATGGAGAACCTGTAATAAAAGAGATTCCAGCTAGTCTATAATTTTGCATGACTTGACTAATGATTAACTGGGTAGCATGGAGCCCAGACGGGGTGACAAACTAATGTGGTCCGTCTCATGATGTACGGCAATCCTGAAGCAGACAATTAGCGATAAGCATCATTTCCTGGACTAAATAGTTTGGAATGTATGGGTCTCTTTTGAACAGTTTTTGAGAGGGGTGCAAAGAAAAAAAATTAACCTCTCTTTTTTTCTTTTCTTTTTTACAACTCTTTCCCCTACCACTCCTGATACAGCAGAGTGTCCAGATGCTGTGCCTTCCTCCACTGAAACAGGGGGAACTAATTATCTGGCCCCTGGGGGGCTTTCAGGTAAGACCTGTTACTTTATTTACCCAGCTATTTCCTGACCCACTTGGAAAAAATAGACAAATGGGATGACCTTTTGGTACCTAGTCTGACTTGGTTGTTTTATGTTTTAAGTGTGTTAACTGGGTGAATGGATACCTGGTGGTACTTTATGCCACCTGTTGCTAGGGCACTGACAAGAAGGTTTTGGTCATTAGGCCACTGGGCAATTCTATAGATATTGTAAACTGAGGCCCCAGGTTGGAGTTTTCCAGTGATTCCCATTAAGTGTCGTTTGTTTGGGAGCTAGCTATTAAGTGATTCTCCATCTCCTTTCCTGCCATAGGTGTTCCCTATCCCACCAATGTTGAGGTTCTTGATCCTTGCTGTTGTACTTTAAAGGTCTGGTAAAGGCAAAACAAAAAAAAATGGTTTTCTGTAGGCTATCTCTGTTGCAGTGCCCAGTGAAAGGGGTAAGGGGAGAAAATTCTGACATACAGGACTAGAAAAGACAGCTCTGAAAAAGACTTGCCTGGTATTCTTGGCAAATGGGCTAGAGAGGCTGGTGTGCCCTTTGAAATATTTTGCCTGGTGGTCTGGAGTTTGGAGTGTTTAACTCAATAGGGTAATGGGTTGGAGGTAAGGGGCAGTGTTGGACTGATACCCTCTCAGAGAGAAATAAATAGTTGCTGTATCGCTTGGCCCGAGGGAATGAGTGCCAGTGGGCAATCAATGATTTTTTTTTGGTATCATTTCTGTTGAGGAGGAACTTGTAGCAGGCCCTGTGTGTTTAGTACCAGTTTCTTTAGCTTTTTACTACAGGTGACTTTCAGGAATATCTCTCTGCCTCTGAGGTTCTTTTTAAAAATAAGATTTAAAGAAGGGGGCAATGATGGGTCATCAGCTGGATGTCCTAAGAGTTATCAGATACAGGTGCCAAGCTAACCAGGAACAAGAACCAACCTTGCCAGGCCTTTGCATTCTAAGAGCCCTTTCTCCTTCTTAAGGGCATCTTGGTTGCTTGAGAACTGAGTGTGAGAAATTAAAATCCACCTTGTGTCTCCTGAAGTCCTCCTCTCCTTTTAAGTCAGCCTGTTTTCCTGAGTAGGATTTGTTGCTGGGCTATCCTCCATTTATTTGCCCAGGGGCAGGATGGGGTGGGGGTGAAGGTGTCTGCTTTGCTCACTTCCAACACCTCCCTTCCCTGAGTGGGTCATTCAATCTCCCAAACTCCCTCTTTCAGGAATTGCTGTTGGTGTGGCTGTCTTTCAGGAGACCCTTGTTTGTTTTTATTTCCCTCTAATATATATCCTGACGATTTGAGAGGGGAGTATATTATTTACTCAGAGGCCCTAATGAGAACTGAAATTTCAAAAAAAGGGGAAGTGGGGGAAGAAGAGGAGAAGGAGATAGCAGGGGAGTAGTAGGTTACAATGGGGATTGAGGGAAGGAAGAAAAATCCAACTTGTGGATCTTCTATGCTTTTTAAGGCTGGAGAGAGATACTTAAAAACAAAGAAGACCCAAGAAGGGAGAAAGAATCAGGACCTTAAAAAAAAAAAAAAGTCAGCACAGTAAGGATGTTGTTAGATAATTTTGTTTTTTGAATCATGAAATATGCAGGGAGGAGGCCCTGTTCCCTAGGACCACATGAAATAAGCAAAGGAAGTAAGTAGTAGCTTTTGAAAGGGGGCTCTTCGAGAGGTTTATGTTATTGATAACATCTTGTCTGTCTAGTCTGCTGAAGGAAAGGGTGGGGGTAGGGGGAGGAGGGGGCCCCTGGCTACAGGAAATGACACAACTGGCTGGTTGAGTGCCTTCTTAATAAGGGGGCTCTCTAGGGTTGCTTAATCTAAAAAAAAAAAAAAAATGTGGCAGCAAATATTTTCCATCTCTTCTACCAGACCCGTCCCCAGTGCCAATCCCAGTTCTCTGAGGGTTTGGTGCTCTTTTTGTTCCCAAAGGATTTCTCCAACCCCACTGAGGAAAACTTTTTTTTTTTTTAAACAATCATTAACCACTTTTTTCCCTTCTCAGAGAAGGTAATTGCAGCCATTTAGTTTAATGAGGAGCTGATACCAGAGTTGTGGGTTTCAGAAGGGGGATGGGCCCAGGGGCTTGGGGGATTTTACAGCAATGGCAAAAGCTGAGGGCTTCCACATGAAAGAGCACTTGTTTTGAATTTTAGGTCTTGATTGACTAATTCCCAAGGCTTCAAAGTTCCAATTCAGACCCACCTTTCTTCTTTACTTAGGGAGATAGAGAGCATTAATTAGATGCATTGTCAGGAAGACTTCAGCAAGTGTAACTTCTCAGTTTGGGAGGGAGGGGAAAAAAAAAAACCACCCTGTTCTTGGTTGCAGAAACAGCTTTTTTGGATGGGTCTTAGTGGGTTAAAAGGAGGAAGCGTGGGGGTGGGGAAAGCTCAGCTTCACAAACTGTAGTAGTCAGAACTCATCAAAAAGATTGTTTGAATGGCCCATCTCCAGGGCTTTGAGTGCTCTCAAATAGAGAAACCCCAAACCTCTCCTCCTTTTAAGAAGTTTGTCTTTCCATTCCAACTGGGCAGGGTGTGTCTTCCCTGCCGACTAGGACGAGGGAGGGTAGGAGCCTGGTTAGAATGTCTCCTGCCATCTTAAGGATGCTGCGGGGTGGGGGTGGAGAGGAAGGGGTGTTTTAGTGGAGAAGCTGACTGCTCTGGAGGGAGGGGAGGACCGTAAAAAGTTGTCTGTAAGTGTTCTTCTCCACCTCCCTCACCCTTGAAATAACCAATCTGACTGTCTCTTTCACATGCCTTGTGCTCTGTTTTCCTTCCTGGCCTAGGCGTGAGCAGGCTTAATGAATGGGGCTCAGTTCAGGGTGGGAGGAAGGTCGGGGAGGCCGGAGCCAGGGCCTTGATTCTTTTGGCAAGGGAAGAAGGAGAAAGGGGGGTGGGGGTGGCGTGCAGAGAGCTGAATGTGAAAATGAAATGCCTTTGGGAGGTCTTCAGAGAGGAACAGTCCCATGCCCAGGGGCGACCTGGCAGTCCAGCTCTCTTGCCATTTGGTTCCCTATGGAGGTGAAGCTTTCTTCAAAAAGCTCATGCCCAGAGGAGGAGGACTCCTGTCCGTTGTTTTCTGAATATCCCCAAAAAGGAACCATAGTATTTATTACTGAGGTCCTTCTAACACACGGACCTCATTCAGGTGAGCCCTCATGTTGGCTCTCTTAGAAAAGAATGATTATGTTGCTGTTCCTCCAAAGAGAATCCTCCTTTTCTCTCACCTTTCATGGTTTTTTCCCTTATGTCCCAAATTTCAGTCACCAGTAAAGTCATTATTGCCAAAATGTAAAGAGCAGGTTAAAATTGTTTTTTAATGCATTCATCCATTCTGGAAGTTGGTCTTTTTTTTAAACCTTTATTTTTAACCTTTAATATTAAAACTATATACTTTTTTTTTAATAACCTTTACCATCTGTCTTAGAATCAATACTGTGTATTGGTTCTAAGGTTCTAAGCAATAAGGGCTAGGCAAGTGGGGGTAGGGGGTAGGGGGTCTTGCTCAGGGTCACATAGCTAGAAAGTGTCTGAGGCCAGATTTGAGCCTAGGACCTCCCATCTTTGGATCTGACTCAATCCATTGAGCCAGCCAAGGAAACCCCTAGAATCATTTCTAAGACAGAAGAGTGTCAAGGGCTAGGTAATCAAGAGTTAAGTAACTTGCCTAGAGTCACACAGCTAGAAAGTGTCTGGGGCCAGATTTGAATCCAGGACCTCCCATCTCTAGACCTGGATTTCAATCCACTGAGCCACCCAGGGAGGGAGCCCCTAGAATAATTTCTAAGACAGAAGAGTGTCAAGGGCTAGGTAATCAAGAGTTAAGTAACTTGCCTAGAGTCACACAGCTAGAAAAGTGTCTGAGGCCATATTTGAACCCAGGCCTGGCTTTTCTATCCACTGAGCTACCTTTGCTGCCCCAGTCTTCTCATTTTTGACAGGTCTTTTAGACAGAAACATTGCACAGCTTATGCAGGTGCATAGAAAAGGAATGAAAACACGTGACATTTGATACTCACAAATGGGTTCATCAGAAGAGCCTGGGATTTCCCTTTTCTGAGAATGGGATGAGTAGATCTTTATTATAAAGGTCAATTTCTTCTAAGATTCTTAAAGAAATGGGGGGTGGGGGGGTGGAGGTTCTGGCGGTGATTCAGGATTTTAGTCCTGTAATTTGCTCTATCAATATGAGCTAATTGGTATAGGTAGGTCTCATAGGTCAGCGGGAATGGGCCATCTTTCAAAAAGTCAGGAAACTGCAGAGAACATTTCTCCTCCTTCGTTGGGAGAGTTAGGAGTTTGGCTCAACCATAGAAACCTCATCTTAGGAGGGAGGGCCTTGGAGTCCGCAGGAAGCTGCTTCATTAAATTCAGTGGTCAGGGAATGAAAAGACTTTTCTCTGGGAGCCCTCACTTGTATCACTGTTTAATTAAGGAATAATGTGTCCCAAATAGACTTGTCTGCATCCACTTCTGTCAGAAGGGACTTAATTAAGCTCCCCTGCTAACATTAGGTTAGCAGCCTCACTATCTCCATAGGATGTGGGGGGGGAGGGGGGGGAAGAAAGCACTTTTTGTAAACCCTTAAAGCCATCCAGAAATACAAGCAATGAGTTATTGGTTGTCCTTTGATCTGGAATAGCTAAATGGAGGCCTTTTGCATACAAAACTTCCAATTTTTCAATTCAACATCTAGAATGCTTGGGACCTGATAGGGCTTCAATTCAAATCTCCAAGATGCTGGGGCTGGACTGAATCCGCTGAAACTTTTGTTCCTACTTGGGTACCACTTTACTGTTACATTTATGAAGACCGAAGATCTGTGTTACCTAGATGTCAAGTTTCTGATGGATTAAAAACTCAAAATAGTGCTTCCAAGATTTCAGAAGAGCAACCAAGACTGGGCAATCTGGGCTAAATGACTTATCCAAGGTCAAACAGCTAGGAAGTATCTGAGGCCAAATTTGAGTCCCGGTTCTGGCCTGGCACTCATTCCAATGGGCCACCTAGCTGCCCCATCCTGGTAGATTTTTCCCCCCATCCTAAAATCCATTTATTTTAGGGTGTCCCCCCCAATGGTTACATGATTCGTGTTCTTTCCCTCCCACCACCTCCCATAGCCAGTGAGCAATTCCACTGGGTTTTACATGTATCATTGATCAAAACCTATTACCATATTATTAATATTTGCAATAGAATGACCGTTTAAAGTCTACATCCCCAATCATTTGATTGGAATATCATTTGATAAGATTTTTTAGAGGAGATAAAAGGGGTAGACAGGACCGATTGAATTATTGACAGTTATCATTAGTGGGTCACATTGAGGACTTCTGGAATCCAGTTTCATCACACTCTAGGCAATAGTCTGACTTCTTTTGTGGAACATAAATTTCCCTTCAATTCATCTTGACTACAAAAGTTCCAAAGTCTGCCTGACTATATTCATTAATCTAGTATACACGCCAGGAATGTATCACTATGCCTTTGAGGCCCATAAGTATCTGTGTCAATTCAGGAGAAGCACCTTTAAGATATATAGATATATCAGTGAAAACACACAGATACACACACAGAGCTGAAAATGATTCACAAGGAAAGGACTTTTTGGCATGCATCCATTAACCCTAGGAGCCTGGGGTTCCGACAAAATGCTTAGTGAGGAGGATTGTTTGAAAATCCTGTTTTCTAGCTCAGGTCCCTTTCTGCTTTCTTCCACCCTACCCTCTCTAACGACAGGAAATTCTAAACTGTATGTGAAAATATAGTCTGGCACCTAGTTTTGCTAGTCAACTGAGAGATGCAACCACTGCTTTTTTTTTTTTTTCTTCTTCTTTTTTTGAAAGAGTTAGGGGACAACACCAGCCAATAGGTTTGTGATTTCACTAAGTTTAAATTAGATTTCACTGTTTAAATGGTATATATTGGGTTAGGATATCTGAGTTTGAGTGCATTTGAGAGCTCTGATCATAAATTTGGAGCTGGGAGGGATTTTTCTAGCCCAAACCTTGCCTTTGCACAGATAAAGAAACTCAGGCCAGAGGTGACGGTCGTCTGGCCTTCTCTTTTTAACCTATCGCAGGGTACATTGTGCTCCACTCTTTTCTCCCAGTATGGGCTTGCCTATTTTATACATTCCCCTGGTTGTACCTTCCAAAGCGTAGGGCTTTCAGGGGTTAACAGCCATATGACAGCATCTGAAGACTAGAGCAAACCCAGCTGCCAGGCCAGACTAGAGGCATCACAGTTCCCCTCACACATCATCTGACTGAGGCAGAATGTAGCCAGGCCAGTGAAGTGGGGGAGATATTGGGCTAGGGCCAGGTTTCTGTGTAGCTTTTGGCCTCTGACACTTCATTCTAACTCCTCCTCCTCCCCCTCGCAGGCCTTTTTCTTGGCAGAGTTCTTTGGGAGGCAGGGTGGGCTTCTTAAAGAGCAGTCTCTGAAAACAGCCAGAATCCCAGAATTCACCAGCACAGTTGGGGAAGGGGGGAAGAAGGAAAATGGAAATGTTAGAATGGGTGGGGTTTTGGGTAGTGTTTCAGCACTGTAGTAATTCTTTTAAAAATCAGCAAGTAGGATCATTTAAACTCAGTGGAGACAATATGAATAGCAGCAATCTTTCAAAGGAGATTCATTAACCTGCCCTTTGGAGGGGATGGGGGGAAGGGAGGGAAGTGAAGAGGATGTAAAATTATTTCTGTGTTGGATTTTCCTTAGAGTGGCTTCTTAATGCAGGAGGAGAATGGTTGTATGTTCTTAAGGGGATTTTGGATATAGGCATAACAAACATTAGAAGTAGGAAAGCTCCCTTGGATTTATTTTTCTAACCTCACTTTTTTGTCAGGGGAAGTTCACCAGATTTTGTTCTGTTCCCTCATGTATTACCCTCCCCCAGTCTTTGCCCAGTCTGGTTTTTAAGGTCACTGCTGTCCCAGCCCATGCTTGGATGACGACGGCCCTCCATTGACCATTAACTAAGGTTAAAAGAAGGGTTATCTTCCAAAGTCCCAGAGTCAGGGTGACTCCCAAATTGGGTGATATCAACTCCTCCTTTTTGTACTGAGTGAGGCCCCAGGGGTCAGTGCTGGCATCTCTTGGGGACTAAAGGGGCAGGCTTCAGATGAACCTCCAGTCCCTGTTCTAGCCTCCTTTCCTTATGACCTCCATGTCAGCAGGGCGAATACTATTAATGTAACAGGCTGCTAGGAGGCCACCACTGGCAGGACCATCTTTCCCTTTCTCCTTTCTTTCTGGCTTGAATGACCAACACGGTAGTCTGGCTGCCTGCCTACTGTCACAAAGTAGCTTCCTTTCGAGTTTATTTTCAGCTTGAAGATATTATTAACAACTGAGGCACAGCTCTCAGTTTAGTTATTAACACACCAAAGAAGTAAAAGATGTTTTGGCCGCTTCATTTTGACATAAATCTTGGTTATTTTTCTCCCACCTCTAACTTATTCTGTTTTCCCATTGGGACCATGCAAGTTAGTAGCAGAACATTTCCTGGGACAATGATTAGTGGTTAGTTAGTAGCAAAGGGGGTCTCTCCCCCCCCCCCCCAATAGTTCTCTGGTATAAACAAAATTAAGTGTTTTTAACCCATCCTGTCTTGTTAGAAATCTAACAAATGGTCTCTGACATTATTGCCCGGTAAGTTGGGGGAGGATTATTGGGCAGGGGGGTGGGGGAGTGGGGGGATGTCAGTGTAGGGCACATAGGTGGGGAAAGAGACTTTGAATTGCATTGAGGACAGTGGTTTAATATAGGGTGATAACTTTCACCTTGTAAGTTAACAGGAAACATTGGGACAAGACAGGAAATTGCATCATTCCTTTTATGAGAAAAGACCTTTAAAAAAAAAAAAGGCAGCTATTTGAGAAAGGTAGTCTCAGAGAGAAAGCAAGGCTTTCTGTTTCCCTCTCCCCCTCCCCTTCACTCCCACGAGAACTTTCAGGTCATTTTCTTTAAGAAAGAGGCTGTTTGAGGACTTTATGTTATTTTTATTATTTTAAAAAATATTTTCCTAGAAGGGTCACCTTCAGTTGAAACGTTCCTGCAGCCTTATTTCTTAGTTTACTAAAGAATCTTTCATGACTTTTCCAGCTTCCTTCCCCAAATGGTGAGGCCAAGCCAGCTCTTGGCTGGGAGCTAATTTTGGTTTGGCTGCTCAGCCCTCAAAATTGGTCCCCCACCCAGTGTCATTATCTTGGTTATAACTTGCAAAAATGATTGGGGGGGGTGGGTGGAAGGTAAGAGTTTGCACTCGTGCCCTTACCCTTTTCACCTCCAAGTTGTCTTCAGTGCTGGGTCTTCATTGTTGTGCCTTTTTAAAAGCATTGCTTCTTACCTGCTAATTTCATCTGATTCTTCCAGTAGTTCCTTGATGTTCCCTGAGACTCTTTCCAGGGGACCAAGTAGAGCTAAAAAGGCAACTTCATGGTTTCAGAGTTCCCCTGGCAACTTTGTGTTCTGCCTTGAGCTCCTAGGGGAGCAAATGAAGAGGGTTTCCTAAGGGTTTGAGGAGTGATTCTGAGTGGCAGTGCCCACCTAAAGGCCTGCCGGTGGGAACTCTAGCAGCAGTCCATTTGCAGTTTGTGATCTGAAGTCTTCATTGTTAGGTGAACTTTTACTACTTGTTTCCATAAATCTTGCTGGTGGCATCTCTGCTTCTGAGTCTCATGCCTACGACAGTCACCAAACTTATAGTCAACTTTACAATTCCTCCCTCTTCCCTGCTCCCCCTTTTAGTTTTTCCTTTTCACAGCCCAAGAAAGGTTATCTGTATGGAAAAGCATTGTTGAGCACCTGATAGAGGTGAGAGAGTATTTAGTGGGCCCTGAGCAGAAAGAAGGCTTTTGGGGCAAGTTACACAGTAGGGAAGATGGCAAGGCATGACTTGGAAACCCTTTGGCATCTGCCATTCCTACTCCCCACACCTACTCACTCCTATCAAAATCACAAGGTGTGAGGTCTACCGGGGGTAGTTGTGGGACTGGTGTTTGGCTGCTTGTTTGGGAAGCTGCCCCAATCAGATACAGTCTGTGCTTTCTATAATAATAGCTAACATATATATTAGAGCTTTAAGGTCTGCATTGCGTCTATTATCTTGTTTGATCCTCATAACAATCTATAACAAAACAACAAGGTGTAGATGCTGTTATTAACCCCATTTAACAGATGGGGAAACTGAGGTTGGGAGAGATTGAGTGATTTGCCCAGGATTAAACAGCTAATATAGTCCACCATGCCACCTAGCTACCTCTAGCATGGAGGACTAGAGTCAAGTGGATCTGGATCCATTTTTCTGGAGTATGGTGGAAAGAACTTGGAATTTTGGGTTGAATCTTGGCTACCTATGAGTTTGAGCAAGCCACTTTCCATCTCTGGCTTCTCGATTTCCTTATTTTGTTAAATATGAGGGTAGAACTGGATCAGCTCTGAAGTCCTTTCCTGCTCTCGATGCTAGATAGAAGGCAGAAGAAGTCAGGAGGTCCCCGACTGTTCTTGTACCCAGCTTTGTCACAAGGAGACGAGGCATGTAGTGCTCTGAGGGGATCTGAGACATCAACTCGAACAGCCTCATCATTTGAGGTTGTGAGAACTCATGTAAGGAAATAGGCCTCTAGGGCCAGCTTTTGCCTGTGCCATGGCTGGGTCGGAAAGCCCTTATTGGGCAACACCAAGGAAGTAGAAGCCAGCAGCAAAAGGGACAGCTAGACAAAGAACATTCCTGCCATTAAGATTTGGGGTATGCATCTGTGTAGCCTTTGGAGATGGGTTATGAGGATGACAGTTCAGTTCCTCTAATCTCAAGCTGAAAGTAATAGATCTGGGAGGGCATTATAGGTAATAGGAGTTTTAGGGCTAGCAAGGACATGTGCAGGAGGGGAAATGTTGGGCCCCTCTGCACTTCTAGGCTGGCAAGACTTATTAATTAGGCTTGGTCTCCTGGTGGTGGAATTGTCTAATCCTTGGATCCCTGTCTTGAATTGAGAGGCTCATTTATAGAACTTATTGATATTTCACATCTAAGGCAAGACAGAGAGAGAGAGAGGTCTGCCAATGGATTCCACCTCTTAATTCTCTTCTCCTTTCTTACCCCTCAGTTGTTGATTACCAGGTGACTGCAGATAGGAACAATTATTATTATTTTTAAACCTTTACCTTCCATCTTAGAATTAATGCTAAGTATTGGTTCCAAGGCAGAGGAGCACTAAAGATTAGGCAGTTGGGGTGAAGCAATTTGCCCAAAGTCACACACAGCTAGGAGGTTTCTGAGGCCAGGTCCTTCTGACTCTAGGCAAAAGAGTTTGTCCCAAATGCTTAGTAGTGAGTATTTGTGTACATCCCAGGAGCTCTGATGAACCAAGCCCCACCCTAGTGAATGTACAGCCTGGTGATGGTCATGGGGCACAGTCAGATATTAACATCTGGAACAATATTATTTAATGCCTTGACAGTGCAGACAGGAACTAGGAAGCCTGTGTTCAACTATAATTGGAGTCCCTTTGAGTGATAAAATTAGTGTTTTAAATTTTGGGGGGGGGTCTCTATGGCAGGAACCTTATTCTCAAACCTGTAGCATCTCCAACCTGTTCCAAGTTAGATCTTAGAAAAAGTCATCTAATAACCAAAGCCAGGTATTTCATTTTGGGGCCCACCCCCTTCTTTCATTTTTTTCTTTTTTTTAAACAAATGCTCTAACTTTTCCCTAACTACTACTATTTTTTTTAAAGCCCCTTACCTTCCATCTTTGAATCAATACTAAGTATTGTTTCCAAGGCAGAAGAGGTGAGGAGAGCTAGGCAACTGGCAGTAAGTGACTTGACCAGGGTCACACAGCTAGGAAGTATCTACCTAACTGCTCCCCCCCAACAACTCATCCTATGACACTCAATGAATACTGGGTCAATAGGAAGGCAAAGATATTAGGGAAGTTGGAGTTAGGAGGAGGATTCCAACTTGGGTCCATGTGATAATTTCCTAGCTGATAATTTCTTTCTTAGGACAAGTCAGACATGGAGGCCTCTAGGTTACTCGGAGCTTGGAGGATCATAGATAGATTTAGAGCTAGAAGGGACCATAGAGATCATCTACTTAAATCCTCTCATTTTATAAATGAGGAAACTAGTTCAGAAAGATAATACAGATGATTAGAGTATTTGAACCTAGATCCCCAACTTCAAATCCTATCATTCTTTCACACTGCAGTAGCCTGACTTTTCACATTTTGATGATTAAATGTTAAGGGTACTTTAATGAACTTTAAAATGAACTGTGTTCATAGAAGAGCTAAAAACAAAATAATGTAAGCCTTTCCAGTGATTCAGCCCAACCCCCCACCCCCCAGCCTTCCATGGTTAGATCATTGAAACTGCCCAGAAGAGCTCCTTGAAATAGAGGTTGGCCATGGTCATTTTAAAGGTAAACTTTCCTTTGAAAACACAAATAACTGAGATACTGCTTAGTTTTAGGTGCTATACAATATCACCAAAGAGGTGAAAGTCAAAGTCTCCATAATACTCTATAAGTAACTTGAATCTGCTGTCTAAGAAGGAGAATCATGGCAAGTCAGAGAGCCCTACTTGGAAGAGCCTTTGAAGCTGTGACAGATAATTTAGGCCACCTTGCTAGCCTTGGATTTTGCAGAAAAGGACAATTCTGGGCAAAGCATTGCAGCTGGAGGATCTAAGTAGGCCAAGATCTATGAACGAAGGAGTAGAGAGCTTGCTTGCCCCATGGTAGAAATGGGAATTATACTTTCATTTTTGTTCAGATTCCAGAAACTATTCAGCTGCTTCTGATTATAGACTTTTTGGGGGCCACAAACCAGTGGAACCATGTGTGTGACCCTTGAAAGTCACCTCTTTCTCCTTGTGGGCCTCAGTTTATTCATTTGTAAAACTTGGTCCTAGGAATAGCTTTCTGAATATGAGGACTACTAAGATATGTTGGATGAGCTCCTGAGGAGAGGTTTAGACTGATGCTAAATTTTGTCCAGATTTTGTCCAGAGTTTATCAGGAGTTTGGGTCAGAAGCAATATAGTCTTGTGGGAAAAGCCCTTCCTGAGAGCAGAGAGCATTTACTGGTTTGTGTGACTTGATTTCCAAAGTTATTGTATGTGCCCATGTGTATGTAGGGACGGAGATCAGTGAGTAGACTTGCAATTTGAACTGAGTTTGAGGACACACTGAAATGAAGTTCTCTCTATGGCAGGATAAGAGAAACAAGTGACCTGGAGCTGTTTGTGTGTTAGAAGGAGACTTCTGCTGAAGTGCATACAATTAGCTCGAGCCCCCAGGTCTATCTCCCCTCCCTCCCCCAATATTGGGACATGGGAGCAAGTGGACTCTTTTGTGGGGGGGTTGTGTGTGTGACCTTAGCCCCCAGCCCTGGTATTAGTTCATTTGTCATTCATTTGGGGTCATGGGTGGTTTTTGGGGGGGGGGTGGGGACTAGGGGT
>NC_058130.1:402493672-402581966 GCF_016433145.1 Gracilinanus agilis
ATTTGGAAGTGAATTTTAAATGGTCTTTTTAAAACACAGGTTTAATCGAATTTAGTTAATCCCTTCATCAGGGATGGGAAAGTGGGAACTAAAGAATAGTTCCCACAGTGAAATGGGAACTAAAGAGAAAACCAACCCCCCTTCCCACACACACACACTGGGTGGCTGGAAGGAGAATGTCTGACTTGGAAGACTGAATCAGGGAGAAGACTTTGGCTTTCCATGAGCTTGTCTCTACAGTATAGGATTGTTATTTTCTTGGGAGGAGAGAAAGAGTTGGGAACCTAGACTATATCCCCTTCAGGAAGCCAGATAAATAAATACCCAGGAGAGAGAGAGAGAGAGAGAGAGAGAGAGAGAGAGAGAGAGAGAGAGAGAGAGAGAGAAGGGAGTGAGGAGGGTGTGTGTGTGTGTAAAGGTGGAGCCCTCTTTCTCAAGAGGTCTGAGATGTTTCTCTAGTTGGGGTGGTGGTGGCAGCAGCAGCAGCTCAGGGAGTAGGAAAGTTGAGGGAGAGAAGGGGGTGGGCATGGCCCCAGTAGGATCCATAAGATTCTTGAAATTCAGACTTCAAAAATAATTAAGCTGGATGCATACAAAACAACAGCCAGAGAGGCCCATTTACTGTAAATATTATGAATGGATTTGGCTGACTTGGGAGTCCGCACCCTTCCTTTAAGGCTTTCTCTGAGCTAAGTCAGAATTCGGCCTTCAGACAGCAGCCAGTACACTCTATAATTTGCATGGCTGATGAGGGCTGAATGCTGGGACAGAGGAAGCCGGAGTCAGCCCAACCGCTGGAGACAGACCGGCGGTTTTGATTTGCTCCCTTCCCCCCACTTTTTTTTCCCCCTTCAAATTGTGTTCTTTGACTACAAAGCACTGTTTTGGATTTTTTTTTTGTCTGTTTTTCTGGGGGTAGGATGGGGAGGGGAGGTTACTGACTTGGTTAGTGTTTCTAGGAAATTGGCTTTAAGCTGAACACTTAAAAGGTTTTGGGGGGGGGAAGGTGGCAATAACTATTAGCCCTTGTAACTGATGAACACATCACTTTCTGGCTGTTTTGTCACATTTACGAATTAGTCTTGCTGGCAGGACCATAGGTTTAAGTGAGAGCTATTTGGGATGAAAGTTTGGGGGTAAAAGATTAGCATAGTCTGATAGAGAGAAATGTTGGGGGGTGGCAGGGAAATGACTGGAGAAAAAGGAATTCCTCTTAACACTCTCTCTTGGAATCATGAATGACCAGGGAGAGAACCCTGTTTATAACAAAAGTTGTTGTTTTTTTTTTTAAGTTAGGACAACAGTAAAGCCACATGTCTTGACTTTCCTAGTGGATGGCTATCCATTTTCATTCCCTGTCCACCCTCACCCCCCTTTTTTGGGTAAATAATTGCAAGAACTCTACTGGCTCTAATAACTTTTTTTTTAACTAACCTTTCTTTCCCTCCCCCTCTCCCTTGCCAAGGTAGTAAAATAAGTGAAATCAGCATTCTTTATTACAGATCTAGCACAAATTAGAATCCTGTAATGTTGATGCCAGAAGGAGGGGGAGTCTTACAGATCATCTAGACAAATTCCTTTATTTTATAGACCAGAAAACTGAGTCCCATAGATGGAAAGCAACTTCCCCCAAGTCACAAGTTTCGTATCAGATCTTGGCCAAGTTAATTAACCTCTATTACCTGTCCTGAGCTAGTGCCTTCCTGCTGCAAGGTTAACAGGGGCTTAGTAGGAAGGCCAGAAACATTTCTCCCTGGCCCTGTTTTTAGCAAAGAAAACAAGTAAATGAAGGTTAGTCCAAGGCTGGATTATTGCATTGGGCTGTCAACTTTAAAAGGCCTCAAATATTAAGTACTGTCTATTCATCCAGGATCATGCTAGGCATTGTTGGGAGCACACAAAGAAACACAGGAGGAAACATTTTCACCTCATTTTCTTGGAAACTTCTAAAACAGGAATACACTTTCCAGCTTTGATAAGTAGAGTGGATTAAAAAGTGGAATAGAATCTAGTGATTAAACACCTTGGAGACACCTAGGGGGTCATCTCTTTCAAGTACAGTCATCATGTGATCATCATTGAAGGCTATCTAGAAACTACCTAGGATTTGAAGATTGGGATGATTTCAGTCTGGCCCCAAGACACAGACCTCAAGCAGCTCTCTATTTGTTAGAGTTGCTTTTTGAAGGGTGGAAAGGGGGAGAAGACCTGTTTTATCTGTAGAAAGTAGAGGATCATTTCCTTCTTTGATTCAAAAAATTAAGCTTATTTGGGTTGAAATTTTACTGAATAAATGTATGTTTTTATAAACTTAACCTGCTTTGGACCTCAGTTCCTGCCTCTGTAAAAGGAGAGGCTACAATTATATATTATCTCTCTTCTGGGATTCCCCATAAGAAAACAAGCCTTCTCTTACCTTAGGAGCTTTCCTTAGACTCATGCACGATTCAGGCCTTTTCCTAGGCTTCTATCCTCATACAATAATACCAAATTAAGTGATGACTCTTAACGCGAACACTTTAAAAAAAAACAAACCCTTTCTGTCTTAGAATCTATACATTGGTTCCAAGGCAGAAGAGTGGGGAAAAGGCTAGGCAATGGGGATAAGTGACTTGCCCAGGGTCAACTAGGAAGTATCTGAGGCCAAATTTGAATCCATGACTTCCCAGTGCCAGGCCTGGCTCCTTTATCCAGTGAGACACCTAGTTGCCCTAACATAAACACTTTTTTTTAAAGCATAATTTTTTATGCAAAGATTTTATTTTCCCAATTACATGTAATAACAATTTTCAGCATGCTTTTCAAAGTTATAAGATCAAAATTGTCTGTCTCCCTCCCGCCCCCTCTCAGAGACAGTGAATGATTTGATCTGGATTATATATGTATTATCACAACACAAACACTTTTAACACAAACAGGGCAAGGTCAGAAGTAACTTTTGAGTCCTTAAAGATTTTTGTTACATACAGGCTAATTTTAGCATTACATTTCTTTTATGGTAATGTGACTTAATGGAAAGAACCTATCTTCAGGAGAGGATCTGGATTTGAATCCTGCTTCTGATGGTTCCTAATTGTGTAACCTGATGACAAGTTATTTCACTTTGGGGGTCTCACTCAATTTCTCTTGTCATGTAACATGAACATCTAATTTAAAGGATTATTATGAGGGAGAAAATACATTTTGCAAGCCTTTAATATGCTATGGAAATAGGAATTGTTATGATTACTCTTTGAAAGTTGGTGATTCTAGTACTATGAGCATCTAGGTAGCTCACTAGATAAGAGTGCCGGGTCTTTGAGTCAGGAAGACTGTTCAGATGGAACTTCAAACACTTACTAGCTGTGTGACTGATAGCAAGGCACTTCACCCTGGTTGCCTCAATTTCCTTCATTTGTCAAATGAGCTAGAGAAGGAAATGGCAAGCCATTCCAGTATCTTTGCCAAGAAAACCCCAAATGGGGGGCACAAAGAGTTGGAAATGACAGAACAACAAATGAGAATTCTAATACAGGATAAAAGAAACTTACAATTCATCTTGTCCAAGTGATTATTTTATGATATGCAGACTGAAAACAGAAGTGACCTGTCAGATTCCCTGAACCCAAATCCTTTGTTCTTTTCACTCCAACATGTTTCTAACTCCCCCTCTCCTCTCCTGATTAACATCACGTTCTTGGTCTAGTCACTAATCTGTATGCTTGCAGTCTCCTACCTCACTGGAAGCTTCCTAAGGGAAAGATCCTTGCTGCATTCCTTTTTAGATTTCCCAATGCACCTAGTCCCATCATGCTTTTTTAAGGTTTTTTTTTTTAAAGAGTAAAACATTCTAAATGACTTTCCGTTGGATAGATGAGTGGGTAAAATTTTTTTTGCATGAAATACCACAGTTCATTCCTTGATGATGTTAGATAACTTTTTGGAGGACAAGGGAAACATGAATCTTTGAGGCTTACTATATTGTATCTGGTGTAAGTGTTAAAGTAAGGGCAGAATAGTCAATGGACCCAAGTGATTCCTGTGTGTATGTGATTAGGGAAACCTTGGAGCTGTAGCTATGTTTAGGCATCAATTTGCAGTCTTTAAACTTTTTTCATTCCTTAGGTCAGGGGTTGGGGTTTAGTCTAACTCTGAAGAGTATTCTTTCTGCCTAAATGTTTCCTTCTTAACCTGTGCCTTTTAGGAGGAATAAGACCTTTTTTTTTTTTTAAATGAACCCTTACTTTCTGTCTTGGAGCCAATGCTGTGTATTGGCTCTAAGGCAGAAGAGTGGTAAGGGTGGGCAATGGGGGTCAAGTGACTTACCCAGGGTCACACAGCTGGGAAGTGTCTTGAGGCCAGATTTGAACCTAGAACCTCCCATCTCTAGGCCTGGCTCTAAATCCACTGAGCTACCCAGTTGCCCCCAGGAATAAGACTTTTAAAGAAGTATGATGGCAGTGATCCTTCTAATAAGGAAGGATTGCTGACAAGTTTTCAGGAGTTTTACATATATCTGTCTTATAAGCAATTTGATGGTTGACCTCCCACTCTTAAATACTTCCCAGTATTTTCTTCCTCTCCATTCTCATTCCCTCCCCCAAACCTGTTTCAGGCATTATCTTGTCCTCCTTCCCTCCCCTAATTTCACATAATTTGTTGTTGTTGTTCAGTGGTTCAGTCATGTCTCTTTGTGACCCCATCCATGGACCATGGCACACAATTCCCTTCTATCTCACACTATCTCCTAAAGTCTGTTCAAGCTCATGTTCATTGCTTCCATGACCCTTTCTGTCCTTCTCATTCTCTGCCTGCCCCTTCTCCTTTTGCCCAGCATTAGGATCTTTTCCAGTGAGGCTTCGATGTTGTCTCATTCTGTGGCCAAAGTATTTAGGCTTCAGCTCCAGTGTTTAATCTTCCAGTGATTAGTCTGAATTAATTTCTTAAAATATTGACTGATTTGGTCTCCTTGCTTTCTAAGGGGCTCTCAAAAGTCTTCTCCAGCACCACAAATTAAATCTCAAAGGCAGGGGGTCTTGAAGATCTAGGGTCTATAGACACCCAAGGATTCCATGGATAGATTGCAGGAGGCAACAATAACACATTAATTTAGAAAAAATTTAAGCCTCCATTTTTAGTCACAATCCCACCTACATAGGAAAAGGAAAAAAAAAATTGCGATCTCATAGATAAAAGTTCAGTCAAGCAAAACATACATTTTTTTTAAAGCCCTTAACTTTGGTGTATTGGCTCCTAGGTGGAAGAGTGGTAAGGGTGGGCAATGGGGGTCAAATGACTTGCCCAGGGTCACACAGCTGGGAAGTGTCTGAGGCCGGATTTGAACCTAGGACCTCCCATCTCTAGGCCTGGCTCTCAATCCACCGAGCTACCCAGCTGCCCCCCAAAACATACATTTTAATGCGATTGGTTTCCTTTATAATCTCATGTGTTCTATATTTTAAAACCATTATTCTGAACCAGAGTCTACCAGCTTCATCAGAATAACAAAGGGAACAGTGACATAAAAAATTAAGAATCCTTGGCCTATAGGCAGCCAGAGTCTACTCCCCTTGAGAGCCAAGATGGGGAGAGGAAGAGTGAGAGTGTACAGAGGTATCACACCCACACTGTCTCCCCACAACCCTTTCCCATGGCTCCCATGCCTTGGCACGATGAAAGAGAGTCCTGCCTGGACAATTTTAGGATTTCCCTGCTGTTGGGCAGCTCCCATCTCTGGGGCCCTTCTCTCTAGTGGAACTGTGGTGGTGGGAGGGGCTCCTTGGCTGGCCTCACCCTCCTCCCCAGCTTCCCCTCCTCACACCATCAAATAAAGAGGAAAAATTCCTCCCTTGCCTAAAATGTGGCCTTGAGGTCTGGTCACCCCATGTCATTGAACAGCCCCCAAGTGAGATTCATTCATGAACTTTTGGTCTTCTATAAAGGTCTGTTCATTCATGACCAGGGCAATTAAATAACTCTTTGTAAGTGGTAGCGAGCGACTTGCTACTTGTTAAGTGGTTGTTACTAATGCTAGTGCAAACACAGGTAAAATAGCCTTCCCCCCTCTTCCTCCCTTCTTCCTTTCCTTGTAAAGGGGGATTTTATGTTTTAAGGGAGAAGGGGGAGGGGAGGAAAAACACCTTAAAGGAATTTCAGTCAGATTCAGCATTTTCCTGGTGTTGTTCCAAAAATTCCCTAAACCATAGTAAAATGAAAAATTGTTAGCAGGCATCTGATTACTTTTTACAACACAGCTTTTCTTTCCCAGCTTTAAAACAAACAGCTACATTTAAAAACACACACACAAACACACACACACAAAATGCAACACAACACCTTTTTTTTTCTGACGGAGAGGTGGACTTTAATATGAGGAAGTGTCCTAAGTTGAAAGAAATAATCAAATTGACCAGATCTCCCCACTCTCGGTATCTAAAAGGGCACTAAGGTGAATTATAAGAATATGAGTGCAGTGGTTTGCATTCCAGGTCACCAACCAAGCTATGGTGCCGTCTCTGGGATGGATTATGGAAGCAAGGAGCATCTCATGACTGGGAATTTTTGTTTTGGGGGGTTGTGGCAGGAGAACTGGAGATCTCCAGAGAGTCAGTGCCAAGCATTCTGCTCACACCTTGTCTGAGATCCTCTTTTTCAGCGCTGTTCTTCTGTTAACTCTCAGGCATGACTGAGAAACAAGCAAATTGTGGGAAATGCCATTGAGCCAGGGGAATGCAGGGAATTGGCTACATAGGATCTATATTGGGTTTCCCCAAAGTTGTAAATTGTGGGAGAAATGTCAATGCTGACACATATAAGCAATTTCACTATTGTTAAACTGCTTCACAGAGAAGCACAGTTAGGCAGAAGTGGGGAAAGGAGGCGTATTGGGGTGGTAAAGGAGAGGCAATACACATTAGCTTAGTTTGGATTTTTTCTGGCAGTGGGGAGAAGGCAGAGAAGGGCATCTTCTTTACCAAGATCTTTGCCTGAATCGGGAACAGGTGAGAAGGAAGCACACCAGGCATGCACGTACCCACCCCTACTCCACATTTTGTGTAAGAAGGACCTTTATACCCAACCGACAGACAGATAACCCACACTCTGCAGTTTATTTGGGCTAGGCTATTAACATAATCGGGAAACTTCCCTTTCCTGGCCTATGTCTGGCTGAAAATTGCTGGGTGGACTTGACTGGTCTACTAAGAAAATTCAGTCTTAAGATTGGAAGAGCCCTCTCTTTGTCTCTCTGTGTCTCTTTTGTTCTTTCACTCTTACACTCTAAGTGGGAGGCAGAAAGTATAATAGATAATAGACCCTCTTGAACTTTAGATAAGGGTACCTGACAGATTGGTGGGAGAATATAGTTGTGGGCTCCCCTTCCCCTTTTAAAATGGAAGCTGGTTTTCCCTTTTGGTACACTAGGCCCTCGTTTCATAGACACATCTTTCCCTCCCACCCCCAACTCCCTAAACTTCCCTTGAGGTAGTTTCGGAGGACTAGGTTGGAGGTAATTTGATCCCGGTTCTCCCCTCAGCCTGCCCCTCCACCTTCCTTGCCTTTCTCCTTCTCCCTCCCTAGGCTTTTTACTTCCCTGCTGTTTATTTGGTGCCAGGTTTCAGTGGGACAGAAGTGTATGAAACAAAGTATTGTGGGGCTCAGAAAAGGGGAGGTTTCCAGGCGAATACCTAAAAAGTAGGCAGAATTCACTCTCCAAAAGGAGAAAACCATTTTCTCCTCTACACTTGTTGTGTATTCTCTTCCATCCTCCTTTTCTGGTCTTCTCTCAAATTCCAGGCCCTAAGAGTTCCATCATTTTCACCATCTGACTTAGAGTCTCTCACATCCTTTCTGCTTATCTCCAGAACTCTCATAGATAGGCCCCAGGTCCTGAGTTTAGGTTCTTACGTATCAGAAGGCACCTTACCCCGTCCCACTCCAACCAAGGCTTCCAAGGGAAAACTAGCAGATCGATGCTAGAAATAACACAAGTGAACTTTTGAGAATTCAGTGATGGTTGGTGCCCACTGGCCTATTTGGCAGCCAGTGGATACTCTGCAGGAACAAGTCACTGTCTTGAGAATTCGGCTACTGTGCTTGTCCCAGTGTTAGGGGAGGGGGGCAGGGGGGTAAGATATGTGTGTGAGACAGACTGAGAGACCCTTCATGTTTCACTGTTGGGGCCTCATAGAGCATAAGCTAGTTTACTAACTTATTCATGAGGGACTGAAATCCAAGGCTAAATGGTGCTGCCTTTTTTTTTTTTTTTTTTTTTTTTAAGTTTATAGACCTGAATAGTTCCCAGGTCTTAACATGTCTGTAAAAGTTGGAAGGAGGTGCTTGGGCTGAACTACACTCTGCTTCTCACTCTGCCGGCAGCAGTCCTTTTCTAGGGGGAGGGGGTGTACCGGAACCCACTCCCTTCTTTCCTTTCCCCCTGTCTGATTTAAGCTGACGATCAGTTAATCTCTCCCCTGGTTGCTTGAAAAGGCTGCAGGGAGGAGGGAGAGTTAAAGGAACACCCCCCCCCCCTGTTTTCTACGATCTACCCCCCCCTTCCCTTTCCCAATTTTTGTTAACAAATACAAAACTTCCGGTCCCCACCCTGCCTCCACAAACCACAGCTATTCCTGCAGCTCAGGCAGATTTATAGTTCTCTGTCTGAACCTTCCATTTATTACTCCAGCTCCAGGCATGAGGAGGAGAGGTAAATTACAGCTGTAGTCACCCTGGACGATCCCCCCCCCCTTTAATGTGCACAAACATCTATTTAAAGAAACATGCACCCCAAACACCAAAAACACTCCTGGACTGGAGGCTTTCTCAGAGAGGTCCAGGAAACTTTCTTCATGTCAAGCCACGGGGTGGAGCTTAGAGGAGCTGGAGAAAAGGAGCAAGGCATTGAGGGAAACCAACCTATCATACTGTAATACTGTAATGCCGAAATGCTGGTCTTCGAAACTTTCAAACCATCCCCCTTCTCCCCCCCCATGGGCTGGAGGGGGATTTTGAGGACTTTAAGGTCCATTTCTGTGTCAGGTCCTTTCTTTCTGAGTTGTAGGCTAGGCTTCCCAGACCATGGAATGTTATCTTCCTGTCTGAATTAGTCCAGACTTAAATTTTTGAAAACATTTTCCTGGATAGTTCTTGGGCTGTCTTTTGTCAACGATGACTGGCTTCCTCTTAGCATAGGATGTGTGCCTTGAGTTGGTTCTCTATCACTGGGGCTGGATTTATATTGAGCCATTCACATGCTCTCATCTGATAACTCTTCTGACTAAAGCATATTTCTTTGTGAAATAGATGGCCAGGTCAGGGATGTTGATAGTCAGGCAGTATGCCATGGCAAATTGAACGTAGGATTCATGGAAGAGACTTGGCTTCTAGTCTCAAATCTGATATGAAAGGGAAGCTAAATGGCTCCGTGGATAGAGATCCAAGAGGGCCTGAGTGCAAATTTGGCCTCAGACACTTCTTAGCTTTATGACTCTGGGCAAGTCATTTAACCCCTGTTGCCTAGCTCTAACCACATTTCTGCCTTGGAACCAGTACTTAGTATTGATTCTAAGGCAGAAGTTTTTTAATCTGATAAGAACTTCTTATCTCTGAGATTTGGATTAGGTCATTCCCTCTGTCTGAGCCCTAGTTCCCTTATTGGTACAGTGAGGAGATTGCCAAGTAGCATTGTGCTTGGTGATTGAGATATTTTATTTTATTTTGAATATTTTCCCGTATTTACATGTTTCATGTTCTTTCCCTCTTCCCCCAAACCCCACCCAACCCCGTAGCCAATACACAATTCCACTGGGTTTTACATGTATCATTGATTAAGCCCTAATTCCATATTATTGATAGTTGGACTAGAGTTATCGTTTAGTGTCTACATCCCCAATCATATCCCCATCAGCCCATGCGTTCAAGCAGTTGTTTCTCTTCTGTGTTTCTCCTTCCCCAGTTCTTCCTCTGAATGTGGCTTGTTTTCCTTCTCACAAGTCCCTCAGCCTTGCTCTGAATTCTTGCGTTGCTGCTAGTAGAGAAGTTGATCGTACCAGGGTGTATCAGTCTCTGTGGATTGAGATATTTTAAAGAAAGGCAAAAACCCTGGCTCAAGGAGCTCATATTCTAACGGGAGGAGATGCCCTGCAAAAAACCCCCAAATTGTCTGGACACGAAAGAGACTGTCTATGTAAGCAGGCACTTAGTAATTCATTAATTACTTACTGAATTCAAGTAAATCGAGTTGAATCATGAAAAGAATACCAAAGCAAAATGCCAAGTCAGGGATGATTTGGAGAAACTGATGGCTGTAGGTTATACTGGATGGGATAAAAGTCACTGTTAAATCTTGGTTCTTTTGATTTGAGAAGACCCAATGCTAGCTACTTCTAACACTTCTGATTTTTTTTTCTCCCCCTTCTCTAGATTCCCAACTTCTTCAGGAGCCTGGGGATCAGTCACACTGGTGCGTGGTAGCATATTGGGAGGAGAAAACAAGAGTGGGTCGGCTCTACTCTGTCCAAGAGCCCTCCCTGGATATCTTCTATGATCTACCTCAGGGGAATGGCTTTTGCCTCGGACAGCTCAATTCGGACAACAAGAGTCAGCTGGTACAAAAAGTCCGTAGCAAAATTGGCTGCGGCATCCAGTTGACTAGAGAAGTAGACGGCGTGTGGGTGTATAACCGTAGTAGTTACCCGATCTTTATCAAGTCGGCCACACTGGATAACCCCGACTCCAGGACGTTGTTGGTGCACAAGGTGTTCCCGGGTTTTTCCATCAAGGCTTTTGACTATGAGAAAGCATACAGTTTGCAGCGGCCCAACGACCATGAGTTCATGCAACAACCATGGACAGGCTTCACCGTGCAGATCAGCTTCGTGAAGGGCTGGGGCCAGTGTTACACAAGGCAGTTCATCAGCAGCTGCCCTTGCTGGTTGGAGGTCATATTCAACAACCGATAACGCAACAGGAACCGGAGGGGACTAGATGACGTTTAAAACTACTTTGCTGCTAATATTTTCCTTCTGAGTGCTTGCTTTTCATGTAAACTCTTTGGTTGTTTTATTTTTTTAATTGTTGTTTATGGTTTTCTGTTTGTTTTGTTCTCGAGAAATAGCTTATGGAAAGAATTTGGTTTGGGTGGTGGGGGTGGAGCTACCTGGCCAGTTGAGAATTTAAAAGGGGAATAAAAACCAACAACATCAGACAAAAGGTATAAATGACCAATGAGTCAGAAGAGAAAAGAGGGGAGTCACTTTCGCTCTCCCAAATCACCATTTCACACGTCCAATCTGTATGGGCCAGAGGGGGACAATTCTGTAAGGGGAGAAGAACATGGACACTTTGTGTTATAGAGGGAGGGTATTTCCCTCAAGAAAAAGCCTCAGTAAGAACCCAGAGCCATAATATATATTGCTCTTTAGCTCTTTGGAAATGCTCGAGGGGTTGGGATGTTAGTGCCCTCTTGGGTTCTCTCTGTTGGTTAGGTGTTCCCATATAATAAGGCCACCTCTGGGATAGAGCTCCCTTGACCTGGCCCTTCCCCAGGTACTTCTCCCCCTTTATTAATTGGCTTGGAATAGAAGGCCAAGGGCCCACGCACACACAGGTCTCTTGGAAACAAACAGCAAGATTTTGAACCAGAACCAATACTTTCACCCTCGGCATCCTAACCTTTTGCCACCTTCACTGCTGCCGTAATTGTTTTTTTTCCCCTTCTTTTCCCTCCTTTTTTTCCCCCCTGACATCTTGGTTTTTCTTTGAGATTGACTTCCCTGAATATTGCTTATAAAGTGCCCACTTTCCCAGGCCCACAATTCCTACCATGTGAGAAAATCCACTCCGTCTCTCTCTTCCCCAAAACCACACCACACTGTTTTAGACCAGTGAGTTGGGGAGGAGAGGGAAAGAGAAGATCACTAAATGGGAAGGAATGGAAACTAGCCCCCTGCTACACCCACCCCCACCCCCCTTCCACTGTCCCTTCAATGGTCCATCTTAACCCAAAGCCGGTTATCAAGGTACCACTCGTGTCCCAGAATACTGTGTTTTCATTTCTTCTACAACTCATACACTTGTATGATACTTTTACACTGTTCTTAGCTCAATGAGCATGTTTAGACCTTAACATAAGCTATTTTTCTAACTACAAAGGTTTAAATGAACAAGAGAAGCATTCTCATTGGAACTTTAGCATTGTAGTGCTTGGTGAGAGAGAAAGGACTCCTGAAAAAAACTGAGATTTATTAAAAGAAAAAATGTATTTTATGTTATATATAAATATATTATTACTTGTAAATACAAAGACGTTTTATAAGCATCATTATTTATGTATTGTGCAATGTGTATAAACAAGAAAAATAAAGAAAGATGCACTTTGCTTTAATATAAATGCAAATAACAAATGCCAAATTAAAAAAAAGATAAACACAAGATTGGTGTTTTTTCTATGGGTGTTATCACCTAGCTGAATGTTTTTCTAAAGGAGTTTATGTTCCATTAAACAATTTTTAAAATGTACACTTGACTTCATGTTGTGCACTAGCTTGTCTTTCATCGACTGGGTTTAGGGTGGATTGTGGCCCTCAAACTGGGCAGCATGGTTTTGTAAATACTGGGTCAACCCTCACTGGATAAGGAATGGGGAATGAGGGATTGGCTCATCCTCCGAAGATGAAGGATGCAGTTCTGGACCCTCTGAGACAAAGAGAGGGATCCATAATAGACTTCTTACAACCACTTAGTTAAGGTTGGAGTGAGGGACTTGAGATTCTAACCTCAGCTAAATTTATGGGACTATGACAAACATTTTAAAAGCCTATGGAGGGGGCAGCTGGGTAGCTCAGTGGAGCGAGAGTCAGGCCTAGAGACAGGAGGTCCTAGGTTCAAATCTGGCCTCAGACACTTCCTAGCTGTGTGACCCTGGGCAAGTCACTTGACCCCCATTGCCCACCCTTACCACTCTTCCACCTATGAGACAATACACCGAAAGTACAAGGGTTTTAAAAAAAAAAGCCTATGGAATAATTTTGTGGGTTAGAGGCAAAAGGTACCTAAATCTACCTGATGAATTAATCAGTTAATGTGGGTTAAATCCTGAAGCTGATTTTGTCCTTTTCTTTTTCATTTTGAATCCCAGAATCAATACTGTATTAGTTCCAAGGCAGTAAGTGCTAAGGGTTAGGCAACGGGGTCAAGTATCATGCAGAAAGTGTCTTGAGGTTAAATTTGAACCTAGGACCTGGCTTAACTTACCTAACCACCTAGCTGCACCCCCCCCACCCCATTTTGCTTTTTATTGTTACCCTAGCTTTTCCTACCCCCTAACTAGATGCCCCTATAAGACTATTGGACTTCTCCAATCCACTGAGCCACCCAGCTGCCCCCTGAAATAGTTTCTTACCTGGTCTCCTTGTTCCATTCCAATTAATATGATTTCCCCATGGCAGAGGTCAGACCATGCTTTTCTCACTTAAAACCTTTGTATGTCTTTTGTAGCCTTTAGCATAAAACATTGTTTTTTAGGGTTCTCCACTGTCTGGCTGCCCCTGATCTGTCTTTCTTCATTTCCCATTACTCCCCTTTATTTCCTTTATTTTATTTAAGTCCCCAGCCAAGCTGGAATATTGACCATTACCTTAATGTTAACCACACAGGCCATCCCACAGACTGTTGGAACCAGAATTCTCTACAATAGGCGTGACAAATCACCTAAAGATCTGGAGGTTCTTGGAGCATAATGAGGGGAATTAACATACTTGGAATCCTGGATCCTGAATTCCCATTTTCTCTCTGCTTATTACTTTTCTAACCTGAGTTCTCTGGGCCTGTAGAATGAAAAGGATGGACTAGATGACCTCTTAGGATCTTTTGGATAGGCCCAATTGTTGGGAGATGTTTCCTTATAGCAAATTGTACGTTTTGCTCCTAATCGTGCCTTCTGAGAACCAAAAGAACAAGTTTAATCCTTCCATTTGCAGAACTTCAAATACTAGAAATTAGCTATCATTTTCTATTTCCATCTCCAATTTCTTATTTTTTTCTAAGCATAAAAATCCCCAATTCCTTCAACTGGCAAACTCAATGCCCTTCACCATGCCAGCTACCTTGTCAATGTCCTAAAAAAGCAGGTAGTTCTTTGAATGTAACACAATTCTCCAGTTGTGGAATTATCAGGTGTTCAGCTGCAGTCCTGGGTACCATGCCTCCCTTTGTTGAAGCTAAAGATTGCATTAGCCTTCTATCTATCCTACTGTTCGCTCAAACCGAGCTTGCAGTCCACTAAAATCCCAAGATCTTTTTTGTTTGTCAAGGCAAACTATCAATGCCTCCTCCTATTGGACCTGTGAAGTTTATTTTGTACACCTCAATGTGTTTATCTCTATTAAATTCCATCTTATTAGATTGGGTGCTAGGTGCTAGGTGCCTTTAGCAGAGATCTTTCAGAATCCTGCCCTCCAGAGTATTTTTTCTTTTCCCCCCAGATGCAGGCCACCTTGTCCTTTATCTAACGGATTAGAAACAAAGGGAAGAGAGGCAGCTGGGTGGCTTAGTGTTTTGAGTCAGGTCTAGAGACAGGGAGATCCTAGGTCAGTGATGGGCAATCTTTTGAGCTTGGTGTGTCAAAATTCACCAAAAAACTGAGCATAACTCGGGTGGTGTGTCACTTTGAGAAAAAACCCATAATTTTGTGATATTTATAGTTTAACAAAAATGTATAATTGTAATATATGACTGTATTTAATAAACTCAAATAGGTAAATTAATATAGGTAGAATTGTCATCTATAGTGCACAGAGTGTCTACACTACACTACAGCAAATGTTTCATCCTAGGCATGGGGCCCCATACTTCTGTGTATGCGGCCGCATGTGGTCATGTGTCATCAAAAATGGCTACGTGTGTCAATGCTGACACACGTCATAGATTTGCCATCATCTGCCTAGGTTCAAATCTGACCTCAGACACTTCCTAGCTGTGTGACCCTGGGCAAGTCACTTGACCCCCATTGCCTAGCCCTTACCACTCTTCTGCCTTGGAGCCAAAACACAGTGTTGAGCCTAAGACGAAAAATAAGGGTTTAAAAAAGGGGGTTGGGGGAGAGAGGCAGCTAGGTAGTTCAGTGGATAGAGAACCAGGCCAGGAATCCAGAGAACTTGGTTCAAAAGTAGCCTCAGGCACTTCCTTGCTATGTGACCCTGTGCAAATAATTTCACTCCAGTTGTCTATCCCTTACCTGGAATTGATATTTAGCATCAATTCTAAGAGGTGTTTAAAAAAAATAACAACTATAAAATAAAGGGAAGAAAAGTCATTAGGTAGAGGCAAAGAGGAACAAAAAAAAAAGGAAGGAAAATTGGGATTGAGGTCAAATAGAGAAACATTGTATTTATTTATTTATTTTGAAATATTTTCCCATGGTTACATGATTCATGTTCTCTCCCTCCCCTCTCCCTTCCCCACTCCTGGAGCTGACAAGCAATTCCACTGGGTTATACATGTATATCACAATACCTATTTCCATATTATTCATTTTTGTAATAATCTTTTAAAACCAAAACCCCAAATCATATACTCAAATAAACAAGTGATAAATTGTATGTTTTTCTTCTGCGTTTCTCCTCCCACAGTTCTTTCTCTCCATGTGGCTAGCATTTTTTCTCTTAAAACCACTGGGATTGTCCTGCATTGCTGCTAGTAGCAAAGTGGATTCCATTGGATCATCCCACAATGTTTCAGTTACTGGGTATAATGTGAGAGATACATTTTAAAGGCAACGTGTCAGATTGTTCATTGGAAAGAAGCTCACTTGGATCTAACCTGCTGTTTCCTTTGATACTCCTGATGATTAGGTCTTTGACTTGTTTCTATTGATACTTAGAACTTTGTCTAGTGCTACAGGAAAGAGCAGAGACCCAAAGATAGGATTTTGTATCCTGAAAGGCTGGCTTTAGAGAGGCCAAATGATAAGGCAGATAAAATGTTGGATTTTGGAGTCAGGAATTCGAATCCTGTATCAGACAGTAGCTGTGTGATCCTGGGCAAATCACTTAAACTTTGAACCTTGGTTTCTCAGTTTCAAACATCTGAATGTTTGAATGTTTCTTCATCTGTTGAATGTTTCATTTGACTTTCAGCGAGCATTTGTTACACAGCAACAAGGGGCTTTGCGTCCAGAGAGGGAGATACAAAATAAAAAATGAAACATTTTACCTTCTAAGAGCTTAATTTCCCCTGGGAGGAAAGAAAGTATACCCAGAGAAGTAACTATATAATATAGTTAAGGTTGTTACAAAATAATTATTGATGGGGAGGATGCTAGCAAGCAGGGGACAAGAATAGACTGCTTGTATGCGGGTGGTGGAACTTGAGTGTTAAATGAAGCTGGGGATTTTGACACTGGAGAAAGATTGGGAAGATACCTCAGAGAGATGCTGGGAGCCAACATGGGAGTGTGTGTGTGTGTGTGTGTGTGTGTGTGTGTGTGTGTGTGTGTGTGTAGAGATAGAGTGAGTGAGAGACAGAGACAGGGCTTTGTGTGTGTAGAGAGACACACACACACACACACACAGGGTCCTGCTTTTGTGTGTGTGTGTGTGTCTAGTGACCATTTTCAGCTCTGTGTGTGGCTTTGCAAACCTTAAAAGATTCTATAAATGTCAACTGTTCAATTAGGGAACAAAGCGATCCTTAGAGCTTTCTGTTAGAGGAAAATGATTGTGATATCAGAGGTAAAGGTATTCTGATCTGGGGTGGGGGATCAGGGGGCAAGGAAAGCAAATAGAAAAGCAGATTTGGAAGGAACTATGAAACACAGACGCTGAAAGGAATCTGTGGCCAGTAGCTGGAAACCAGTGCTCTTGATCTGTTCCCTGAAAAAGACATATAGCATATTCATACAGTATCTTAGTTTATGCTGAAAAGAACGGAAGTTTGGGGACAGATGGGTGGCACAGTGGACAGAGCACTAGGTCTGGAGTCAGGAGGACCTGGGTTTAAATCTGGTCCCAATTTCAACAATTTGTGAAATGATTCTTCATAGTTACTTTCATTTGTATTTCTTTGATTATTCGCAATTTGGTAATACTTTTCAAGGTGGCTGTTAAAAATCTGTGTTTTGAGGGCAGTGAGGCGGCTCAATGGAGTGAGAGGCAGGCCTGGAATCAGACAGACCTGGGTTCAAATTTGACTTCAAATATTTTCTGGCTTTGTGATCCTGGACAAGTCACTTAACCCCAATTGCCTAGCCCTTTTACTTTTCTATCTTAGAATTGAAGAGACAGATAAGAAAAAGTTAAAGGTTTAAAAAAAATAGAAAGGAAGTTTTTTTTTTAAAAAAAATCTAAATTCCCTGACCTCTAGGAGCAGACTTATTTTAGCGTATTATACTGATCCAGGGTAGACCAACCAAAGACTCTCAAGGCCAGGGGAGAAACTTTTTGGCATAGTGTCTATAGAGTTGGATCTGAAGTTAGAGGATCTAGGTTCTGTTATTTATGATATGTAACTTTAGACAATCCACTTAACATCTAGGAACTTTGATTTCTCCTCTTTCAAATAGAGGCTGATTTATGTAACATGTCTGTATTTTATAGTCTCAGAGATTTGCCCGAGGACACTGAGAGGTTAAATGATTTGACCAGAACCATGCAGCCAGGATGTACTAGCCAAAATTTGAACCCAGGTCTCTTTGACTTGAGGCTGACTGTCTATCTACTCTCTTTATTTCTTTTCAGTTCCCCTTTTTCATGTGGATGGAACCCATGGGGAACTTTAGGGAAGTTAGTGGATGGCTTCATTTTCTGTGCCTCATTTTCATCATCTGTAAAATGGGAGTAATCATATTTTTACTATCGACTCATTGTTGAGTGCTTGTTGTTGCCGTTCAGTTTTGTCCAACTTTTCAGACCCCAGTTTGGGTTTTCTTGGCAAAGATACTGGAGTGTTTTGTCATTTCCTTCTCCAGCTCATTTTACAAATAAGGAAACTGAGGTCAACAGGGATAAGTGACTTGCCCAGGGTCATATAACCCGCAAGTAACTGAAGCTGGCTTTGAACTCAGGAAGAAGAGTCTTCTTGACTCCTGGCTCAGCACTCTATCCAATGAGCCACATGGCTGCCTTAGACCTATCATCTACCTCATCATTAATGAGAAAAGTGTTGAAAAGACATCAAAGCATTATGAGAATAGGAGTATTTATCCCTTGGAGGCTCAATTCAGATCCTCAATACCTTGTAAACTGATCTCTCCTTCCTCAAGGGTTCTTAGAGGAAGAGCCCTTTGTTCTTATCACATTCTACCTTTTATCACCTCTTATTTGTATACACATCATAACTCTCTCCCTTCCCATCCCCCCAATAAATTGTAAGTCTCCATAGGGCAGACCCAGGGAGATTTAATTTTTGTATATCTGGCATTTAGCAGGGGGCCTTGCATGTAGTAATAACTCACATTTCCATAATACCTTTATCTTTGATAAAGTGTTTTCCTCACAATAACCTTGTGAAGTTGGTAGATTAGGTATCATTAATCTCCATTTTGCAAATAAGGAGCCTGAGAATTGGAAAGGCTAGATGATTTGCTAATAATTGTCAAAGTTGGGCTTTGAACCCAACCCTGGGATTTCCCCTGGATCCAAGGCCAATAGACATTTTTATTTCCCCAAAATATATTCCTTAATCATTTTTTAAGGCATCATCATTTTTTTTAACCAATAAGTAATAATCCGAGTAACAATCACTTTCAAAATAAAATCAATCACTCAACAAACATTTATTATTAAGTCCCTATGATGCTCTAGGAATTGACCTTAATAAATACTTTTTGATCCTTTTCAATTCAAATGGAATGATTTAAAAAAAAAACAACCCCAAAACCCTTACCTTCTGTCTTAGAATAAATACTGTGTATTAGGTTCAAGGCAGAAGGGCGGTAAAGGCTAGGCAATGAAGGTTAAGTGACTTGCCCAGGGTCACAGAGCTGGGAAGTGTCTGAGGCCAAATTTGAACCTAGGACCTCTTGTCTCTAGGCCTGGCTCTCCATCCATTAAGCCACCCAACTGACCCCTCAAATAGAATGATTAAAGGCCTGAAGGCCATCAGTCAATGTTTATTGACTGACTGATCAGAAGGAAAACTTGGGGCTTATAGGCAAGGGCATCAGACACAAGGATAATATAACTTAACCTGATAACTAAGGAATTTATTTACATGGAGTTGGTGGATGAGACCTATATGCACATCTAAATTGATTATTTTCTCCTAAATGTTCTAGTAACATCAAAAATCTTCTGAAGACTTGGAAGGAACCGACTTGGAAAGGGAAGAGGCCATCTAGGTTGGCCTTTCTTCCAAGGCAAAAATCCCCTCTACAATACTAAGCGAAACCTCTACTTGAATATTTCTAGGGATAGGGGGCTGGGGTGGGGGGAGGATTCCAACTTCTTGAGGCCACTCCAATAGTTATCAGATTCACCAAACCAAAGACTGTTGACCTTTGGCCCTGTTTACTCCTTAATCCAGGTCTCTTTGGACATTGTGTACCCATAGTAAAAATTCTGGGTGTCCATTTGCCTCAAGCAGTAAGGTCTCAGTGAAGGTGTCCTAACTCTAGTTTGGAACCTATACCTAATGATCTCCATGTATAGAGTGGGGAGGGGTGGTGACGAGGGACTTCTTTGAAATTATTTTTAAATCACTCTATTTCACATCAACTTAAGTGAGATTATTTTATATTATTATATTATATGATACACATAATATTATATATTATATATTATTATTAAGTGAGATATTTTTGAGAGTGACAAGCATGTAATAAAGACAGGAAACCTGCAGCTCCCCAAAGATTAGAATTCATTGCTCAAGTGATAAAGTAGAAATATCCAAATTATAGAAATATAATTTGAAAGAGAATGACAATAATATTGGGATACTACTTCAAAATGTGTTGGCTGCAAATTAGTCCCTGGAGGAAAATTTTTATCCCCTAGGCAGTTAGGTTGAAAAAAGGGAGAAAGGATTAATGATTTTTTTTGTAAAACCAAGAAAAACAAGTTAATCATCCCTAAACAGGCAGAAAAGAGATCTTGAAACTTAAAAGACCAATAGAATTAAAAATAAAAACAATTGGAACTATTTAAGACAGTTAACTTGCTGTTTTTTAAAAAGGGCAAAAAAAAAAGATAAAATATTGGTTATTTTGATTTTTAAAAGAAAGGGAAGAAATCCAAATTGGCAAAATATAATTGAAAAAGGAGAATTTACCACAAATAGAGGGGAAATAAGGAAAGCTTTTAGAATTTAGAATTCCTGTGTTATATGTCTATCAAACTGAAAATTTCAATGACCTGAATGATTAGCTACAAAAATATAAAATAACAAAATAGAAAAACAAGAAAGTAGAAACTCATAAAATTTGGTCTTCAAAAGAGAGACTAAGCAAGATCTGAATAAATTTCCATGGAAGAAAACTCCATTTATAAATCCTGATATATTTAGAAATGAGTTCTTTCAAACATCTAATAATCTCTATGCTATATAAATAACTGTTGAAATATTTTCAGAAATAAAGTAAGAAGGTATCTCTTCAACCTCTTTCTATGAAACAGGCATGATCTTGGTTCTCTAACCAGAGACGGATAAGGCAGAAAAAGAGAACTATAGACCAATGTCATGAACTTAACAATAATGTAAAATTATTAAATCAAATACTGGCAAAGAGATCACAACCAGTGTACCCCATAATTTTTATGTCCCATTTTATTTAATATCAAGGATCTGCAACACTAAGAAAACAATGAGCATAATAAACACTGTTAATGAAAAAATATGACTAGATCAATAGATATAGAAGACTTTTGATAATGCATGATACTTGCTTACATTAAAATAATTTAAAACCAATAGAATTAGTGGCCATTCATTTAATGTGACCCAAAACATTTATCTAAATAACTAAAGCTAGCATTATTTGCAATGGATAAATACTAGAAACTTTCCCAATAAGATCAGAATTGAAGCAATAGTGACCACTGTTTCTAATATTCTTTGACATCGCGCTGGAAATACTAGTAATAACATGTTTCACTTCATTTTTAAGAGTGAGGAAAGAGAGAAAGATGGGCCTGTGATTTCATTAATCACATGATATAGTGGACAAAGGGCAGGCGAAGAAGTCAGGAAGATCCAAATTCAAGCCTTGCCTCTGAATTAAAGTAGGTAGGTAGACAAATCATTTAATTTTTTAAAACCTTAGGCAATTCTCTAGCATGATAAGTTGAAGGAACTTCCACACCAGAAGATCTCCATGCCTATAAAATCATAGCTATGTGAATAAGACAAGAATAGGAATTAATAAGCACTGGGTAAAGAGGAGAAAAAAAATGATCTATTTGTAGATAAACTAAATTACTTATAAAGACCTACATAATAAACAAAAAAAGTTACACAACTGATTACTTTGTGTAAAGTAGTAGGAGACAAAGCAAATATACCAACATAATCAGAAGGGATAGAAAACAAAATGTCATTTTGAAAACCAAGAAAATACATTAAATATCTTTGAATTAATGTAACAAGAAACACTGAAGTCTTAGTTAATAAAATAGAATAGAAACTTTTTGAAATCAGGAACCACTTTGTTTCTGTCTCTCTAGTTGAGAACATAAATAAATGAATGAAAGTAATCATAATACAATTTTATTTTTTATTTTAGTACTCAGTAAGCTCGAGAACCCATAGCACTAAGGGGAAAAAATTCTTCCTTCAACAATGATTGCTAGGGAAACTGTATGGCAGAGGGACAGAAAAAAAATTTAAACCTGCTACTTAGATATATCATATACCATAATAATGAATGTCAAGTATTTAAACAAGCTCAATATGAAAAGTTCTTCCATGAAAAACTTAAAAAATGCTTAACTCATAATTTTAAATAGAGGATGAACTTGTACCCAGTCATGACATATTATAAAGACAACCCTGATAAAAAAAAATCTTTCACACAAATGTAGATAGAATATGAAGAAAAAAATATAAACTAGGGGGGGAAGTCTTTGCATGAAATACCTCTGTTGCTATCTACCATGCAACATCTATAGGAAACGATATATGTCTATAAGATTAAAAGGCACTACTCAATAGATAAGTGGTCAGATGATATGAACTAACACTTACTGAAAGAAACACAGACTTTATTTAAACACTTACCTTCCACCTTAGAACCAATACTGTATTCCAAGGCAGAAGAGCCATAAGGGCTGGACAATGGGGGTTAAGTGACTAGCCCAGGGTCACACAGCTGGGACATGCCTGAGGCCAAATTTGAACCCAGGACCTCCTGTCTCTAGGCCTGGCTCTCAATACACTGAGCCACCTCGCTGCCCACAAAACATAGACTTTTAATAGCCATCTTGAAAAGTGATCAAAATTGCTAATCATCAGAGAAATGCAAATGAAAATAACTGTGAAGTATCATTTCACAGATTGTTGAAGATGGAAACACTCTAATATGGCAAAATAGATATGCTCTTACATGGATGTCGAAAATGATGATTCATGAAAACATCCATAGCAGTATTATTTGTAATAAAAAAAAAGTTTGAAAGAGAACAAGCATCCAAGGTTTAGCGTTTGGTTAAGCAAATTGTGGCATATGAAAGACATGCTATGTTATTGTGTGGTGATAGATCCTGACTATAAAGAATTCAAAGAAATATGGAAATATACAAATAAATATTCATTTGAATAGATGTAAGGTAAACAAAGTAGAACCAAAAGAACAATCTACCTCATAACTGAATCTATATAAATGAAAATAACTTTAAAAGGCAACCAAATAGATTAAAAACATTGGTATTAACTTTTAAAGTACACACCCACCATTTCTTTTCTTTTCTTTTTCCTCCAGGTTTATCAAAGGCTTTTATCTTCATATTACAATCTTTGCCTAGGTTCCCCAAAGCTGACTGAATCCTCCCTTTGGACTAAAGAAAACTAAAAAAAAAAAAAGCACAAATAGAAATCTTGCCTGACAATGCTAGAACTTTCTGTTCTAGTAGTGCCCCCCCCCCCTCTTTTTTTTGGTCATAAAAGGCAAAGTAGGTTTTGGATTTTCTTCTCTGGGACTTCTAGAATTCAATTTCCTTTCAGTGATTTTTCCAATTATATGTCAATAGTCATTTTGTATGCTGTTCTTTTGTTTCTGCATGATTTGCTTTGAATCAGTTCATATAAATCTCCCTCCCCATGTTTCTCTGAATTCCTTAGTCATCATTTCTCATTATATGATAAAATTCACATTGCCTGTTTTTTTCAGCCATTTCTTAGTTGATGAGCACCTATTTTGTTTCTACTTCATTACAACCTTCCTCAAAGCTACTATAGATTAGATTAGACCTTTTGTTGCTATCTTTGACTTCCTTAAGATAAGTACAATGTAGCCACTAAATGGGATGAACTATTTGGGCTACTTAAAAAACAAACACCCTTACCTTCTTTCTCAGAATTAATATTAAGTATCAGTTCTGAGGCAGAAGAGTGCTAAGAGTTAGGGAATTAGGATTAAGTGACTTGCCCAGGGACACAAAGCTAGAAAATGTCTGAGGCTAAATTTGAACCCAGGTTCTTTCTCTTGCCTCTAGGCCTAGCTCCCCATCTACTAAGCCACCTAACTGTTCCTAGAATCACTTTTCTTTTACCTTTTTTCTAGCAAATGGAAAATCATTAAAATATAAGGTTCATAGATTTAAATTTGGTCTCACTCTGTGGAAGGGACTTTAGATATCCAACCCCTTAATTTGGTCATTGAGCAATCTGAGGCTCATGGAAATTAAGCATTTATTAAGTGCCTACTTTGTGCTAGGCACTGTGAAAAGCAAGTACAAATTGGTAGTCAGGTTCCAAACCCAGGTCCCCTGACCCAAAATATAGCATTCTTCCTACCATGCCATGAATGCATAATTGTTCCAAATTACTCCTTTATACTATTAAATGTAACTGTTGGAGGCAGCTGGGTGGCTCAGTGGCTTGAGAACGAGGCCTGGAGACAGGAAGTCCTGGTTCAAATGTGACCCCAGACGCTTCCTAGTTGTGTGATCCTGGGCAAGTCACTTAACCCTCATCGCTTAGCCCTTAACCACTCTTCTGCCTTGGAACCAATACATAGTATTGATTCTATGATGAAAAGTAAGGATTTTTAAAAATGTAACTGTTTTGTGGTTTCACATTGTGGGGCATTTAATTATGAATATTTGAATGCTTTGTATGAAATGCTTGAACAAAATTTATCAACCTAAAAAAATTAGAAAGATCTGGGCCCTGCAGTTTGACCAAGATGCTATGGATGGCTTCAAGGGGAGACATCTTTCGAACCAGGGTTAGTCAGAAGCTGCTGCTACACCACCTCTTTGCTCTTGTGTATAGCGGAAAGAATATATTTGTTTTCACTGTATATTGGAAAGAACTGGGTTAAAGTTGTGGTGGCTAGAGTCCTAGATAATTAATGTGGAGCATCAGAAGAGGAGAGAGGAGGCAAGGCATTTGACTAACTGGCTAAATCCTCCTGGGCCATTGTGTTTCCGTGAGAGACCACCTCAGAGAGGACAGAAAGCAGAGGCCAATTTCTGTTTGCAGTGGGGCTTTATAGGAATCTATTAATTGCCAATCAAAGGCAGCTGAGCAAACTAGCATTCCTCTGGGAATAGGCAGTTGGGCCAGGGGAACTCTCCATATAAAACAAAGAGCCGAGGGGTTGAGGGCTTCTGGGTTACTGCAGGTATGGAGGGCAAGGAGAAATTTGCAGTGTCCGGTAGGAAAGCGCAACGTGTTTGTGTTTCTGTCGGTACCCACTAAGAAGTGGTAGATTGGTCTTCTTTAGAGAGAAGATGTTGGAAGGGCTGACTAAAAGCCTCTCTCTTTTCTACATTGTCAGGGAGAATGAAGTGTTCCTTGAAAGAATGAAGGAAACAGGAGGCAGCTTGGAGGCTCGGTGGATGGAGCACCAGGTCTAAAGATGGGAGGTCTCAGGTTCAAATTTGGCCTCAAACACTTAATAACTGTAGTCCTGGGCAAGTCTCTTAACCCCCATTGCCTAGCCCTTGCCACTTTTCTGCCTTAGAATCAGAAGGTAAGGGTTTAAAAAAAAATGAAGGAAATTCTTTAAGAAGAAAAAGAATCTGAAAAGGACGACAATTCTAAGCTATGTCAGGAGCTTGGAGGGTAGAAGAAAGTAACAGAGAATCATAGGTGCAACTAGAGCTGGAAGAGACCTTAAAGGCCACTGAGTGCAACGTTCTCATTTTACAGACGGAAAAAACGGAGACCCAGATAGGTTACATGACTTGCCCAGGGTCATACTAAAGGAAGAGAAAAAAATAATCATTGAACATTAGGAGGCAATGGATATTGGAGTCTTCCTTGGGAGGAAGCAGCCCATTTTGTTTCTTTCTTTCTCTCTCTCTTTTTTCAAACCCTTACCTTCCATATTAGAATCAATAACGTATGCAGTCATCCTTCTCTATATCCCAGTTTGCTTATCCTGGCTTCCCTGTATCACAGGTTTAAAAAAAAAATACTAATTCTGTATGGAGGAGTTATACTTATCATGGCACACTATTGGCTAATGGAATGAAAGGCGACCAACCACAGCACTGTGTTCTGTGTCCTGGGTGCTGATTGGCTCAGTGACTGTAAGTTAATAAGAGTGTGGAAAAGATTTATAGGAGAGTGGGAAGGGTTTATAAAGCCTTTAAATATATATATATATATATATGCATATATATATATACACACACATACATATAGACATAGATATATAAATGAATAAATATAACACTGCTACTTTGCTATATCCTGGGGGTCTCTGGAACCTAACTCCCCCATAGGTGAGGGATCACTGTATTGATGACTTATCCAGGGTCACACAGCTAGTAAGTATCTGAGGCCAAATTTGAACCCAAGACGACCCATTTCCGGGCCTGGCTCTCTAACCATTGAGCCACCTAGCTGTCCCTCTTCCTCTCCAGTATGTTTCCAGTAGTGATGGTGTAGAGACAGAGGAGACATAAAGAGAGACATCATCCTGGAGGTGATGCAGAGCATTTGGAGACGAGAGAAGTAGTGATGGTTGATGACTATTTGCAAAAGGTTAACTGGGCTGATGTTTGTTTAACATAACAACAAATACATAAACAAATACAGATATCCCTTCCACATCTCCTGGACCATCAGTGTAGCACCCCTCCCTCCCCCTCAATCTGGAAAATCCACATAAAAATTTTTGGCCCAGCCCACCCTTACCACTCTTCCAACTATGAGCCAATATACAGAAGTTAAGGGTTAAAAAAAAATTTTTTTTTTGTCCCTCCCTTCATACAAGAGAAAGAGTCTTATTTTTTTTCCCTCTTTTTCTTTTATGGGGCATTTTTAATACCTTATTGTAAAATCTGGGTTGAGTATTTGGCCATTGGCTGTATGTAGGCCAACGTTAAGAGATCTCTACATTTCTAGCCTCTGTGTGTCTGTTGTCTGTTAGCTTTTGAGTTCTTTTCACAAACTTTAACTTTTTACTTATTTTAACTTAAAAAAATTGTGTGTACTTATGGTATTAAAAGATAAAATGTTGATCTTCTACAACACTATAAGTATATTTTATGCATGTCTGAGTTTCTAAATTTTTTTCTCTCTGCAATCTGTGATTTCCACAAAGCTCCCTAAGAATTCCCATTTAATTTCTTATGCCAACCTGCAATATATAAATCATGATGGGGAAAGTCCCGATGGAGAAGGGATACCTGTATAGAGGTCGGCTACCTTCTTAGGATGTGTATATGGAAGGGTGAGGGAAAACCTCCCCAAAATGGTGGAACTTGCTGAGTACTACCCACTGCTAGTGGTTGTTGTAGAGACAAATAATACTTCAGGAACAATCTAGAAAGCCTTGTTTGGGCTTCAGGAGATTTAGGTTAGAAATTAGGAATGTTAGGAGCATAGGTAATGTTTTGATCTTTGCTATTGATTAGAAGGAGAAACTTTGTTAATATTTTTAAATTATTGTTTATTTATTTATTTTAAAGTATTTTTCCATGATTACATGATTCATCTTCTTTCCCTCCCCTTTTCCCTTTCCCCTCCCAGGGCCAACAAGCAATTTCACTGGATTATACATATATTAAGAAGGAGAGACTTTAGAAGCAAAAAAACAGCTTTGTGAAGTGAGTAGCTAATTCAGAAGATGTTTGAGAATGGGGTTTGAAGTTTTGAACTGCAGCAGCTTAAACTGTAGGGATGATGGACCAGTTTGGAGTGTGCTTAATGGGGGCTAATTTAAAAGACACACACGGTGTGCAGCTAAGTGATTCAGTGGATAGAATTCCAGGCCTAGAGATGGGAGGTCCTGGGTTCTGCCCTCAGATACTTCCTAGCCCTAGTGATACTGGGCAAATCACTTAACCCCAATTTATCACTTTTCTGTGGTATCTACTTTGTCTTAGATTCTAAGACAAAAAGCAAAGGCTTAAAAAAACTCTCTCTCTCTCTCTCTCTCTCTCTCTCTCTCTCATACATAAATATTTGCCTGGATTGTTAAGAAACTGATTGAGAGGGATTAAAATTATAATGTGGCACTGGGCATGGGAAGAAGAATCATACCTACCTATTTTGTGCATATGGCGCCTACCCAGTTGCCATAGAGAGTAGTAGGTACAAAAAAGAATGAAGAAGAATGGTAGTGAGGAATGATAACATTGGAGACGATATCTAAGAAGTCAGTAAAATGATACAATCCCAGGCATCAGATTTTTTGTTGTTGTCATTTCAGTTGCGTACGACTCTTCATGACCCCATTTGAGTGTTGCTGCTGTTGTTTTTTTGCAAAGAGAAGTTTGTCATTTCCTTCTTTAGCTTTAACAGATCATCTTTAACCTTCATCTTTAACAGATGAAGAAACTGAGGCAAAGAGGGTTAAATCATTTGCCTGGAGTCATATAGCTAGCAAGTATCTCAGATTGAATTCAGGTCTTGCTGACTTCAGGCCTGATGCTATGGGTCATGTGGCTGCCCTCAGGCATCAGTCATTTATGTACAAAGGTTTCAGGATCTCAATTTAACCTCGTTTTATTACTAGTATTTATGTATTTATGGATAAGATGGAGAGATATGGCTTAGATGGTAGCAAAGTTGGGTGAATAAAGAATAGATTGCATGAGTAGAACCAAATCATCATTAATGGGCTCTTGTGGAGAATACCCTAGGATTTTGTTGTTGGCCTTGGATTGTTCACATTTTTTACCAATGATGGATGATGAAGGAATGGATAATATGCTGGTCATATTTGCAGATAGCATGAAGTTTGGAGGAATGATTTGCAGTCAGAATCTAAAAAGACCTTGACAGCCTAGAGCACTACTCTATGAAGTTTATATTTAATAGAGAGAATGTGAAATTCTACACTTTGACTAAAAAATAACAACAACAATCCATATCTTCCATCTTAGAATCAATATTGCGTATCGTTTCCAAGGCAGAAGGTGGTAAGGGCTAGAAAATGGGGGCTAAGCAACTTGTCCAGGGACACTCAGCTAGGAAATATCTGAGGTCAGATTTGAACCTTGTCTCCAAGCCTGACTCTCAATCTACTGAGCCATTTATCTGCCCCCCTACTTTAAAAAAATCAATTTCATACAAACAATAGAAGTGTCATTGGACAATAGGGTGGTTTTTAAAAAAAACTTTCTCTGACTACATTCTTTTTCAATTTTCTTTTAAAAAAATTATGAACTTAAATACATACATTTCTATAAAGAAGATTATATGTGACTATGAATCTATTAGGTATAGCTAGATTTTTACAGATATTTCATATTAAATTAAATTTAAATTTAAAATTTAAAAATGTTTTAAAATTACTATGATAGTACCTACTAACTTGCTTTATTTAACAAAATAAAACTATAATTGAATTAAACCATATACAAAGAATAAAACCATATACAAAGAAAACACATAGCATTATTGATATTCAATATTTTTATTTTTAACTTTCATTTATTTATTTATTTATTTTTGCTTGCTTATTTATTTATGTTTTTTATTTTTTATTTTATTTATTTTGCTAAATATATTTTTTTAATAACCCTTACTTTTCTGTCTTGGAGTCAATACTATGTATTGACATACTATGTATGAGAGTAGTAAGGATAGGCAATGGGGGTCAAGTGACTTGCCCAGGGTCACATAGCTGAGAAGTGTCCGAGGTCAGATTTGAACCTAGGACCTCCCATCTTTAGGCCTGGCTCTCAATCCACTGAGCTACCCAGCTATCCCCTGCTAAATATTTTCCAGTTACATTTTAATCTGGTTCTGCTTCATTGGGAAAGTCAACTCTATGTTTGACACCTTCTATCCAGATGGATGATCCAGTTATCTCAAAATCTATACACAGAGGGGCAGCTAGGTGACTCAGTGATTTGTGAGCTAGGCCTGGAGATGGGAGGTCCTGGGTTCAAATCTAACACTCAGACACTTCCTAGCTGTGTGTCCCCGAGCAAATCTCTTAACCTCCATTTCCTTCTGTCTGAGAATGGATGTATGTATATAGTATTGATTCTAAGGTGGAAAGTTAGGTTTTTGAAAAAATCTATTTGTAATTCTAGTTATAGTTCTAGTGTTATATAAGTTCATATTATGCACTTTCAACTTTATGTTGAAGAAAATGAAATTAATATTACTTTGATTCCTAAACTTATCTTTTCATGTCCTTGAGCCGAGCTTAGGAATTCAGTTTTCCCTGAGTTATTTTAAAGTTAAAAATAGAATAAAAGTTGTTATCTCTCACAAAGGTAGCCCCTGGGATACTTCAAGGACATCTGTTTGTATCTTTAAGCCCCACGAGTTAACTTGGCACCATCCCCAAAAGATATATTGTCTGTCTTTGTCCAATTAGAGGAGTTTTTATCTCTTACAAGGAGACAGCAAGCCTGGTAGTTTTGATCCCCTAGCAAAGATGTGGATAGTTCCCATAAAACAATTAGCATTCCTTAAGAGGGGTAGTGATTAGCTTCACATGAATGCCATCCCAACTTTCTTAACACAGCCAACTGTAGTGTTTCTGCTCCAATCCTACAACCTACTACTTTTTCTCCATGCCTACCAGGATCCCTTCTTTGTTGTGTGATAATAAAGGGATCCCCTCCTTCTGTTTGGGGTAGACAGCTTTACTGAGTTTGCCAGGCTGACCTGCTTTGTTAACAGTTATATGAATCGCTGTTAATAAACTGATTTTGATCAGAACTCTATACTTCAGTTTACTTTTACTTGTTTTACTTTTCACAAAGTAATTTTTTTTATTGTATTGAAAAGGTGGACCTAAATACTTCAAAAAATTTTTAAAAATTCAAAGATTAGTTGAGGGTAATATTGCTTGCTATTATGAGATATATGAGCAAAAAAAGAGAGCCACTGTCTCTCAATGGATCATAAAAAAGTTACAGTCATCTGCCAGTGGCTGTGTGCAGTGCATTAGAAAGAGGCAACATTCTGAACTCTCATGCTAATTTTGTGGTACTGTGCCTATTTTGTTGTTTACTTTACCTTTCATTTCTATTTATTATCATGCTACGGTATTTAATATGTCTACATTTTAGTCTATTTTATGACTTGCATGAAGGTATTTTTTTTTGAGTATGCCTTTGTTATATAGCCTAAGGGAAGTGGGTTAGTAGAGACAAATTTGAATTCCATAAAAATCCCTTTACATAGAGGTCTTCAGAACAGTCCATTTATATAAGTGCTTATTATAACAGTCCAATTCTAAATTTATAATCCCAGCCCTGTCCGTGCGCCCCAGGGGCATATAGAGCAAGACTTCTCTAGGTTCTCAGTTATAAAAGGGCTTCAGAATTGGAATACCCATATTCTTATCTCATAGAAATAAAAATAAAGTTTTGTATGGAAGGGAGAAAGTGAGAGCAAAACATCTGCAGAATGGGGATAATAATAACATATATACTTCCCAGCATTGCTATGAAGATCAGATGAGATAATAATTATAAAGTACTTAGCACAGGGCCTGGCACATAGTATGCACTTAATAAATGTTAGCTATTATATCCATATATAAGATATTATATGTTAATATATAAAATAAGAAAATATATAATATATAAATTATGTGTGTGTATATGTATATACACACATACTAGAAGTGGAAAGAGACAGTGTAGTGTAGTAGATGGAGAGCTGGCTTCAGGATCAGGAAACCTGGGTTCAAGTCCTAGCTCTTACACCGGTTGTATGACCTTGGTCAAGTCATTCAATCTCTGAGTGAGAACTCAGAATAAAAACTACAAAGCTGCAGCCTATCACTAATTTAGGGGGAGTTCCACCACTGAAATCAACTTATACATCCATGTGTGTATTTGCTAATTTGTGCCCCAAATGCTTCCCCTACCCTACACTCCAGGAGAATGTAAACTCCTTGAGGATGGAAAGTATTTCTTTATCAATGACATTTGGAATGATTTTAGGGTCAAAAAGTCCTTATTTAAAGCCTTTAGTGAGTCCACACAGAAAAAAAAAATGTCTCAATGATATGACCTTTGCCTTCATGGAACTTATAATTATTAGGAGGAGAAAAGAAGGCAACCATTGATAAGTGTCATATCCATCATAACCTGAATAATTGCATTACGGCAGATTTTGGGGAAGGAGGGACTGGATCTGGATTATACTTAAAGACTTTAGGCCCCCTCAAAGGGCAGAGAACCCCTACAAAGAGAGGCAATCAATTTCTTTTCTCCTGGAGACCTGCATGTGCTCTAGTTAAGTCGATAAGCATTTATTAAGCACTGCCCTGTGCCGAGAACTGGGAATACAAATAAGAGCAGAAAGAAAGACAGAGCCTGCCCTCATGGAGCTTACATTCATTCTAAGCTTACATTCTCTCTCCCTTTTTCTAAATTTGGTTTTTTTTTTTTTTATAACCCAGCCAGTTAGTAAACAGTTCAAAGACAGAAGAGTGGCAGGGGCTAGGCAATTGGGGTTAAGCAACTTTGCTATTAAGTGTCTGAAGTCAGATGTAAACCCGGGTCCTTTAACTCCAGGTCTGGCACTTTATCTACTGTGCCACTTAGCTGCCTCCTAAGCTTACATTTTAAAAAGTCCTTAGCTTCTGTCTTAGAATCGATTCTGAGTATCAGTTCAAAGGTAGAAAAGTGGTAAGGGCTAGGCAATGTGGCAAAAATTTATTAGCAGAGATGCCAAAAAGTAAAACAAAGTCTCCAAGCTACCAAGCTACAGCAGTTGGGGTTAAGTGACTTGCCCAGGGTTACACAGCTTGGAAATACCTAAGTTTACATCCTAAGGGTAAGATAATACATGAAGAAGAAGCAGAAAAGGTAAGGAAGAGAAGAGTCAGCAAAGACCTGGGACTGATTAAATCTGATGCCAATTTTGCTACTACCTTGATGAAATTTAATATATACTTAGCCCTCAGACCCTCCCCCCCCAACCATACTGAAGAAAAGTTAATGGCTTTATGGATTTTTCTTTGCATATTGAAGTGCTTGTATTTGTTGAAGACTGTTAAGTTCATAATAAAAAATAACAAACACAGTTTTTCCCCCCAAAAGGATGGATGCCACTGGTGGGCATGTAGTGAATTTCTAGGGGGACAGAGAGAGGGCAAGCTATGTTTAGGAAGGTGTCAAACCAGCTTTCTTGACACAGCCAAGCTATCTGACAATCCCCTGCCTCGTATTCACCTCCCATCTGTAGGGGTTAATAATAGAGCATATGGTATGTGCTCAAAAAATATTTGATGATTGACTGATCAGGCAACAGTTCTGGAATATAGCAGCTCCCCTCATCACATAAATATAGATTAGCCTTACACATAGATGGAGTAGGCAGCTGCCTACGTAGTAGGATTTGGCAGTCATAGGAAGGTCCTCTTGCTTCATGATTCATTCCTTTGGGTTTAGCATTGCCTTCTGTCTAGTCTAGGGTTTTTCTTTGAGAATACAAATCTCCCAGGAGGAGTAGACTAAGTTTCGAACATTTTGTTATGAATGAATTTATCAATCACTTTACTCTAGAATCTAGAGTCTAGATCAATGATTCCCAAAGTGGGTGCCACCACCACCTGGTGGGTGCTGCAGTGATCCAGGGAGCAGTGATGGCCACAGGTGCATTTATCTTTCCTATTAATTGCTATCAAAATTAAAAAAAATAATAATTTCCAGGGGGATAAGTAATATTTTTTCTGGAAAGGGGGCGGTAGGCCAAAAAAGTTTGGGAACCACTGATCTAGATGAACCCAGACCAAGAAAGAGGATCCTGAGGGCCTAGTGAGAGGTGTGTGTGTGTGTGTGTGTGTGTGTGTGTGTGTGTGTGTGTGTGTGTGTGTGTGTGTTACAGAGACAGAGACAGAGAGGAGTCAGAGAGGTAAAGACAGACAGAGACAGAGAGATGGGGAGAGGTGGAGAAAGAGGAAACAGAGAGATGGAAAAAGATACAGAGAGAGAGGAGACAAAGAGACACAGAGACAGAGACAGAGACAGAGAAAGAGAAGAATACAGACAGACAGAGAGTGAGGAGGGAGGGGGAGAGAGAGAGAGAAGAGAGAGAGAGAGAATGAGAAGAGAGAGAGAGAGAGAGAGAGAACACTGAAATAGCGATACTCCTGTCAGCTCTGGCCCCTAGTCCTAGCAGAGGGAGGGAGAGAACCTGCTGTCCAAGATGAAGAAGACTAATTCACTGGAGAGCTTCCTGAGTAGGTTAGAGACAGCCAGAGAAGCCAGCTCAGCAATTACCCCCAAGCCAAAGATCCCCTACTTCAAAGTAATAATTTTCTAAAAATTGATTATTCCCCCCTGCCCAACGCTGTAATTAATTCACCTAAAACAAATTGGTCACTGGAGGAAGTCCCAGCCAGACGAGCTAGGACTGGAGTAGGCACTCTGATTAATTCAGTGAATATCTGCTGACAATCAACAGCAGGGGGTAGGGGTGACCCTTGGATAGCGTAACTGGTGCTACAGAGTAAGAGGGGAATGGGGCTCTGCTGGGGAGAAGATTGCAGTCTAATTAGAGGTACTTAGATCAGGCTAAGGCTAGAACTCGTGGCCCATAACGTTCAGAGAGCCAAGGGTGCCTCTTTTGATGCAAATGCAAAATAGGAACATCTGGATAGACCTAGACTCATAGCATTCACATGTAGACGTACCCTTAGAGATCATCAAGCCTAGCTCACTCATTTTACAGAGGAGGAGACTGAGGGCCAGAGAGAAGAGAAGCTTGTCCAGTACCATATAGCTAATGATTGGTTGAGCTAGGAACTCACTTAGGTCTCTTGCCTTTGAACACGGTTCCCTTTCCACTGTAACATAATCCTTCCCCTACAAAACACTTAAATACAAAATACCAATTTACTTTTTTTTTTTAAACCTTTACCTTCCGTCTTGAAGTCAATACTGTGTATTGGTTCCAAGGCAGAAGAGCAATAAGGACTAGGCAATGGGGTTTAAGTGACTTGTCCAGGGTCACACAGCTGGGAAGTGTCTGAGCTAGATTTGAACCCTGACTTCTTATCCACTGAGCCACCTAGTTGCCCATGAAACTTCTTTTAATACAATTTTATTAAAAAAAAAATACTTTTCCAAGGTTCCATGATTCATGTTGTATTCCTTCCCTCTTCTTCTCCCTAACCCTCCTGGAACTGACAAATAATTCTACTAGATTATACATATATTATCACTCAAAACCTGTTTCCATATTATTCATTTTTGCAATAGAGCAATCTTTTAAAACCAAAACTCCAAATTATATAACTATATAAACAAGTGATAAATCATATGTTCCTTAAACCTCTTTTAAAGAAATATTTAAAAAGTAAATTGGCTGACCTCAGACACTTTCTAGCTGTGTGACCCTGGGCAAGTCACTTACTCCCCATTGCCTAGCCCTTACCACTCTTCTGCCTTGGAACTGATCCATAGTACCTATTCTTTTATTTATTTATTTATTCACTTATTCATTTATTCATTCATTCATTTATTTATTTATTTGTTTGTTTGTTTTAAAATATTTTTCCATTGTTACATGATTCATTTTCTTTTCCTCCCCTCTTCTCTCCCCTGTCCCAGAGCTGACGAGCAATTCCACTGGGTTATTCATTTGCTATCACTCAATACCTATTTGCATATTATTCATTTTTGTAATAATCTTTTAAAACCAAATCTCCAAATCATATACCCAAATAAACAACTGATCAATCATTTATTTTTCTTCTGCATTTCTACTTCCATAGTTCTTTCTCTGGATGTGGATAGCATTTTTTCTCATAAATCCCTCGGTATTATCCTGGATCATTGCATTGCTATTAGTAGCAAAGCACATTACATTGGATCGTTCCACAATGTTTCACTTTCAGTGTACAATGTTCTCCTGGTTCTGTTCATTTCACTCTGCATCAGTTCTTGGAGGTCTTTCCAGTTCTTAAAGAATTCCTCCAGTTCTTCATTCCTTATAGCACAATAGTATTCTACCACCATCAAGTACCACAATTTGTTCAGCCATTCCCCAATTGAGGGACACTTCCTCATCTTCCAATTTTTTTTGCCACCACAAAGAATGTAGCTATGAATATTTTCATACAACTCTTTTTTGTTATCTCTTTGGGGTACAAAGCCAGCAGTGCTATGGCTGGATCAAAGGGCAGACTGTCCCTTTGCTCGTAGTTCCAAAATACCATCCAGAATGGTTGGATCAGTTCACAACTCCACCAGCAAAGCATTAGTGTCCCAATTTTGCCACATCCCCTCCAACATTCATTACTTTCCTTTGCTATCATATTGGCCAATCTGCTAGGTGTGAGGTGGTACCTCAGAGTTGTTTTCATTTGCATTTCTCTAATCAGGAGGGATTTAGAACACTTTTTCACATAGTACCTATTCTAAGACAAAAGATAAGGGCTAAAAAAAAAAGGGGGGGGGGGCTTCTCTTTTAGGTTCCCTTAAATAAGCAGTTTCTTTATTGCATTTACAATAGGAGTATGTATTTTTATATTATATTTTTATTTATTTTATTAGACATTTCCTAATTAAGTATTTAAAAAAAATTAATTACTTAATTTAGAATATTTTCCCATGGTTATGTGATTCATGATTTTTTCCCACCCCTCTTCCTTCTCCCCTCTTGGAGCTGACAAGCAAATCTACTGAGTTATACATGTATTATTTTCCATATTATTAATATTTGCAGCAGAGTGATCTTTTAAAGTCAAAATCCCCAATCATATGCCCACAATAGGAGTATATTATAGCAATAGGCTATTGAAGACTTTCACAGGGATAAAGAATGGATCTGTGATCTCTTTGTTACAGACAATTCCTAGAAAAGCAAACTCCTGTATACCTGTGGAGGAAGATATCTTCTCTGCTACCTCTGTCCAGTCTTAGAGAGCTGCCTGAGCAGAGGTGTCAGACTCACTAGCTACTGGCCACATGTGGACCATAACACCCTTGAGTGCTGCCTGAACCGGATAAAAGTGGAATTGAGAACTGTTTAACAAGATAAATAAAAATACCATAAAACATAGATTATAGCATATTAAAAAACGAAGTCGATATGCCACCTACATCGATCCTTATGTATGTGGTTTAGTGGCCTTCATTTCTGTTTGAGTTGCCTGTCACTGACCTAGAACTCTGAAAAATTAAGTGACTTTGCTAGAGTCCCATGACCAACATGTACCAGAAGTAGGATTTGAACCCAGGTCTCTTTGGCTCTAATGCTTGTTCTTTATCCCACTGCCTCATAATACCCCACATGACTTTTTCTTTTTTTTTTTTGTTTTTTTTTGTTTTTCACGGTAGTTCGGGTTAAGTGACTTGCTCAGAGTCACACAGCTAGAAAATGTCTGAGTCCCAGATTTGAACCCAGATCCTCTTGACTTTGGGCCTGGTGCTCTCTCCATTGTGCTACTTTCCAGGAGTCAAAAAATATTGGAAGGTATGGGGCTCACCCAGACCTCCCCATTTTTACCGAGGAGCAAAATAAAGCCTGAGGAGGGAAAGTGATTGATCCAGGGTCACACATGAAATTAGTGGCATTGTCTGGAAAAAGGTCTAGGTTTCTCAATTCCCATCTCAGGGCTCATTCTCTGACCTTCTGTCACCCCAATTGGATTGTTAGTACCTTTAGAGCAGGGATTATGTCATATCTCAATGGCAAAGCTCTACATGCAAGAAGCACTTTAAAAATGTCTACTGTAGTATGTACTGTGGATATGTGTAGCATCTTTAAAGTTAGAATTCAGCAAAAAAATTAATATCAAAATGACTATTTGGATTTGAACCTCAGCAGATCATGGTGGATTGCTTTGGTAATTGGTCCTTCTTTGTTCCTTCTGATGGGAGAGGTAAGCTTACCCCGATGCCTCTTTCTGTCTTCCACAACAACTAGTTCAGTCACTGACTCATAATAAGTAATCAGTTAAGTATCTGTTGATTGACTTATAAAAATGTAATTTCTACATTATTGGTCAGGGACATGTGGACTTGAACTGAGAAGATTTGAGTTGGATCCCAGCGCTGCCATTTACTAGCTTGCTGGCTTCAGTCATGTCATGTCCCTCCACCCATGTTCCTCAATTTCTTTTTTTTTTTTAACCCTTTACCTTCTGTCTTAGTATTAATTCTTCTTCTTTTTTTAATCCTTACCTCCTATCTTAGAATCAATTCTTAGTATTGGTTCCAAGGCAGAATTGCAGCAAGGGTTAGGTGATTGGCATCAAGTGACTTGCCCAGGGTCACATAGCTAGGAAGTGTCTGAGGCCACATTTAAACTCAGGTCCTCTTGACTCCAGGCCTGGTCCTCTATCTGTTGTGTTACCTAGCTACCCCTGTTTCTCAGTTTCTTAATGAATGAATGAATAAAAAAAGCATTTGTGAAGTGTTTACCATGTACCAGATAGTATGCTAAGCCCTGGAGATACATGTATAAAAAGGAAGCAGTCTCTGCTCTTAAATAGCTTTTATTTTCATGGAGGAAGACAACATACAGAGGGTTTGTGGCCAGAAAGCAGTGTAATGGACAGGGAAGTTATCTCAGATAGTCAATGGAATCATAGAGCAATTGACTGATTTGATTGATACTATTATCAGAGCTAGAATTGGAGAGGAACAAGACCCTGGGCAAATCACTTAATCCCCATTGCCTAGCTCTTACCACTCTTCTGCCTCTGAACTAATACACAGTATTGGTTCTAAGATGGAACATAAGGGTTAAAAAAACCTAACAACATAATTTTGAGATATCGTTTTATAGCCATTAGATTGGCTAAAATGACAAAAGAAAAAATGGGGATATGGAAAAATGGGGATACTACTACACTGTTGGTGGAGCTGTAAACGAATCCAACTATTTTGGAGAGCAATTTGGAATTATGCCCAAAGAATTATAAAACTGCTTATACCCTTAGATCCAGTAATACTATTACTGGGTCTATTTCTCAAGGAGAACAGGGGAAAAGGGAAAGAATCTATGTTTCAAAATATTTCTAGCAGCTCTCTCTCTTTTTTTTTAGCAAAGAACTGGAAATCAAGGTGATGTTCATTAATTGAGGAATGGCTAAACAAATTATGATATAGGATTGTGATGGAATACTACTGTGCCATAAGAAGTGATGAGCAAGCTAATAAAAAAAAAAAACTTGGAAAGAACCACACAAGACAATGAATGGTGAATTGAGTAGAACCAAGAGAACATTATAAGCAGTATTAAATCTGTAGTTATATATAATGTTCTCTTGGTTCTACTCATTCCATTGTTCATTATCCCTGAAGTATTTGTTAAATAGTGAGTCTTTATCCCTGTACCTGAGGACTATGGAATCCAATAAATAAAACTTGGAAAGAACTACGTGGGATAATGAACAATGAAATGAGCAGAACCAAGGAAACATATATTGCTACAGATTTAATACTTGAAGAATAACTCGTGAATGTCACCCCCAGAAAATTGAAACATGAAGGGACGTGATCTATCTAATATATATATATATATACATATATATACATATATATATGTTTCATGGATGATGCCTTCTATGATGTGGGGAGGGAAAGAAGGGACTAAAACACTTGTAAATAAATTGTATTAATTTTTTAAAAGTGCTCTGTGCGGGGGCAGCTGGGTAGCTCAGTGGAGTGAGAGTCAGGCCTAGAGACAGGAGGTCCTGGGTTCAAACCTGGCCTCAGCCACTTCCCAGCTGTGTGACCCTGGGCAAGTCACTTGACCCCCATTGCCCACCCTTACCAGTCTTCCACCTATGAGACAATACACCGAAGTACAAGGGTTTAAAAAAAATTAAAAAAAAAAGTGCTCTGTGATCTGAAAAATATGAAGAGTACTTCCCCCATATATGCCTATAACCAGGCTCATCTCAATTCCTGACTCTTCCATGAAGTCTTCTTAGACAGATCAAAGAATCTTACAATAAGAAGGGATCTCAAGTCATCCATTCCAACTCTTACCTTAATAGGAATCTATTCTACGATGTCCCAGAAAGTGGCCATTCAGTCTACTTGAAGACCTTTAGTAATTAAGAATACAGTACCTTAATGAGACCATTCATTCCTATTTCTGGACAGCTTTGGTTATTAGGAAGGTTTTTTTCCTTAATCCCAGACATCTGCCCTCCTCTAACCTCCACCCATTTCTCCTAGTTCTACCCTCTAGCTCAAGTCCTCCTACACATGAAGAGAGTTCCAGCTCACATGATGGCTCCCATCCTGACCCTCCCACGAACATTATTATCTGTCCTGCACATTTTGTCACTTGATTACATCCTGCTTGTATTGTTCTCTGTTCCATGAGTTTAAGTCTTGTTAACCCTTCTCTTGTTGCCTGCAGTGCCCTTGACATAGCAGATAGGAAGTAGATGGCCCAGAAGAATCAGAATCATAGTCAGAGAGCTAGAAAAGACAGCAAAGGTGGGATGACATCATTTATGACATTGAGAACTCAGAAGGATCTTTAGAAACTGTTCAGTCTAATCTCCTTTTACATATAAGGAAAGTGAAGTCCGGAGAGGTGAAAGGAAGGACCTACATCAAACTATGAGGTAGTGAGTAGCTTGAGCATAGAAAACTTGGCATTAAAGGAACAGTGTTCAAATCAGAATTCACTTAACCTCTTAGGGCCTTAGTTTCCCCAGTTGTGAAATGAGGTGTGTTTCACTAGAGAAGTTCAAAGATCTGTCCCAGATCTATTATTCTACACATTTAAGATCCACCCCAACTCTCCATCTATGATCCCCAAGTTCAATGGTGTGATTCTCATTCAGTCAATTCTCTTTCCTGATACTTTTATTAAACTGGGTAGAAGTGAGTTGATAAATTAAATGGAATTTAATCAAATTGCATTAGAAAGGATAGGTATAAAGCTGTCTTTAGGTGGCAGAGCCATGGAGCAAGTCACCCTGAGAAAGAGATGGAGGTTCCAGCCTTCTTTTGGGAATCCTCAGAGTCAGAGTGGTCCCTTGGGAAAACCCCACCAGCATCCCAAGCAGGGTTAGGGTGGAAGCCCCCTGGGCTTGGCCAGAGTCCTACTCGGGTAATTGCCATCTGCCCTGCCTAGATTCCTCCAGCGACTGCTGACTGAATGTGGCATTGTTCACTTCCTGTCTCAACCTGCCAGCCAGTGCTGCTGAGCAGGCCTTCCCCAGTCCTGATGTGGGCGTGCCTTCCTCCAGGAGGATGCCCCAGGGGAGAGAGGATGGCTCCCAGAATGTGCTGGAGCCTGACTGGGCCTGGGGACGGAGGACTCCACTGGGCACCGGACAGGACAGGGTGGGTGGGGCCAGGGTGGGAAGCTCTGAACCCTTTACAGACTTAAGGCTCTTTTCTTGTCTTTGCTCCCTTCTCCTTTCCCCTCCAATCAACACGTACTCTTCTGGGCTTCTGGGAAAGGAAATTTTCTCTGTTGAGTCCTGGAACAAGAGGACCAGGAAATCCTGACTCAGTGATTGGACTACTCCAAGACTTAGTTTCCTTGTTTGTAAAATGGGGTTATTAAGATGCCCCAAATCTCCTTAGACAGATTTTAGAGATGGAATAGGACTAGGAAATCATATCATCCAGTCTTCCCATTTTACAGATTAGTAAACTAAAACCCAGAGTCGGGAAGTAATTCACCACAACACAGATAGTAATTAAGAAATCCAAGATTCAAACTCTGGTCCTCTGACTCCAAATTCATTGTCCTTTCCATCATTCCATCATAGCCCTAAAATGCTTTCTCTATTTGATCATCATCATCATCACTCTCATCACCACCATCACAAGCAGGGATTACAGTAGTTGGTTATATAGCCTGCCCTATTAGAAGTGCTAAGGAAGTGTGAATTATTATTGTATAACAAAACCATTCTAGGAGTCTCACTCCCAGAAGAGGACCCACAAAAGGACCAATATTCATTCATCAAACACTTATTAAATGGCTACCATAAGGGAGGCACTATGCTGGCTCTGAGGATACAAAGACAAAATGAAAAAAAAATGCCCTAACTCAAGGAACTTAAAGTTCGGTTGAAATCTCCTCTCACAAGCGTAGTCTGCAAGGACTAGCAAATCTTTCTCTGGCTTTCTTTCTCTTTCTTGCTTTTCCCTCTTTTCTTTCTTTTTCTCTCTTTTTTGGTTTCTTTTATCCTTCCTTTCTACCTATTTTTCTTTCTCCCCTTTCCTTCCTTCTTTCTGTTTTTCTCCCTTTCTCTTTTTCCTTCCTTCCTTCCTTCCTTCCTTCCTTCCTTCTCCCTTTCTCCCTCCATCTCCCCCTCTCTCTCTTTCTTTTTTTATCCCTCCCTCCCTCCTTCCTTTCTTTCTCACTTTTTTATTCTTTCTTGAATATTGATGGCTTTTTAGTGTTTTGAAGAGAAATGAGAAAGGAGAAGTTTATACTATTTTAACATCCAGGGTCACCAAAGATACTCCCTGGAGATGATCAGACACACTTCTCTAGCCTTTTAAAATCCTAGACATAGGATCTTTCTGCTTGGCCCTTAGTGAGCGCCTTTGAAATCAGATAATAATTGTGATTGCTTTTTATTGCCTCATTGCTTTCATTCCCATCCATAATGGAAAGTGTCCTGAGTTGGGAGTCAGGAAACCTAGGTTGAGTCCTAGAGCTACAATAAATAAAAGTTGTGACAAGTCACTTCTCTAGGTTAAGTCCCAGTCTATCTGTACAATGAATAGATTAAAATTCAAAGGTCCTTTCCATTTCTATGGTTCCATGATTATTTCCCCCAGTCTGCTTTATCAGCTATCAACCAAGAAATCTGGAACTCCTATTACAAACATTTAAATAGCAAGAGTCTTCCAGAAGAGTATTTGTTGCACTCTGGTTTTCTGAGAATGAAGGGAATGGGCTACAGTAGAAGAGGTAAGGTCAGGGCTCTGGGAATCCCACATTCCTGAGTCAAAGAACTGTCTCATTGCTCTCCCAGAAAGCAGCATCACTTCACCCTTTTCCTGTTGTGACCTGTTATCTTTGTTTTGTTGGGGACTCCCATATTCTCTAGGGACATCCTGCTATGGAAGATGTAATAAAAGAGGGACCAGAGCAGAAAGTTCTTTTTGACTTTGAAGTCACAAGTAAGAAATGCTCAAACTGATGGTCTTAGAGCAGGGAGAATGCAGGCTGAATTAAAATCAGTGGTATTTATTTACAACTTTGGATATCCAGAAAGAAAGGGACTTTTCCCTTGACCTCTGAAAGGGACAGGATGGATCCAGCATTCTCCAATCTTTCAGGCTGATCTGCTAGGCTTCTTTGTACTCAAAGATCATAGGATTTAGAATTGGAGAGGACCTTAAAATCTACTCTAACCCTCTAGTTTAAAAAACAAACAAAAAACCCCCCAAACACCAGTAATTTGTTTTTATACCCTTACCTTCTATCTTAGACTCAAACCTAAGTATTTGTTCCAAGGCAGAAGAGCAGTAAGGTCTAGGCAATAGGGTTAAATGACTTGCCAAGGTCCAACAGCTAGGAAGTGTCTGAGGCCAGGTTTGAACCCAGGATGTCCCATGTCCAAGTCTGGCTCTCTATCAGCTGAGCCACCTAGCTGTCCCATAGCTAATGATTTTTGTTTTTCACTCATCCTTATTTCTCAATGAGTCCCTTAACCCTGTTTGCCTCAATTTCCTCGTCTGTCAAATGAGCTGGAGAAGAAAATGGCAAGCCGCTCCCCCATCTTTGCCAAGAAGTGTCCATATAGGGTCATGAAGATTCAGACATGAGCAAAAAATGACTGAACCACACTTCTGAAAATATTTCTTCCCCACTATCGAACCTTGTAACAAAGATTTAAAGAAAAGGAAAAGAAACCAGTTCAGCAAAACCAACCCAAGCATCATCAATGTGTCTCAGAGTATATGTAACATTCCACACCCATAGCCCCCACCTATAACAAGAGGGAGGTACATTTTCTCAACTCTAGTGTGGAGACAAGCTTCAACCTGCTCATTTACATTTTAAAAAAGTTTTATTGATGTTTTTTGTTTTTACTACACAGTCACTTGCAGATATCCCACTCCCTTCCTCCCTAGTAACGCTTAACTCAGTTAAAGGAAAGGAACGAAGTGATCCTGTCTGCTCTAACAATGTATGGTATCCAGTATTGTACCCTGGTAGAATGCTCAAAAAGGACTGTCTCTCCCAGGAAGGGGGAAGCATATGCCTTATTATTTCTTTGTTGGTATCATTATTGGTTGTTCAGGTAATCAGATTCCTTTTTTATCATGATCATGAAAATCATGAAAAGTACATGATTGTAGTAACTATTTATGATATTCTCAAACTCTTTATTTTACACTTGAAACAAATGAGAGAAGAAATCACTTGTCAAAGGTAGTAGAGACAGAATTTGAACCTAAGCCCTTTAATCCCATCTCAACTCTATTACCGGTCTCATCCATACAACTAGATTGTAAACTCAATTGAAGGCAGACACTGGCTTGTGTTACCTTTGTGTCACCGGTCCCAGCAAAACTGGTGCTAAGTAACCAATAGAACTAAATGAAAGGTAGAAGAAACTCATCTTGGCTGGCTTATATGCTTCTAGGGTATGATTTCAGTGGCATTGAAAGAAGATGGGCTCAGAAGAGAACCTGGATTCAAACCCAGCCTCTGTCATTTACTACCTTATGACTTTGGGTAATAATCTAATCTTTCTGCGTCTCAATCCAAGGCAGAAGAGTGGTAAGGGCTAGGCAATGGGAGTTAAGTGACTTGCCCAGGGTCACACAACTAGGAAGTGTCTGAAGCCAAATTTGAACCTAGGACCTCCCGTCTCAAGGCCTGGCTCCCAACTCACTGAGCGTCCCAGCTGCCCCATCTATAAAATGAGGGAGTTTAGCCAGATGGCTTCTCAAGACCCTTCTAGCTCATCTCTTGACTATTCTATTGTTGTTCAGTAATTTCAGTCATGTCTAATGCTTTGTGACCCACTTTGGGGTTTTCTTGGCAAAGATACTGGGGTAGTTTGCCATTTCCTTCTCTGGCTAATTTTACCAATGAGGAAACTGAAGCAAATATGGTTTAAGTGACTTGCGCAGGGTCACATAAGTTTAAAATTTTTGAGGCTGGATTTGAACTCAGGAAGATAAATCTTCCTGACTCCAGGCCACTGCATCACCAAGGTGCCCACCCATCTATTCTACTCCAAAAAGGCTAACGCCCAAAACACCACAATTTGGCCCCTTTAGTTTGAGGCAATGATTAAAAAAAAAATCCTTACCTTTGTCTTAGAATCAATACTGTGTATTGGTTCCAAGGCAGAAGAATAGTAAGGACTAGGCAATGGGGGTGAAGTGACTTGCCCAGGGTCACACAGCTAGGAAGTATCTGAGGTCACATTTGAACCCAGGACTTCCTGTCTCTAGGCCTGGCTCTCAATCCACTGAACCACCTAGTTACCCCTCCTTTCCACCCTAGTGTTTTTTTAAATGCAAATACTTTCAAAGAGTCCTAACTGGTTTTCAGTTCTTATGCTTCAGATACCTCAGTCCTGGGAGAAGGTTGAATCCCGTTTTCTTGTTTTTGCTGATTGGGCTGTGACTCAGGAGATGGGAAGGAGATAACCATTCCTATTGGCCAGGTTAACATCCCCTTGTGTTGTAGGACCCAATTGCTTGACTTAGGATACAGAGCAACTTATTTTTATCATACTATACAGCTTATTGATCTGCCTAAAAATGAGACTTATCAGAATAAGATCCCTTAAAAACAAAGCAGAACAAAAGATGGGCAAGGAAGGGGTGAATGAGATCTGTAATTGCTGATATAGGATCAAGGAAGGAGCCAATCTTTTGTCTTCTGAAAGCCCTACCTTTTATGAAGGACTTGGAGTGTGAAAGGGCATGAAAAGATTTATCCCATGGATGGAAGATAGGTTTCAGAATAGTCTATGTGGAAAAAGAATTGAGGGAAATGAATCCCCCAAAACAAACAAATGTTACCTAAGAGGATGGATGTATGTGGGATGATTCAGAACCATGCTCTTTTTTGGGCAAGGAGAGGGAAATGTTAAGAAAAAGAATGGAATTTTTAAAAAGGAGATTAATACTTTAATTGACATCAAGAACTTGGGATATGACAAAGAAATGAGAGGTAGGGAAGGGGAGAATCCATGGAAGAAGAGAAGGCTGGCTTCAAATTCATGGAAGTATAATTGATCTTAAGGATAAAGGGCTGACTTAAAATAAGAGGAGGGAATGAATTAAAAATAATTAAATGGAAAACCCCCCACAGACCTAACAATTATAATATCAGATATGACTGGATTAAACTCCTAAGTAAAAGAAAAGGATGTAGAATCATCAAGATAACAGATCTTAACATTCACTGCATATAAGAAACACATTTTAACAATAAAGATAAATAAAGAATTAAAATGAAGGGATAGAACAAAAATTTGTCACACATTAGAGAATTCAGGATTTTCAGTTAGGGAAACTGCATTAGGCTTAAATGCATTAGATCATAAAGCAATATTATCTTGAAATATATACCTACCAAGTGACAGAACATCTAAATTCATAAAGTAATTCCCTCCTCATCCCTCATCAATTAAATCACACAAGTAAAGGAATAAAATTACCTTTTCCAATCTCCATGTCACCCTTGACTTTAATTTTTATCTCATTTCACCTAGATAAGGATGTTGGACAGTGTGGTTTTGGGGGCTTATATCCTCTAAGGATGGTCTCGCTCTCCCCTTCCTTGGCTTTGACCTGTGCGAGTAAGTACCCCATAAACATTCATCAGTCATTTATACAAAATGTAAATGGATCTAAGAGATGGAGGAAGAAAAAAGGAGAGGAGTGGAGGTAGGGGGAGAGAAAGAAAAAGAGAGACAGAGAGATCACACTGATTTTTAGGAAAATGGTGCAGAGCTAAGAGATTGGGACTGAAAGAAAAAATCCGTCTACTTCAAAAATTTGTCCAAAGGCTGGAGCTGAGACATAGGAATGAGTGTTATAATTAAGTGTGTGGGTTGGGGCTGGTGATAGAATGGGGAGAATAACGGGAAGAGTTGGCTGAATCACTCCAATGGACATTTCAATGGTCATTTCAGGGCTCTTTGGATTAAGATGAATTTAATTGCCCAAACCCAAGAAACACCAGGGCAGATTTCATCTTTACCCTGTTGTTATTATTGTTGTTTGCTGTGACCTGAGACCACACATGAAATTCCCTTCATTCTCTTTCTTGGTTTCCCTACAGTTCCCTGGAATCTTGTATGGACCAATCCAACAATTTTGCAAAAATGAAGGAGTAGATTATCTGTCCATCTGCTATTAGTGAGTCCTGAAGATGTTATCAGAAGGTCTTTTTACAGGTTCTTCTAGCCAAAGGCTGATTGCAGAGGACACAAGCCAGACCTGATTTGGTCATCTCAGTGATGAGAATATCTACTTGTGGGGAAGACTCACCATGCTAATGATCATCTGCCTGGGACTTTCTGGTTGTAAGGGAAAACCAGAATAATTTTTATTGCAAATAAGAGTTTGTACTTAATGGACTAGTTGTTTAATAGTCTTCCCCAGGCAAAGTTGTTGTCGGACAATTTCAGATCAGTGTGTCCTCCTGGAGAGCCTCTTCTTCAACCTCCTTTCCTTCTCCTCAATGCCTCTTGGTCTCTCAAGAGTGAACTAAAATGCTCATTCACACTAAGGTGTTAATGACTTAATATGTTATCTCCTCCTTTAAACTCTTTCTTGCCTCTGAGACTAAATTCTAGTTCTCTTAATTCTCTACTATTTTCTCTTTCACTGTTCTCCTTCTACCTCTTGTTTCCTGGTTTAAATCTTGGTTCTTCCACTTTGAGCAAATCAATTCTTCTCTGGGATTCATCTGTAAAATGAAAGGGTTGTATTTTTTTTCAAAATGGAGACAAATTAAGATATAGGCTCCAGAGAATTTAAATCTTAACAAAACAATCCATAGAGCTTCCAGTTGGGGAACAATTGAATACACTGTGATATATTGGCATAACAGACTATTATTGTGCCATAAGAAATAACAAGTATGAAACCTCTGAAGAAATGGGCGTGGGGTGATTCAAAATCTGGATAAAAGCGCATACACCAACTCTGACAATAGGAAAATCTCCCCTAAAGTACAAGAATAAAAGATTAAATGGGGTCACAGAGGTAGGGCACTTGGGTTATTATTTTGTTAAAAGTTAACATACTTTAAAGAGTTCTGATTTCTTTAGGGTGGAAAACTTTCTCCTCCAATGCAGATGGACAACATTGATGATTTAGATAAGTCCTAGGGAGTTGCCTCAAGAACATCAAGTTTAAATGACTTACCCATGTTAAATGTCAGAGATGTAGTTAGTATGGGGAAGAATTTGAGTTCCAATTCTTCCTGAAACACTAAGTAGCTGTGACATTGGTCAAGCCACGTAATCCTCTATTTACCTTCCTTTCCTTGTCCATAAGATGGAGATAACAATAGCACCTATGACCCAGGATTTTTGTGAGGATCAACTAGATGGTTTAGTAGATTAAGAGCCAGGTCTAGAGATGGGAGGGGGGGTCCTGGGTTCAAATCTGGCCTCAGACACTTCCCAGCTGTGTAACTTGGGCAAGTCACTTGACCCCCATTGCCTAGCCCTTACCACTCTTCTGCCTTAGAACTAGTACATAGTATTGATTATAAGGTGGAAGGTAAGGGTTTAAAAAGAAAAAAGTTAATGGGAAGAAGAGTTAAGGTATAAAAATACCAGAGAGGTATGTTACAAGTAAAAATTGGTCTGGAGTTAATAGGCATATATTAGTAAAGAGAGAGAGTTTGATAGAGGTAGAGAGAAGTCTTTGTCTTTCTAACTTAAGGTAAGATCAGGTCCCAGATTTCAGCCCAGCTCATTCTCCTCCATGCTTCACTACCACTTGCCAAGTGGCAGCCCAGGGAGTCAGTGTGTTCAAGAGAGGAAGTAAAGTGCCCACTGTGTCTACTCTCCTTCCTGAGCTCGAATTTTAAACCCCCTAGCTCCTCCTCCATGGCTACATTGCTCACTAATTAATGCTCATGCAGACTCCAGGGGATGCCAGCTTATGACATGTTATTCTATGACATCTATGTCCCACCTTGGGGTACTCAGGATAGGTCCTCTAGCTAATTTACTTCACACAGTCAGGAAGAGCCCAGGTTATGAGGGCTTTGAACATTATAGGAATTTACATTTAATCCTGGGGGTTACAGAGAGGCATTGGAACATGCTGAACAGAGATTGACACAGTCAGACCTAGACTGCAGAAATATTAGCTTGGCACATGAATGGAGGTTAGATTGCAGAAGGGAGAAACCTGAGACAAGGAGTCTTTTATAAGGCTATTTCTATAGTCCCAATGAGAGGCAGATAAGGCCTGAACTAGGGCGATGGAGAAACAATAATTTTTTGTTTGGTTGGTTTTCCCCCTTCTTCAAGCTATTTATTTATAACATTCCTTTAAAAAAATTGATTTCCAAATTCTATCCCTCCTTCCAGTCCTTTTCCTACCAATTGAGAAGGTAAGCAATATGATAATCATTATACATATGAAGTCATGTAAAACATATTTCCAAATTGGCCATATTGAAAAAAAGGCAAGAAGAACTAAGCAAAACCCAAAATGCTTCAATTCACACTCAGAGTTCATCAATTCTCTCTCTGGTGGTGGACAATGTTTTTCATAACAAATCCTTTGGAATTGTCTTGGATTATTATATGAATCACAGTAGCTAAGTCTTTCCCAATTAAGTCTTTGTTAGAATACTGTTGTTGCTGTGTACAACATTCTCCTGGTTCTGCTCTTTTTGCTTTGCATCAATTCATTTAAACCTTCCCAAGTTTTTCTGAAACCAGGGGTGATAGCTTCATGAATGGAGAAGACTCATTTTTTTTTTTCAGGGGAGAGCGCGAACGCAGTCCCCCACTACCACAAATTATGCAGTCGAGTTTGAGAAGACTCATTTTTGAAAGGAAACTAGAAATGACAAGATTTGTCTAGGAACTGGATATGTAGGGTAAGTGGAAATAAGAACTGATGGGTCTAGATGATGAAGAGAATAGCCTTCCATAGTAATAGGGAAATTTGGAAACATTGAGGGTATGAGGAAGAAGAAGAGTAAGATTTGTTTTGAATATGTTGAGTTTAAGTTGCCTTTAAGACATAGAAAACTCTGGAATTTATAGTCTAGGAGAGTATCCTGGGAGACTGAAAGGACAGGTGACTTCCTCAGAGTCACACAGACTCAGTCAATATATGTTAGAGACCACAATTGAATCATAACCAGTATCTTCCCAATTTGAGGCCATCTCTCAATCCATTATAATACTGCATATATATATATATAAATACAAAATATTCCTGACTTTTAAGTCATTTCTCTATTATATTTATATATGTAATATATAATATATTATCTTCCTGACTTTGAGACCATCTCTCTATTATAATATTTATATATTATATATAATATAGCATCTTCCCAACTTTGAAGCCATCTCTCAATCCATTATAATACTTTGTATATATATGTATAAATACAATATCTTCCTGACTCTGAGGTCATTTCTCTATTACTATATATATATATATACACACACACATACAATATACATATATATATATATATAATACATATACTACATTATCTTTCTGACTTTGAAGTCATCTCTTTATCCACTATCCTCCTTGATACTGCCTTTCTTTCACCTTCTTTTCTCCTAAGACCATAGAACGTTAGAACTGGAGGCAACCTTAGAGGTCATTTAGTTTTTACCCTCTTCATTTTGAGGATGGGAAAATCGAAGACTAGGGAGTCTTGGGCAAGGTCAGATGGCNTTTCTTTCTTTCTTTCTTTCTTTCTTTCTTTCTTTCTTTCTTTCTTTCTTTCTTTCTTTCTTTCTTTCTTTCTTTCTTTCTTTCTTTCTTTCTTTCTTTCTTTCTTAACTTTTAAAATCTAAAACCCTTACCTTCTGTCTTAGAATTGATACTTGGTATTGGTTCCAAAGCAGAAGGGCTATCATGGAGTTGAGTGACTTGCCCAGAGAAGTATCTGAGGACAGATTTGAACCCAGGTCCTCCTCTCTCTAGGTCTGATTATCTACTGCGCACCTAGCTACCCCCTCAGTCAGGCTTCTTTCAAAAGCAAACAAACCTTTGTTTTTATTGGCAAATTTTTGTTTCAACATCATACACAATCCCACAGATTCCCAGCAAAATCCCATACATTGTGTGCAATCCCTAAGAAGAGTAAAGCACAACCCTGGCCACTCAAAACCAAGGCTGTGACTGGTAGTAGGCACATTAGGGGTTTCCCATTAGCTAACAGAAAAGATGGAGTGAGCTTTATAAGTTAGTCCTAGTATTGTTCACTGTTTTTGATCTGTGTTTGCTTGCTGCCTAACCCTGTCTTCATTTTTGTAGCTGCACAATTGTGTACGGTGATCCTTTGGGCCAACTTTGTTTCCTTCTTGTCACTCCTCCCCAGGCTCCCTAAGTCTTTTGAATTCTTCAAATGTCTCATTTTTTATAGTGTGGTTGAGTTTCGGATGGTCTTCCCTGGATCTCTTGAGAGCTAGAGACAAGCAACATATAAGCAGCCTGGAGAAGGAGCCCAGGAAAGCTTTCTTCCACCCAAGGTAGCTGCTCCCTTCTTTGTTAAGGACTTCTGAGGTGATTCCTTTCAGGAGATGGGTGGGTGTGGGTGCCGTGTGCCTGCTTAATGATGAAGTTTATTTGAGGAATATCCTTTTGGGGGCTCTGTATCCTGCTTCAAGAACGTCTCTCCTTACAAAAGGGGGAAATAGGAAATAAGGAGTAAAAAAGAGAGAGGGAGAGAGAGGAAGAAAAAGAGGGAGGAGAGAAACAAAGACCAAGGCAAAGAGAGACAGAAACACAGAGACAAAGAGAAAACATGGGGCTTACATGAGAAGGGGAAGCCGCAGCCCACAACCTCAATGGAATGGGAGAGATGCCTTGTGGTCATGGGGAAGGCTTAGCTTACATTTTCAAACATCCCTGCAAGCCCTCTCCATGTTCCAACTTGTTGACAAGGCTCTGCAAGGTGATGGCATAATTACAGTTTCAATCACAGATTAATAAGTCGTTTTAGCAAAAGGGAAGGCAGGTCTGCACTGGAAGGGCACCACAATGCCCCATCACCTGCTATCAAAGGGTGCTGCCCCATGTTTGATGTTTTTTGTGTTTGTATAGTCCGGACTTTTCTAATAATGATGAAGAGGATAAATAATATATATCCTTTTCTGACACAGTGGCACTCCTGTGGGATAATGATAAGGGCTTGGATCTGAGCGGGAATGAGTAGGGATCTATGTGAGTCTCTATATACGTTTATGTGAGTTTGGGTCAGTATATCTGTGTCTGTGTGTTTTCCAGTGGGTTAGTTTCTATATATTTATATATGTGTGTGTCTATGAATATTTGAGTATTTGTAAGTGTGTACAGGTACATATATTGATACTGACTAGTTGTATGATAGTGGAAAAGACATAAGATTTATCTGGTACTATTTCCTTATCCATAAAGTTAGAATAATAATACATTAATTACTGCATAAAGTAGTTATGAAGAGAGCACTTTATAAAACTTGAAACACAGGGACAGCTAGGTGGTTCAGTAGATTGAGAGCCAAGCCTAGAGAGGCAGTTTCTGGGTTCAAATGTGGCCTCAGATACTTCCTGGCTGTGTGACCCTGGGCAAGTCACTTAACCTCCATTGCCTAGCCCTTACTGCTCTTCTGCCTTGGAAACAATGCACAATATTCATTCTAAGACAGAAGGTAAAGGTTAAAAAAAAAAAAGCAAAGCCTGAAACACTACTGAAATGTAAATATTAATCTTATTATTGGTTCTCTAGGTGTGTCTCTGTTAGTTAATGCAAGAATTATCATAACTCCTATATGCTGTTTTGTTTTAAGGTCTACAGGAGAGGGCTACTTCATTCCTCAGATACCATAGCATTTTCTACTTTACACAGTAAATAACTTATATCATAGAAAAACAATTTAAGTCTATAGTCTTTTTTTTTAAAACCCTTACCTTTCGTCTTGGAGTCAATACTGTGTATTGGCCCAAGGCAGAAGAGTGGTAAGGGTAGGCAATGGGGGTCAAGTGACTTGCCCAGGGTCACACAGCTAGGAAGTGTCTGAGGTCAGATTTGAACCTAGGACCTCCGGTCTCTAGGCCTGGCTTTCAATCCACTGAGCTACCCAGCTGCCCCTATGTCTATAGTCTTTGAAGGTTTACAAAGCACTTTCTTTATCACAACTTCTTGAGATAGGCAGCACAAATAAAATGTTTTCTTTAAAAAATTATTTTATTTTTAATGATAAAAATCTATTTTCTTCTCTCTTGCTTCTGACTGAAATTTCTTTTTAAAATTAGATCTATTTTTTAATTAACAAAATGAAAAATATTACTGTAAAAAATTACAAAATCAAGCAAAACCAGTTTCTATATTGGCCACATCTAAAAAAAAATATGTCTCGTTTTGGATGCTGAGTCTGTTGTCTCTCAGTCAGGAGGTGGGAAGCACATTTCCTGGGTCCGCTGGAGACACTGGTTGGTTATTGCATTGATTGGAATTCTTACTTTTCAAAGTTTTTTTTTGTTTGTTTTTGTAATGTTCTATTATAAATCGTTCTCCTGGTTCTATTCTCTTCACTTTGCATCAGTTCATACAAGTCTTTCCAAATTTTTCTAAAACTGTCCATTTAATTTCTTACACAGCAGTATTCCATTACTATCCTAGGCCATATTTCATTCATCTATTCCCCAACTGAGGGGCACATCCTTCAGTTTTCAATTCATCACCACAAGAAACGCCGCAAATATTTTTGTCCTTTTCAAACTTTTTCTTTGATCTCTTTTTTTGGGGGGGGGGTATAGATCTACTGGTCTTTTTTGTTACTCCCATTTCATAATGGAGGAAACTGAGGTTAAGCTCACTTAAGGGACTCCCCTTTGGTCACACATAGAGGCAGAAAGGTGACTCAGTGGGTAAAGAGTCAGGCTTGGAGTTGGGGGATCCTGGGTTCAAATTTGACCTCAGACACTTCCTAGCTGTATAACTGTGGAAAATCCACTTAACTCCAATTGCCTAGCCTTTGCTGTTCTTCTGTTTAGAATTGATTAGTGAGATAAAATGTAAGAGTTAAAAATTTTTTTTAAAAAAGAGTAAGGACTCAAACACAGGTCTCTGATCCTAGATCCAGGGCTTACCATATTACTGTGTCTCTCAAAACAAATTGTTTTGGTTCCAAGTGTGTCAAAGGTTAAGAGCAACTGGCCCAAAGTATGCCTGTGGTCAGTATCTGGGCGAGCGAGCATAAGATAAGCATTTCCATAGACAAAAAAAACCCAAAACAAAACAGAAAGAGGATTGCATATGAAATCCTACATCTTCATTATATTATACCCATTTGAAAAATGAAGAAACTGAGGCTAGACAGGCAACTTACTATACACACAAAAAAATCATGGCAGACTTATCTGTGCTAGAACCCAGCCCTCTGGACTCTTCATAGGATTTCTAAAATTGATAGAGTGAAAGGGGCAGGAACTGGTACTTCTAGGCTCACTCAATAATTGCCATGGCTTGGCCCTTGGGGAACAGGCCTTTCCAGTTTTCTGAATTCCATTTGACACTAAAAGAGCAACATGAACTAAGGGGCTATATTCTCCAAATTAAAAGAATATTGGAATTGAGGGGATGCTCTCAATTGTGGAATGGCTGAAGGAGTTGTGGTACATGACTGGGATGAAGTACAATGAGGGAATGGTTTCAGAAAGACCTGGGAAGACATATATGAATGGATGCAAAGTGAAGTGAGCAGAACCAGGAAAGCATTGTTTGTAATGATAGCAATATTGTACAATGATCAACTGTGACTGACTTAGCTCTTTTCAGCAATACAATGATCCAAGACAATTCCAAAGGACTCATGCTGAAAAATGCTCTCCTCCAGGGAGGAAATTGATAAATTCTGAGTGCAGATTGAAGCATACCTTTTGGCTTTCTTTTTTTAATTATTATTTCTTTATTATTTTTTTCATGTGTTTTCTTTTGCATCATGGCTAATATGGGAATATGTTTTACATGACTTCACATGTATAATCAATATCCTATTGTTTGCCTTCTCTAGGGATAGGGAAAGGGAAAGATAGAATTTGGAACTCAGATTTTTTTTTTTTAAATCAGTGTTTAAACATTTAAAAAATGTAATCAGAAAATATTTAATGAAATAAATAAAAATGTTATTTTTAAAAAATCCTTACCTTTCATCTTAGAATCAATCCTGAGTATCAGTTCCAAGGCGGAAGAATGGTAAAGGTGTTTGAGGCCAAATTTGAACTCAGGACCTCCCATCTTTAGTCCTGGCTTTTAATCCTCTAAGCCATCTAAATGCCCACTATTTTTTTTTTTTTAATGAGTACTAGACCTAGAATCAAGAAATTTGATACTATCAGCCTGCTAACTGACCTTGTGACTCTGGGCAACACATTGCATCTCTCCATGACTTGATGATCTCTAAGGTACCTCCTGGTTCTGACATTCTACGGTAACATATTTTCAGGCCATCCTCTGCCACCCAGGTTCCAGTTTTAAGTTATTGCTTATCCTTTGTTAGGAGTAGGCAGATTAGAGGGAGTTGGTAAAAAGAGATGGGCTCAGCACCCAACAAAGGACATCCTACAGGGTTCTGGAGGCTCTAAGACTCACCCAGCCATGGGAGAGCTCCTCAGGTGTGCTTGTTCCCTAGCACACCAAACTCCATCTTCCCCTTTGTGGGTACCCTACAGGCAACTTCTGGTGCTCTGGTGTTTGACAGCGCTTTGGGTGTGGTCCCTGAGCTCTTGTACAGCTGCCAAGCCCAGCTCCCAAAGGAAACACTAGGGAGACCTGAGATCAGTGAAAGAGGTATGTAGAGAATCAGTAAGAGGTGTCCGCATGTAAAAAGGTCTCTTGGGTGGACATCGCTCATGTCTAATGTTGGTTGAATATTTTATTTTGGTGGCTTTTTTTTTTTTGGCCAAGAGAGACACTGGAGGCTCTTAGCCTAGTGTTATTGTTTGTGAGGTTGTCATACTGGGTGTTAACTTTATTACAAGATTGGGTGTTGTGGTGTTGTTCTTTCTACCCACTAAGTGGCCTGTCTTCCATGAAGTTCAAAGTGAATAGCAAACAACATCTAATTACAGCTGGGGAGGGTCCTCCTGTAGTCAGGTGGGACTGGGGACTGTCCCCATTTCCCAGCTGGGAAGACTGAGGTGGAGCAATTTGCCCAGGGCCAGAGGATGAATCAGGGAGAATGCTGTGAGTGGGATGGTATTACTGACTCCTCAAGACTTTGTTAAATCTTAAAAAGTCATTCATTCATTTATACATCCATTCATTCACCAACTATCTACTTGGTGTCTTCTCTGTATCCAGCCCTATGCCTTGGTGAGGATAAACAAAAAAATAAAGACTTCCTATATAAATATATAATAAATATTTAAATAAAGCTTTCTATATTCCTGGAGAGATAGGTTTAGTATATATATAGTAGATTCTGGGTTTAGAAATGGAGGGGACCTTAGAGGTCACTTAATCCAATTCCCTTATTTCACAGGGAGGCTTAGTAATTTGCTTCATTGGATCACACAGCCAAGATCTGAATTCAGGTCCTCACAATCCAGTTCCAATGTTCTTTCCACTGTCTCCTTTCAGGGTGAGCTACAGAGGACAGACAGCTTGGAGGGAGGGCTGTCCCACAGGATTGCAACAGGGCCAAACACTCATTTTTTCCCAGACTAAAAGTTCCTTAATGGTTCTCCCATTAATTATCTGTGTAACCTCATACTAGAACAAATCATACTTCTCTAGGCTTCAGAGTTTACATAGAGTTTTCATGTCTATTACTGAGTTTGATTTCATCATTCCCATTTTACAGATGAAGAACCTAAGCCTCAGAGGCTTACCTGAATATTCAAGGTCACCATAAGGGACAGAACATAGTTTTAATAAAATTAGGACCCTGGTTCTTAGATTTTAGTAAAATATATTAGAAATACTTGGATAGTATTGAAGATGAGAGACAGAGATAGAAAGAGGGGGCTATCTAACTTTCCATATGGCTGCTCCCACTGATCCCTAGCCTGAAAGTTCCTTGGCAGAACACCAAAGACAGAGAGAGAGAGAGAACTTCCCACTTGAACCCCTCTTATAACCTCCTGGGTCCCCCTTTGTCTTGTCCTTGCCTCTGTAACAAGTTCAGGCTCATGTACACAGGTTAACATCACCTGCTCGGACCCCAGGAAGTGGGGAGGGTAAATTTCCTTCGAACAACATGGACCCCAAATCTCCTGACTCCAAGGCCAGGGCAATTCCCTCTGTAGCTCCTGTCATGGTCACTATAATCTCCAGAATGGAATTGGTTGTCTTCTCTAGGGAATTGTGCAGTCAGGGTGGGAAAGTGAGACTAATAGGGGAAGGGATGAAAGGAAAAGGAAGGGAATATGGTGCCTACTATGTGCCAGGAACTGTGCTAAGAGCTTATACAAATATTATCTCATTAAATCCTCATAATTACCTTGGGGGTTCGGTTCTGTTATTATCTCCATTTAACAGCTAAGGAAACTGAGGTACCAGAGGTTACATGACTTGCCCAATGACTTTAGGTTACATGACTGCAGCCTCAGTACTCTATTCACTATGCCACCAGCTGCCTCACTTTCCCTGAGCAGATGCTAGACAGGTAGTGGAAGGTCTGAGATGCAGAAGGCATTGAGAAGGGTCTAGGGTCAGATGTGAGATCTGTCTGGGTAGAAAGTAATCAAATGAAATCAGACAGACTAGAAAGGATATGTACCACTAAGAATAGATGATGTAGTAGGGAGAATGCAAGAAGATCTGGGTTCAAATCCTGCCTCAGACACTTACCAGCTGTTTGACCCTGGGCAAGTCACTTAATCTCTTCACTTTTCAGATTTCTCATCTGAAAAAAGAGTTTTTATTTATTTATTAATCAACCCAATCAATCAATTAATTAATTAATTATTTTCACCCAGTTACATGTAGAGACCATTTTTGACAATTGTTTTCTGACATTTTAGGATTCAGATTTTCTCCCTCCAACTCTTTCCTCTCCCCTCAGGCAGCAAATTGTCTGATATATTTTGTACCAGTGTTTTCATGCAATGTACATTTCCATGTTGCTCATGTTGTGCTAGAAGACACATAACACACAGACAATTAAAAACTCATGAAAGAAATAAAGTGGAAGATGATCTGCATCTTGATCTGCACTCAGACTCCAATGGTTCCTTCTTTGGCTGTGGGTAGCATTTTCATCAATGAGTCCCTTGTAGTTATCTTGGAAACACATTTTTTTTTAAAATATTTTTAAACCCTTAACTTCTCTGTATTAGTTCCTTGGTGGAAGAGTGGTAAGGGTAGGCAATGGGGGTCAAGCGACTTGCCCAGGGTCACACAGCTGGGAAGTGTCTGAGGCCACATTTGAACCCAGGACCTCCCGTCTCTAGGCCTGGCTCTCAATCCACTGAGCTACCCAGCTGCCCTTGGAAACACATTTTGTTGAAAATGATTTAGTCCTTCACAGCTGATCATCACATAATATTTCTGTTACTGTATACATTGTTCTCCTGGTTCTGCATCAGTTAATATAAGTCTTTTCAGATTATTCTGAACTCATCCTGTTCATCATTTCTTATGGCACAAAAGTAGTCCATTAAAACCATATACAAATACAAGTTGTTCATCCATTCCCCAAGTCAGTGATGGGCAAACTTCGGATTCGGCCCCCTGAAATGTTCTATCCAGCTGTGCAAAATTATTCCTAATCTGACAAATACAATGAGTAGGATGCAATACAATGAAACTTCGAAAGAGTTGCCTTCGAAACAGACTGACTGATGAGCATTTCCTTTCCTTTGGCCCCCTCTTTAAAAAGTTTGCCCATCACTGCCCTAAGTGGATGGATAACCCCTTAGGTTCCAAATCTTTACCACTACAAAAAGAACTGCTAGGAATATTTTGGCACAGATAAGTCCTTTCCCCCTTATCTCAACTCCATGGACTATGGTCAAAGGTTATGCATAGTTTTGTGGCTCTTTAAGTGTGTTCCAAATTTCTATAAAATGGGATTTTTGTAGCACCTTCAGTTGTAATGATCTAATGAGATAACAAATGCAAAACTTTTGGAAAACTTTAAAATGCTAAGTAAGAGGCAGTTGTACCTATAGATGGCTCTGTAGATAGCCAGTCTGAAGATGGCTTCAAATCTGGTCTCAGACACGTTCTAGTTGTGTGACCCTGGGCAAGTCACTTAGCCCCATTTGCCTAGCCCTTGTCACTCGTCTGCCTTGGAATTGTTACTTAATATTGACTCTAAAACTGAAAGTAAAGGTTAATTTTTTTTCTTTATCCATTTGAAAATAAAAAATTCTGTACAGGTACCAACCAAAATAAAAGCTTCCATATACACAAAACAACGAAAGGATTCTATGTAAGATTTCCTCATCTCTCTTTAATAGAATCTACTTTTCTTTTTAAATGTTTGTTGTTCAGTCATTTCAATTATATCTGACTCTTCATGACCCCATTAAGGGTTTTCTTGGCAAAATACTTGCCATTTCCTTCTCCAACTCATTTCATGGATGAGGAAATTGAGGCAAATAGGGTTAAGTAACTTGCCCAGGGTCACACAGCTAGTGTCTGAGGCCAGATTTGAATTCTGGAAGATGTATCTTCCTGATCCAAGCCTGGCACTCTAGCCATTGAAACTACATCTATATGTCATAAATTCAGCATGTTGCTTTCAAAACTATCCTGCTTGTCTGATTCCCTTTAAGTCTCTTCTGTGCATTTCAAACAAACATACTTCAATGAACTTCTTTTCTTTTCTTTTTTCTTCCTTGGCCTGGGCCCCTAAGGAGTTAGGGCTTTATTAACACACGACTTTTATCTTCTTTGCTCAAAGACTCTTCTGAGTCTGAAGGCAAAAGCTATAGATCCAGGTCAGATGGGATCCTGGGCTTTGGGGACCCTGGAAGATAGCCCCCTCCAAGTGCATCCTCAGGGTCCAGTCCTCTGGGGGCAAGACCAGGGGACTTTTGGTGGAAGCACCTGACTAAGACCATGGCAAAATGGAGAAATGTCAAAGAAAGCCCAGCAGCAAGGCAGAAGATTAACTGAAGCCAGGGCCCCTACATTTGAATCAAGGCCGGGATAAACATTATTAAATAAAGGAAGATAAAAGAGGACAGAAGAACCATAGATAATTAGAATACAGTAGGCCATCTAGTCCAAACTCCCAACAAAAGTAGGAATGCTCTTTTTTTGTCTCTGCATAAAAAATAGATGTGCTTTTTAAACTCTTCTGTTTTAGAATTAATATTAAGAATCAGTTCCAAAGCAGAAGAGTGATAAGGCTTAGGCTGTTGGGGTTAAGTGACTTGCCCAGAGTCACAGCTAGTAAGTGTCTGAGTTCATATTTGAACTCAGGACCTCCCATCTCCAGTCTTGGCTCTCTATCCACTGAGCCACCTAGCTGACCCCTCTATATTGTAACATATAATATCTATAAAAATATTATATATATTTGCTTTAAAACATATTTTTATTTATTTTTACCAATTATATGTAATAAATTTCCATATAAGTGAATATATTTTAAAAAATTGTTGATTGGGATTGCTTACTGTCTCAAAGATTTAGGAGGAAGTGAAGAAGGGAGGGTAGGAAGTCGGGAGAGAAGTTGGAACTCAGAATTTAAAAAGAAGAAGACTGAAAATTGTTTTTACATGTAATTGGGGAAAATAAGATATTATTTTAAAAAATTAATCCACTGGTCCCTGATGATCATGTGCTTACCCAGCGGGATTTACTCTCTCTCCCAAGCCCAGGGCTGGGGTGTTTGGGTGGGGGCTGGATGACCTTCTCTTCAGAAAAGATGCTCTGGAGGGGATCCCTACACTGCAGAGGAGGACTAGACTCTACTTAGTTCAACCAGACTGGGATGTTTCTCTCTGGCACCTCAAGAGTCTATCACCACATCGTCCCCAAGCCCGGGCACCCAGTAGATTCTGAATAAAGACTCTTCCAAATGGATTGAACTGAGCTTTCAAAGGTCCCGGGGAAGGAAACCTGGCTTTTTGCCTGGCAGGGAGCCCACGAAGGGAAGGAATTACCAATGTTGGCTTTGCCCTGGCAACTCACATTCCAGGTCTGTAAGTCTATTCCTAAGGGAGGAGCAGCGGCAGGATGAAGACATTTGGGGCTTTATCAGCCCATGCCGGCTGCCCCCTCCTAGACCCGGAGTCGGGCCCCAGTTGTTGGGACGGAGAATCGTGCCCTGAGCTTGGATGTGGGAGCGGAGCCGGGTGCAGGGCGGATGGATTGGGGAGGTGTGTCCCAGAGCCCCAGAGATGTCTTCTTCACCTGCACTCAGTCAGTGACCAGCTTGAATGGCGGCCGGAGGATATATTTGCCTTGGCCTCCGGCCAGGGCCGCCCCGCCAGTGAGTAATGCACAAGGACTGCCTGGCTTCGTTTCAAGGGAAATGGGCTGGAGACGGGGCCTCCTCGGCATGCCGGGGCTCAGTTCCGGGGGGAGGGGGTGTTTCCCAGAAAGTTGTTCCTGTAGCTGCTGATGCTGACAAGGCCACCTCCTCTCCTTTTGGAAGGGCGGGGGGGGGGGGGGGGGGGAGGGGTCAGCCTGGGTCCCAGCCCGAGATCCAGGCTGGGAGGCCCCAGGGAGGCTCTGCCTTTCTCCCCTCCCAAGAATATTACCCTTGGGAGAGGTCTCGACATCCATCTAAGCCTAAATATCCCCTTCTTAGAGAGGAAAGGACTGAGGCCCACAGAGGGGAAGTCAATTGCCCAAGGTTGAACAGGGAGGGAGGGACAGAGCTGGGAGCCAGAAATAGGTCTCCTGACTTCCCAGGTCTCTTTACAGCAGGCCATTCTGCCTTCACTTTATGTTACAGGTTTTCAGGCTTTCTTAGCTTCCTGCCCGCCCTGGATATTAACTCTGGCACAATTTGAATCTACTCTAGCTGTCTCTTTCCTCTCTCCTACACTCTCCACCATAAGGATAAACAAAGAAGAGGGGGAGGCTAGGTGGCTCAGTCAACTGACAGCCAGGTCTAGAGAAGGGAGGTCCTGGGTTCAAATGTGACCTCAGACACTTCCTGACTGTGTGATTCTGGGCAAGTCATTTAACTCCTATTGTCTAGCCCTTATTACTCTTCTGCCTTGGAACTAATATGCATTATTGTTTCTAAGATGAAAAGGTAAGGGTTTTAAAAAAGGATAAACAAAGAAAATAGACATTTATATATGAATATTAAACTAGATTAGGGTCAGAAAAGGAAATCTATTTTCCTTTTTTTCCCTTCCCAACCCTTATAAACTGATCATTTGGATTAACTGCTGCTAAAAGGGGGGCAGCTAGATAGAGTGCTGGATTTGGAAGCAGAAAGACCTGGGTGCAAATCCTACCTCTGACATTTACTAAGCCATTTGAGCAAGTGACTTAAGCTTCTTCAGTCTCACTTTCCTTCTCTGTAAAATGGAGAGAAGAATAACACCTACCTACTAGTTTTGGTAAACTGCTTTGTAAAACTTAAAGCATGATTAGAAATGTCATTGTTCAGTGACCAATGAGGAAGCATGGTTTGCATGATAACACATAGCAAAATACATGCAATACTCAGATCAAATTGCTTACCAGCTCCCAGAGAGGGGAGAGAAGGGAGAGGGTAATTTCAGAAAAAGTATGTCAAAAATTGTTATTACATGTAATTGGAAAAATAAAATATCTTTGAATAAAGAAAAAAAAAAGAAATGTATTTGTTGTCCTCCTCCTCCTCTTCCTCCTTTTCATCATCATCTCTTTCTCCTCAGATTTTCCTACAGCACTTTGCCCCAGTGCTTTTCTTGCATTCTCAAGTCTACTTTGTTTTTTGCCGATTTCTGTGCTGGTGTGTTCCCTGTTAGACTTGATGCTCCTAAAGCTCTTCTGTCTTGTGTTTCTTCAGCTCCTGTCTGGTTCATTGCTATGTGGAGAAATCTTGCTATTTAGATAGAGCATTGTTCCTGGAGTTAGGAAGACCTGAGTTCAAATCCGGCCTGATGCTCTTTAAAGCACAAGCTGTGTGCTTCTGGGCCATTCATTTAATTTGTTTGCCTTAGTTTCCTCATTTGCCAAGTGACACCTATCTCAAAGGGTTGTAAGGCTCAAGTAAGTTTATATATATATATCTTCTTCAGCACCCACTATTTTCCATGTACTGTGCTAGGCAATATGGATAAAGAGACAAGAGTGGATGATTAATATAGGACAAAGAACATTTGAATCGGAGGTTCTGGGTTAAAATCCTATATTTTTTATGTTTTCTTAACTATGTGACCTTATGCAAGCCCCAGCCTCTCTGGGCCTTAATTTTCCCTTTTTAAACTTTTACCTTGTCTTAGAATTCATACTGCGTATTGGTTCCAAGGCAGAAGAACTAAGTATTGGTTACCAAGTAAGTGGTGAGGGCTAGGCAATCAGGGTTAAGTGACTTGCCCAGGGTCACACAGCTAGGAAGTATCTGAAGCAGCCTTATTTTTCTCACCTTTAAAATGAAGGTGATGAACTTGATGGCCTCTGAGATCCCTTCTACCTCTAACATCCTCTAATTTCTCTCTAGACCTCAGTTTCCACATCTGTAAAATGTCCCTGCAGTCCTTACCACCTCAGGATCCATGATCCAGAATGGAAATCCTGAATTAAATTGCATTTGCCTGCATTTGAGTATGAACTGTTTCATGAACTGCCTTTCACCCTGTCGAAGCTGAAAATACTTTTCTTTTTAACTATATAAGTTAAACTCATACCTACTCATCAGTCTTTCCACTGATGAGGGGGCCAACAATTAAAGACAATATTAATACTGAGAAGTTCATTATTTGTATGTACTAATGGCACCACTGACCCATGTCTGTAGGGCACAAGCTTTGATTTCTATGCCCAGAGGTGAGGATGGGTTTTCGATGAGCTGGTCACACTGTCCTAACACTCAGTTCCCTAAGCTGGCTTATTGCCTAGACTTGGGAGGGGGCAGAAGCTGGGTTTCTACAGGGCAGCAAAGGCCCAGGAATGCTTTCCTTGCCTATGGGCGTATTTGTCTTGTCTACCTAGCAACTGGCAGTCTGTGAAGACCTCATCTGCATCCATTCTCTTGCCCTTGAACTAGTAGGAAGGCCAAGTGGGCCATCTACCATTGCCAAGGGCACATGTTTTAAAAAATTAATTATTTTTTCAATGAAAAAAAAAAAGGTTTTTTTTCTCTCTCTCTCCCCTTCCAACCATGAAAAAAAAAGGAAAGAAAGGAAAGGGAAAACAAAACCTTTGAGACAAACATGCATGGTCAGGCAAAGCAAATTTCCACATTGGTTTTAGTATATGTGCTGCTGAAGCACACACCAAATTTCCACATTGTTAAGGGCACATACCCCTGAGATGACTGGCTAGAGTTAAGGGTACAGTCTGAGGCTTTGTGACAGCTCAGTCAATTAGCTTGCCTGGGCTTCAGAACCCTGATCCTGACTTTATCACATGTTTTTAGACATGGAAAGGACTTTCCAGATTATAGGACCTAGACCTTGAGCTAGAAAAGGCTCTCAGAAGACCATCTTGACCAGCACCTTTATTTTACTTAGGAATAAATTAAGAACTAGAAAAGTGAAATATTTTCTTAAAGTCACACAGGTAACAAAGGGTAGATCCAGAATCTGAACACAGTTCTTCATAATCTAAGATCCAGTGTTCTTCCTACCTCACCTTACATCTTATTTAATCATCATATATGTGGAGCATAAAGATTACATATATTGTGGGGCATAAAGTAACTACAATAGTTGTTTGAGTGAGATCTAGGACAATGACTTCTGGTAATATGGACAGCTGGAGTGGGGTCAGAAACATGGTCTTATTTTAAGAAAGGAGCTGGAGCAACCACTAGCATTGTCCCCTAGAGATTACAGAGGATACCTTATCCATGGCTTGCTTATCCTCCAAAAGTCCCTGTCCATGGAAGGATAGATTGAGACTGCCAGGGGTGGGGCCAAGATGTTGGAGTAATCCAGAGCAGCTCCATGCCACTATGAGAATCCTCTCTGACCAAGATTAAAATATCACCACAAAATGAATGCAGGAGTGAAAGAGCCAACAAGGAGAAACAACTTTCAAGAAAAGAAAAACCCAAAAGGTAGGTAAAGAACATTTGGGGTACTGGGGTGAGAGGAGAACAGAGCCAGCAAGAAGCTGTGGCAAGGAGGGAATAGCAAGCCAAGAGCAAGCCAATCTACCACCCCCATCTGCTGTCCAAGGGTCAGAACCTAAGTCCAAGCCAACATCCAGATCCTGAGATCCTACATGGGCAAATAGTGGTACAAGCCTACCCACACCCCTTGAAATTTCAAACCTGTGGAGAAGTCTGAAGCCCCAGCCCACGAAATTCTAGTCTGGGCTTGGGATAAGAACATTGTTCACATTTTGGGGTGGCTGATAGTACTAAGTACTAAGTATTGATCTTTTTGCCTAAAAGTCCCTGTCCATGGCAAAACTGGGAAACCAGCAGTCTGTCTTGGGCTGGAAGTTGGAGAGGGGGAGAAATAATTAGTTTCTCCTTTCTGTATTTTTTTCTTTAAAAATAAAAAAAATTAAAACCCTGACTTTCAATCTTAGAATCAATACTGTGTATTAGTTCCAAGGCAGAAGAGTGGTAAGGGCTAGGCAATGGGGGTGAAGTGACTTGCCCAGGATTATATAGTTAGGAAGTATGTGAGGTCAGGACTTCCTCTCTCCAGGCCTGGCTTTCAATCCATTGAGCCACCTAGCTGCCCCCCTGTAGTTTCTCTTTATGTGACAACCACTCTCCTCACCAAGGCAGTTCCCTAGTGCCCTGTTGCCTTTTGTCTGTCCAACCCTAGCAAACTCTATTCTGGCCAAATGCCAATATATGTCATTTACATTTCAAAACAAACATGTCACTGGAGGAAAAAATGAAGGAGTTAGACCAGACAACTTCTCAGATCCTTATCAGCTTTAAACTATGATTCTGTGGTCAAAGTAATAGAACTGGAGAAACTTCAGACAAGCCAGTGCCCAAAATACCACCATTCAACTGGTACAATCAACCAATAAATCATTATCTAAATTCCTAACAATATGGAAATGTTTTGCATGAAAATACATGCATAACCCAGATGGAATTGCCTGCCAGCATCAGGAAGGGGAAGAGATGAAAGGGAGGGAGATAAGTTTGATCATATAACTTAGGAAAACTTGTATGGAAATTTGTTATTACATGTAATTGGTAAAAAAATATTAAGCAGTAAATCATGACCGAAGTTCCAGCTAGGAAAAAGATGCCACTTTAGGTGCTGACAGAGATATAATAAGACATAAGATGACATCACTACCCTTGAAGAGCTTTATAGCTATCATCCATGCACTTACAAACCTATAGAATTTTGGACCTGGACCTTGGAGATCATCTCCACTCCAATTCAATTCAGTCCCATCTAATAAATATTTATCTGTTGTTCTTGCCTTTTCAGTTGTATTGACTCTATGTAACCCCATCTGGCATTTTCATTTGTCATTTTACAGATGAGGAACTGAGGCAAACAGTGTTAAATGACTTGCCCAGAGTCACACAGCTAGTAAGAGGCCAGATTTGAACTCAGGAAGATGACTTCTTGATTTTAGCCTCAGTGCTCTCTCTTCACTGTGTGACCTACTAAGTGTCAAACAATATGCTAAGTGCTTCCTGGGGATATAAAAAAGGAGGCATAAGACAGTCCCTGACCTCAAGGAGTTTCTAGTCTAACGGGGGAGACAACATGCAAACAAATTTATACAAAATTAGCTATGTGGATACAGACAACTGGGAAAGGAGGAAAACTGACCTTCAGGATGAAGATGAACATGCACAGAGGGGGATTCATTATGACTTGGGGACGAGAAAAGGTGGGCATGCCAGGAACAGAGACAAGGACGATTGGGAAAGACCAACAACGATGAAGGGAAGGCAGGGAAGGGGTATCAAGGATTTTGGATAAGATCTGGGAAGCCCTGAACTGTTAGGTAGAAGCTGCCCCTCCCCCCCAGGAGGGAGTGGCAGACTTTATATCTAGCTGGCTCTCACAGCTTATAATAATCACTTCTAATATCTAAATAACTAAATGAATAACAAAATGCTATTGCAATGAAGGTCTAATTCCACTAGACAGGCAAACTCCTGAGTAGAAACCAAAATGGCTTTTGCCACTATGGCTACCAAGGCAATCCCCAAACTGAGAACAGCAAGTAAAGAGACCTGCTCACCTCAACCCCCAGGAATCAACTATTTTAACTCCTTTCCAACTGTTCCCTCACCCAGAGTTCTCCGGGGGGGGGGGGGCGGCTGGAATTCTGGGTGAGGCTTGACCCTGTATCTTGCAGGAATTCCACCCTGCCATTTTCCATGTTACACTATGTACCAGATAAATAGGAAAATTAACAGGGTGAAGGAACTGGAATTATGAGAGGTTGGAGAAGGCTTCCTGCAAAAGGTAGTATTTTAGTTAGGGTTTAAAGGAAGTCAGTAGTTGCAGAGAAAGAGGAAGAGTGTTCTAGGCTCGAGAGAGAGCCAGAGAAAATGTGTGTATAGATGCTTTTATTCATTTTATATTTATGCGTTTACATGTACTTATCATTTCCTCCTCTATAATGCAAATAGAGACTATTTCATTTTTTAAAATTGAATCCCTAGGGCCTATCCCAGCTCTTGGTCCATAGCAGGTGCTTAATAAATACTAATTGATTGACTCATGGGTCTACACGTCAAAGAAATTTTAAAAAAGAAGAAAAGGACTCATATATATTATTGACAAAGAACTGAAAACTAAGCCAGTGCCCATTCATTCAGGAATGTTTAAACAAATTGTGGTACATGAATATAATGTAATGTTATTGCACTGTAAAAATAACAGAATGGATGGTTTCTGAGAAACCTTCAAAGACTTGAGTGAACTGATCAAAGTGAGCAGAATCATAAGAACAATTCATACAATTGCAACATCATAAAAAAATGACTGAAAGATATAAGAATTCTAATCAATGAAATGACTCATCATGAATCTACAGGACAGGAGGAAGCATGATACCCACTTCCTGACAGAAAGCTGAAGAGCTCAAGGGGCAGGAGACATGTTTTTGGACATAGTCATTGGGGGGAATTTATCATTGACAGACTATGCATATTTGCAAATCTGTTACTAGGGCTTTGTTTTTATTTTTATTTTTAAATTGAGGAGGAAAGAGGAAGAAGGAAGGAGTTTAACTCCCTAAAATAAGAAAAAAGAAATTGGGGGGGGTCATTGAAGTATTTTTTAAAAATATACACAGAAGGAAGGCTAGAATGAAACAAATTAGAAGCTTTTGAAAATTACATATTGAATTTATCATAAACTTAAAAGGAAAAATGAATTGTGTGTAACAAAGATTTCAGTTTCAAGTAAAGTTGTATTTTTCTGTTTTACTTTGATTTTAGAAACTTTCATTTTGTTTAGTGCTTGTTAAGTTCAGAATTAAAAAAAAAGTTTCACAGTTTGAGAGTTGATTACATATATATAAACATACCCACACATACATATACATATACATATACATTTGAAACTTCTAAAAACTCTTACTTTCTGTCTTAGAATGGATACTAAGTATCTGTTCCAAAGCAGAAGGATGGTAGTGGCTTAGTCAATTGGAGTTAAGTGACTTACCCAGGGTCACACAGCTGTCCATCTGTCTCTGGCTGTGTCCACCTGGCTGCCCTGTAATTTTTTAAATAAATGTTTTAATAATGCTCTTTTTTTTTTTAACATTTCTACCCCAAATAACTTCCCTGAAACTTCCAAATTGAACTCTCTTATAAATAATGTATAGTGAAGTAAAAGAAATAACTCTGGGGGGCAGCTGGGTAGCTCAGTGGGTTGAGAGCCAGGCCTAGAAATGGGAGGTCCTGGGTTCAAATCTGGCCTCAGACACTTCCCAGCTGTGTGACCCTGGGCAAGTCACTTGACCCCAATTGCCTAGCCCTTACCACTCTTCTGCCTAGGAGCCAATAACAGAAGTTAAGGGTCTAAAAAAAAATAAAAAGAAAAAATAAAAAGAAATAATTCCAATGGCCAGGCTTGAGAATATATGCCTTTATTGATATTTCTAAGCTCTGTGGATTGAGATCTTTTCTGCAAGGTTCTTAGGCAGGAAAGGAATTGCTTCTGGGTCCAAACCTTCTTCTCTTCCTAAATTGGCATGCCCTTCAGTTCAAGTTTGTTGGGTTTCAGTAACATAGTGTCTTTTTCACTGGCAGCATCACCATCTGAGTTCTTTGGTGGCTATATCTTTCTTCAACTGGTGGGCATTGTCTCATCCTCAGAGCCTGCTTAGCTAAATATCCATTTTCTTCCCTTCTGCTCTTGAAGGAGCCCCAGTAATTCCTGTCAGTAACAAATGGTTCCAATGAATTACATTCTCTGAACTCCAAGGATTCTCAGCAAAATTCTGTCATCTTGCTGCAATTATGGATGATAAACTCAAGTATCACACTGTCATTTGTTTCTGTCCAGGCTATTCTGAGCTGAAATTATACTCAATTGTTAGGCCTTCTTTAGCCTCTCTTCCATTCAAGAGATGTTCTTGTTCTAAATAGTTCCATCTCTGGCTCACAACCTCTCTTCCAAGCCCTCTAGTCTTATCTAGCCCCTAGATTGATCAGAGTTCTGAAGTTGTTTTCAGTGTTGTTTTCCTTTGCATTATGGAGTAAACTGTTCTCCTGTTTTCTAATTTTATTTTTAATAGTGGAAATCACACATTGGTCTTGGGTGAGGGCCTTTATACCAAAGAAGCAACAAAAGTTCTTTGGTGGCATGGTCCCATCTTCTTTAGAGAAAAGGACTAGATAAATGAATTCAAATGACCAGTAAAAATAGAAATAACTGATAACATCTACAAGTGAATATTTGCAATTTTAAAGAACAACCAGGAGGCTGGTTATATCAACAGACCATCACCCTGGAATGATAGAAAATTAGAGATAGAGCAGAGAGTGGTGGTTTGATATTGACTGAGAAGGAAGTCTCCAGTGAAGGACCACAGAGATCTGTACTTGGCCTTGGGTTCTTTTACCTTTTAATTAATTAACTGGATAAAAAAATAGATATGCTTATCCAATTTGTAGACAACACAAAACCAAGAGAGATAGCTAACACACTGGATTGATCCTAGGATTATTGATTTAGAGCTGGAAGGGCTTTTTGAGACCATCTGGTCCAACACCCTCATTATTCAGATGAGAACTGAGGCCCAGAATGGTTCAGTAACTTGCCCAAGATCCCAAAGGTAGCAGTGGCAGAGGTGGGATTCAAGCCCTCTGACTCTAGATTCATCTTTCTTTCAAATTATCACACTGCCCTCTGTGCAGTCCAGCTTCAAAAAGACCTTAAAAGGCCAGAAGAATATGCTCAATCTAAAATAACAAAATTTAGGATAGGGACTAGGATAAATGTGAAGTCTTATACTTGTGTTTTTAAAAAAGTTCATTTCAAAAATATAATGGAAGCAGCTAGTAGATAGAAAGCCAGGCCTAGAGATGGGAGGTTTTGGGTTCAAATGTGGCCTCACATACTTCCTAACTGTGTGATCCTGATCAAGTCACTTAATCCCCATAACCTATCCTTAGGGCTCTTCTGCTTCAGAACAAATATACAGTATTGAGTCTAAGATGGAAGGTAAGGGTTTAAAAAAAAAAGTATAATGTGGGAGAGGCATGATTGGACAGTAGTTTGTCTAAAAAGGATTGGAGGTTTTGGTGGACTGTAAGTTTGATATAGATCAATTAATCAGTCCTCAAGAATTTAGTAAGCATACCTATATTCCAGGCACTATGGTAGACAGTGGATATAAAAAGACAAAAATGAAGAAGTTCTTATACTCAAGAAGTTTACATTCTACTGAAGGAAACAAATGTAATGATTATTTACGTAATGCAGATATTTTTATAGTTTCAAATAATAATTTGCTATATTATTCATTCAACATATGATATAATAAAATTCCTCAGAGACTCTATATTAATTTATAATTATTTATTAGTAAAAGTCAGAGAAAGATAGAAAGATCACTAGGCTGCCCTAATTAAAGAAAGTGCTTCCTTGGATCCAGCTCTCAGTTGAGGCTCAAGTGGGGCATTAAATGCTCCCAAGAAGGGAGCAAGTTGACTGTCTAGCCAGCAAGAGAAGCCCAAGCAAAAGAGAGCAAAGAAATTTGTACCCCCTTTCTTATAAGACCAATGATGTCATTCCTTCTGATTGGCCACGCTTAACTTCAGCTTGGGTCCTTGAGTCCTGACTTTTGGTCCTGTCACCTGTCACATAGGGACTTCCACCAGCCCCTTCTGGAAGTTAGATATCCAGGTACCCACATGGCACCATAGCCACATGACTTACTGGCATCCTGACTTAAAGGGTATGTGTGGGCAAGGGGTTATATTTCATATTAATTTCACACACAAGGCATATATATGTAAAAAACAAAATATGAAATGTGCAGTTATGGATAGGGGGAGCATGCCTTTCCTTCAAAGAAGCTGGAGAGATTAGGAAGAAGAACATTTTGCACCTGGAAGACAGTTTGAGCAAATGTATAAACACACAAGGGGGAATGCTGTATACTAAGAAGAATAAGAATTGAGGGGACTGATGTGTGGCCCAGTGGCACAGTGGATATAGCACTAGCAATGGAGTCAGGAAGACCTAAGTTAAAATCCAGCCTCAGACACTTTCTAGCTCTGTGATCCTGGGCAAATCACTTAACCCTATTTTGCTTCAGTTTTCCTTCTTTATAAAATGGGCTGGAGGGGGCAGCTGGGTAGCTCAGTGGATTGAGAATCAGGCCTAGAGACAGGAGGTCCTAGGTTCAAATCCGGCCTCAGACATTTCCTAGCTGTGTGACCCTGGGCAAGTCACTTGACCCTCCCATTGCCCACCCTTACCTCTCTTCCACCAAGGAGCCAATACACAGAAGTTAAGGGTTTAAAAAAATAAATAAATAAAATGGGCTGGAGAAAGAAATAGCAGACCACTCCAGCATCTTTGCCAAGAAAAACCCAAATGGGATCACCAAGAGTCAGACATGATTGAAACAACTAAACAACACTAACAAACAACAAAATGCGCAATGTCTGGAAAAGTAGGTGAGAGCCCAGTAGTGAGGAGCTTTAAATGCCAGCAGTTTGGTTTTTATTCTAGAGACATAAGGTGATATTGCAGTTACAAAAGCTAATGCAATGCTAGACTGTGTTCATTAAGAGAGGCATGGTGCCTGGGCCAGGATGATGATAATAGTGCTATTCCCTGGAGTATTTGGGTGGTTGGCTCTGGATGCCCTATTTTAGGAAAGACACTTATAGGGTAGAATGTCCAAGAACGATGAGGACTTTGGAGTTCATGCCATGTGAAGATGGGCTGAAGGAAATGGAGATGTTTATAGCCTGGAGAAAAGAAGAATTGAGGTGGGGGGGGGGTGGGATAGGATACCTGTTTTCAAGTCTTTTTATTTTTTAAACCCTTAACTTCTGTCTTGGAATCAAGACTGTGTATTGGTTCCAAGCTGGAAGAATTGTAAGGGCTAGGCAGTGGGACTTAAGTGACTTTCCCAGGGTCACACAGCCAGGAAATATCCAAGGCCAGATTTGAACCCAAGTCCTCCCAACTAGAGGTCTGGCTTTCAATCCACTGAGCCACCCAGCTGCCCCCTGTTTTCAAGTCTTGAAGAGGTGTCATGGGAAAGAGGGGTTAGACAATTGCCTTAGAGGGCAGAACTAGCGACAGACAGTGGGAAGAAATTATAAAGAAGAATATTTAGGGTGCAAGTTAGGGAAAAGTGCCTAACAGAGCAAGCCTGAATTGGATTATCCTTTCCAGGAGGTGGGGGGGAACCCATCTCACTAGGGGTCTAAGTTTGGCTCTGCAATGTAGAGGGGCTTCTTATCAGATAAAATAGTTTACAGGTTTGGACTAGTGGGACCACAGAGGTCTCTTCTAACCCTGGGATTGTGAGCTAGAGAAGGAAATGGCAAATCACTGCAGTAACTTTGCCAAGAACACCCCAAATGGGATTACCAAGAGTCAGACATGATTTTCCATATGGTGGAAAGCACATTCAAACTGGAATCGGAAGATCTGGGTTCCCAGCCTTGTTCCCTTCCTTGATGATGGCACACCAAAGTCCTTGCACAAAATGCTTCCTTGGACCTCAGGTGACTTCTAACTCAAATTCTCAATTCACCTATGTGATCCTGAGCAAGAAACTGCGTATCTTTTTGTCCTAGAGTTTGTTTACCCTTTAAATAAGGGGTGTGTGTGTAAATAATCTTCAAGGTTTCTTTCATCATTCAGCTCCAAATACCACAGAAATCAAGTGATTTACCGGAGGTCACAGGTCGTACAACTAGTTGATAGCAAAGCTGTCCTAATCTGCTATACCCCTTGTATCCCAGGAGTCTGCCACCTAGAAAGGAGATTATTTCTAAGTCAAATCCCTGGATTTCTGTTTATTTTGCAGTTTATCAAGAGGAGGGGGGAAATGATCTCTTCAGATATTTTTACCCTTGGACGAGGCTGGGTCTGATTTAAATGAATGCTCCAATTCGACTCCAGTATTTCCTTGGAGTAAAAAAGAGGGAGATGGAGGTGGGGAGGTTAAAAGGAACTGCGCTGTGTACTCTGTTAAATACGGTAGCCAGCATCCCTTTCCTCTGCACCCCCACCCCCCTCCACTAGGCATCGGGCCTAATCCTTCCCCTCCCCCTCCCCCCCAGGGGAAAGAGAGAGGAAAAAAAATTGTACATTTTGTTCCACTCCGGCCCCTTTCTGGACGGGTCTGGCGTCGCGTTCCTGGGGTGATCTATGTGACAGGCTGAGCCGGGCTTCCCTGCGGCGGGAAGAAAGATAGTGCGTCTGGGCAGAGCTTGTCCAAGCCCCGGGATCGTGTTCGAGCTCCTGGGGGAGGAGAGACGGGGGCGCGGGTGGGGGAGGGAATGGAGAGGGGAGGATTGGAGAGAGGGGCGCGCGTCCCAGCGCGCGCGCGCAGCCGGTGTCTGGCGGTGATGGATGGCTGACTGTAGCCTGCCAGGAGCCCGGAGGCTTGTCTGGGAACCGACGCCCGGGCAGGACGCGCCAACCAGGAGCCGAAGGTGGCAGGTCAGATGGCTGGCGGCCTTGCCGAGGCCCCTGCCAACCCCCAGCCGCTAGGTGGGTCGGCTCTCAAAGCACTGACCAGGCACTTAGAATGTGCCGGGACTGCTGGGCTGAGAACCCAGGAAGGATGGGGTCAGTAAAAGAAACGGGCAGGGCTCCTCCACCCGCTGACCAACCAGATCCTAGGCCACCTCCACCCTCATCTCACCCTGGGCAACGCCTGCTCTGACCTGAGGGATGCCTCCTCGTGAGGGAAGTGACTTACTCAGGGTCACCCAGCTCTGTAAAATCATCTTTTCATAGGGATAAAATCGGATTTGTGTTTTCCTTAGTACAGGGGACTCTGAGGTAAGGAGATTCCTACCTCTCTGTAGTTTTCCGGCAATTTATAATCTTAAGAGAATTGCCGGGACCAGCGATTAGGGGAAGTAACTTGCCCAGAGTCACAGTCAGTGTGGTCAAGACAGGATTTGAACTAGGTCTTCATGCTCTGTGGCCAACTGCCTATCCACTAAGTGGTGCTGCTTCTTACCATCTAGACACGGATACCTTAAAGATCATTTCATTCAACCCCTTCCTTTTAAAGATGAAGAAGTTGACACTCAAATAATGGATCACCCAAGTTCACGCGGGGTATTTATTAAGTAACATAAGAGGTGGCAGGAACCTCTCAGCCATAGTCAGCCCTATGTGGTTAGGAGTGGCGGCCAACAATATCCCTGACAAGTGGTCCTTCAAGTCTTCTGGAAAACCAGTTGTGCCATCTAGGGCAGCCAATTCCACTTTTAGACTGCTCTAATTACTATTTTTTAAATCCTTTCCTTCTGTCTTAGGAAAGATATAGGTTAAATTGCAGAAGAACAGCAAGGGCCAGACAATGGGAATTAAGTGACTTGCCCAGGTTCCCACAGCTAGGAAGTGTCTGAGGCCAGATTTGAACCTCTTGCCTCCTACTCTCACTTTATCTGTTTATATCCCTCCCAAAGAATGGAGTGAGAGCTCTTTGAGAGCAGAAATGTTTTCATTTTGCCATTTTCTCCCCAGAGCCACCTAGCTGTCCTTGACTGCTCTAATTCTTAAGAACTTTTTCCTGATATTTTTCTAATCACCTCTCAGCTGATTCTTAGGTGTAAGTTATTAGAGGGAACTTCTCCAGATGGCACCATTCTCTTTTCCTCTTGACTTTAGAGTAGTTATTAATCAGTCTCTTATCACTGCTCTCTGAAATGCAAATTGGCTTTTTAGCCTCTGTCCTCAGCTCTTTATTTCCTCTTATCCTTAAATATTTTAAGCAGGTTATCTCTGAATGGAATGGCTACAGCAGTTCTAGATACTGCCATGCTATACAAAACAGTACCAGAATTTTTTTTGAACACCCACAGTGTCCAGTACACTCTGCTATGCTGAGAGATGAGAGAGTCTGCCAGCTAATAAGCTTCCATATACAATCAGTGCCCGCCTCGTCTTGTCAACTCAACCTCCAAGACATCTCTCACCATCTTGGGGCAGCTAGGTAGCACTATGGCTGGAACACCAGGCCTGGAGTTGGGATGATCTGGGTTCAAATATGGCCTGAGCCACTTCCTAGCTGTTCGACTTTGGGCAAGTCACTTAACCCCATTTGCCTAGCCCTTTGCCCTTCTATCTTAGAACTGTTTCTAAGACAGAAAGTAAGGGTTTAATAAAATGAAACATAGTAGGTACTTAATACATGCTTTTTAGATTGGTTTGGTTTATTGGGCCATAACCAGTAGGGTTGGGTAAAGGTACCTTTGCGTAATGCTTAGAGCAGGGATTCTTATTTTTCTGTGTCATAGATCCCTTTGACAATCAGAAAAATGTTCTTTAAATGCAAAAAATAAAATACATAAGATTATAAAACCAACTTTTAGCAATGTAATCTGGGACAGTCCTGAAAGACATGATGGGGAATGCTATCCACCTCCAGAGAAAGAACTGCTGGAGTCATCTTTCACATCAGTGTATTTATGGTTTTATTCTGGGGTTTTGGTTATTGTATGACTTTGCTTTTATAACAATTTCCAATATGGAAGTGTGTTTTGCATGACAATAAAGATAAAATAAAATAAAAGGTTATAAAGGCAGCCAAAGGTTAGCGAAAATAAACATGTAATGTTTCCCCTTTCAAGCTCATAGACACACTGAGATCTCTTGCAGGGATCCAGTGGGCTACTGTATCATAGATTTAGAATCCCTGTGTTAGAGAGTGAGTCTAGACCTTGGAGGCAGACTATCTGTGTTGAAATCCTTGTTCTAACACATACATTGGCAAATATTAGGTAATTATTCTCCTTTGGCACTAGCACAATGCAAGGTAATAAGATGGGTCCTTTCCCTGTGGAGAACTTAGGATATGAGACATTTCTGTTTAAGACAAAAGAAATAAAAACGCAAAGAACAGAGACAAAAAAAATTGTCTACAACATACAGAAAAAAAACCCTCACGTGTATATTTATTATATAACCATCCTGTTATATAGGTAATACAAGTATTTTTATCCTCATTTTACAGATTAAGAAATTGAGGCAGAGAGAAGTTAAGTGACTATCCTTCCCTCCTCTACCTCCCAGAGAGCTATGCCATATAGTAATTTTTTTTTAAAAGAAAAAAGAAGGGGGGTGGAAATTAGGAAAACAGGCCAATGTATGGACAAAAATCTGACAACATATGCAATGTTGACATCTGCAAACCCTTCCCTCCCTACTACTTCTGCAAAGTAGTGAGGGGAGGAGTCTTCCCTTATTTCCTTTTTGGAACTAAGCTTGTTCTTTTTAAGTATGCAAAAACATTGCTTTGATCGTTTGTCAGTGTTGCTCTAATTATATTGCAGTCATCTTTTAAATTATTTTCTTGATTCCAGTCACTTTGTTTTGCATTTATTCATATAAGTTTTTCCATTCTTCTCCGTGTTCATGACATTCATGGTTTCTTACAGCGTAGTAGTATAAAGTTTAGTTATTTGTGTGTGTGTGTGTGTGTGTGTGTGTATGTGTGTGTGTGTGTGTGTGTGTGGTGTATTTGTGTACATGTGTTCCAGTTCAGGGCTACCCACCGTATTTCCAGTTCTTTATTACCACAAACTATATATGTTGCTATATATGTTTTGGCATATATGGGGTGTGTATTTAGTAAGATAAATAAATATTAGATATAAATATAATACATAAATACATTATATGTTTATATAATGTATTTGTCAATGACCTTCTTGCAACCTGTATTGGATTTATAGGATATGAGTTCAAATCCTACCTCAAACAATGAGTAGCTTTGTGACTTCAGGGAAGTGATTTAACCTTTCTGAGCCTCACTTTTCTGATCTGTAAAATGGGGATAATTTTATCACCTACCTTTCAGGGTTATTGTGAGAATAAGATTAAGTTGGGTAATTTATATAAAATGCTTTGTAAACCCTTAAAGCACTATGTGAATTTGAGTTATTATGCTCTCCTCCAATTTTTTACTCATTTTCCTTCTTCATATGATTATTATTATTACCGCATACTTTTCTTTCTCTCTTTTTTAAGATAATAAGGGTTAAGGGATAAGTCTTTGTCTTGCCATTATTCATTTATATTCAGTATTCTATGGGTTATTGCACATAGGGATAAAACAATTTTTTAGTATTATTACTTTGATTGATCAATGAACTGAGGTCCAGTTGGAAGGGGAAGCGAGTTGGCCAAAATCACTTTTGGAGCTGGAACAAGAACCCAGGTCTGATCTTGATGCCCCCGCCCCCACCACCTCCAAGGTTCTTTTCTGACATACGACTTCTGATGGAGCTCACTTACACCTGGCTTTAGAATCTTTTAGGTGTCAAATTTAAATAGAAATAGGGACCAAGTACCAAAGAATCCCATGTTGACTTAGTTTAAAAGTGTAATATCTTCCATTTTTATTATATTTTTATTTATTTTGTTACGTTCCAGTTATGTTTTAAGCTTGGCACCTGCTGCCATGAGACCCACTGAGGTGTCTGACACTTTTGCTCTGGAAGAACAATCATTATAGCTAAAGAGGACCTCCATCTAGCCCACCTCCCTCATCTTTCAGACGGCTCTGCCAAAATCCTTCTTCAAGGCCATCCCACTTTAGTTCAGAGGAAATCATACAATGTGAAGGTGGGAGGGATCTCTTCTCTCTCCCTTTGCCCCACCTTAAACATTTAATGCTGGCCAAATGGGCAGCTACTGTCTCTGTGGATCAGTGGGAGGTGATTGAGGAAGAAGGTGTCTGGATGGGATGTCTGTGTAAGGGAGGAAGGTGAGGGTTTATGTGCTGGGATAATTGTTTTCGATCATTTGGTTCTATTTTATTAAGCAGTAGGAGTGAAGAAAAGAAGGAGGTCAATGTGGGTCACATAAAGGTATCATAGAGGAGGGAGGAAGTCAGCTGGGGCTAGAGAGTCTGGAGGAGGATTTGGAGAGACAGAAAGGACAGGGAGAGTGTTCTAAGGGCACAGAGAGGCTCTGACTGCAAAGATGACTCGTGGCAGGATATAATATTCAATATGTTAATGGCAACATTGGTGCTCCATGTCCAATCCCCATTTTCCAGATAGAATCATCCCTTTCTCAGTCTTTCCCAAACTAAGGAATGGGCTTGGATTTTGACCCAAGTTGACCTCCAAGGACAGCCACCTCAGAGATTTTTAGCTGTCCTTTGCCCTCTAGGTTAACCTTCTCCTCAGCAGACCAAAGCCTGGAGAAGCCAATACTCCAGAATACAGCTAGTTAATAGGGATATATACTCCTCCCAGAATGGGTCAGGCCAGTTCTCAGGATGCCTCTGGGTAGAATTTCCAGAGTCTCAGGCCTCTTACTTAGCTTCTTCTAATGCCTCAGACGATGGGAAAAGGGTACAGTTCTCACTTCTTCCTCTCTCTTCCCCAGGCCACTGGAAAGAAATCTAAGTGCCATTTGGAGGAAATGTTACTGGCAATGCAAAAAGTCTGTTTGTGGTCTGCTCAAGGGGAAGAAGGCATCAGTTCCTTGCCCAGATGGGGGCAGATGCTGGAACCGATGTCCCGAGGAAACTCTTTTATCTTCCTCAGCCTCCTTCTCCATTCCATAGGTCATAAGCAGTCACCTTAATGCCTTTCTACTCAAGTGGAAGCTTTTGATTGACCCATGAAAAGGCCACTTAATGACTTTTGCCCAGTAAATGAAAGTATATGTGCCCTTATGTTAGGGACAGATCAGAATCTAATAGCTTCTTGGCTGCTGTAGCAGCTATCCATCTGCAAGGGACTAGGCAGATGGTTGGAGGAAAGAGAAGGCCATCCATGGGGAGAGCGGGCATCGAATCCCTTAGCTTGAGGCAGTAGGAAAGATTACAGGTGTTGGAGGTAGAAGACATGATTTACAATTCCAGCTGTACCTTTGACTACCTGTGGGAACTTGGATAAGTTGCTTAAACCCCTGGGCATCAGTTTCCCTACCTATAAAATGGAAAGAAATCACTTTTCTTCCTGTCTCACCAGGTTGTTGAGGAGATCTATTGAGCAGAAAGACAAGTAGTACCAGGCAGCTGAGGCTTTGACCTAAATGTGGAAATCTGAAGGTGGGGAAGAGGAATTCCTCCTGGGGGTGGGGGTGGAATCACTCTTTGCTTTTCCTTTCCCCAGACTCCTCTCCATCCCCAACCAGTACTGACCACTTGACCAGCCCTGCTTCCTTGAAAAGCTTCCAGGTTACTATTTCTCAGGATCCCTATTTACCCAGATGGACATGACTAGTCCCTTATATGACTCCTAGCCTGGGGGATTGGGCTATCTTAAATTGCCATCCTTATGATAAGGTCAGTCCTACCCTTTCCTCCCTCATCCCTCTCTTCCCACTGGACCTTCTGTTGTGATACAGTAAAGATTGTGAGAGAACCTGAGTGTGGAGCTTGACTCTGCTGTTTACTAGTAATATGACCTTGGCTTCTTCTGCTCTATAAGGAGGCATACCCTTTAAGTAAGGGAGTGTGTGTGTAAATAATCTTCAAGGTTTCTTTCATTATTCAGCTCTGAGCTTCCAGCTCTGTCCAGAAGCTTCTGCCTCTTACACTCCTTTCATCTTCTGATACTCAGGAGAACCTAGCTTTCTCTTGAAGATATTCTATCTCTTGGCAGGTTCTGGGATCCTGACAGGCTGCTCCTTCCCTTATATGCCTTTACACATAGGGATAGGAGGAGGAATGGGTCCTCTCTGGGCTCACCTAGAGACCTCTTCTCAGCCACCATCAGCCAGCAGCTGCCCACCTTCCTTAGAAGTTCATTCTGCCTGTCCACATCCTTGTTGCTGTCATCTGTACCTCTGGTCACTGTCCCTCCTCCCCAGTAGCCTCAGTATCTGACTCATAGATCTAGAGCTGGAAGGGACTCAGAGACTGTCTAGTCATATTTCTTAATATTACAATTAACAAATTTGAGATGTAAAGGAGGAGTGATTTGCCCAACATCACATAGGTAAGAGGTAGGATTTGAGTCCAGACCCTCTGATTCCAGAAAGCCAATGCTTTTTCCCCTGTACCACATAATGTTCTCCATTGCTATCCCCCAACACCCTGGTTTCCCAGTTCTTTAACCTCTTCCCATTTTATGAACTCAACCATGCACAGAAATAACCCTAAATTAAATGTTCTTACCATCCCCACCACCGTCATCACTGCCACCAGGTCTTTCGTTAATAAACATTTATTGGGCACCTATTAGGCAGAGGTAGCTGTGACTCAGTGGTTAAGAGCAGTGGGCCTAGGGTTAGCTAAGTGACTCAGCGGAGAGAGAGCCAAGCCTGGAGGCAGGAGGTCCTGGGTTCAAATCTGGCTTCCAACACTACCTGACCCCCATTACCTAGCCCTTACCACCTTTTTGCCTTGGAACCGATATACAGTATGGACACTTTCTAGCTGGGTGACTTCTGGTAAGTCATTTAAGCTCTGTATGCCTAGGGAGCAGCTAAGTGAGTCAATGGGTGGAGTGTTGGGCTGGAGTCAGGAAGACCTGAGATCGAATCCAGCCTGACACTTACTAGCTGTCTGACCTTGGAAAAGTCACTTAAACTCTGATTGCCTGATAGAAGGTTCCACTGGAACCACTGGAGAAGGAAAAGGCAAGCAAACTACTCCAGCATCTTTGCCAAGAAAACCTCATGGATAGCTATGGTCCATGGAGTGATGAAGAGGCAGAGGGCACTGAACAACAACAGGTACCTTCTCTGTGCCAGACTCTGTGCTCACCATCTCCCTCCTAGTTAGAGCCTCCCTAAAGAGGTCCCGAAGAGTAAATCAGTTCAGTTCAATTCAGTGATCTTCGATGCTCTCATTTCCCTAGGAGCCGCCCGTCTCTCCCCCACTCTGTTCCCCAGACCTCACATCCAGGATCCCAGGACCTTTCTATAAAGGCAGCCATTCTGGCAGATACATGTCCTCTTTTCTCTCTCCAGCCCTGGGTGGGGCCTGAGCTCTTGGGGCTGCTGCCTATGGTGCATGGCTCTCTGGTTGGAGGTAGGGCTTTCTAAACAATCCCATCTGCTCTGAGTTAGCTATCTGAAGAACAACCAGACTATAATGCTTACACAGACTTACAGGCAGAAGAAAACCAACAACAAAAAAAGCTTAATTATTAGTGCAAGGAAAAACATTCCTTCCTTTCCCCCAAACTGGGCAGCCTGGTAGAAACAATTTTCCTAGTAGAAACAGAAAATCTCGGAATCAAAAAATCTGAATCCCAGCTCCGACACTTTTTTCTATAGCTTTATGATCACTTACTTAATCTTTCTGAGCCTTAGTTTCCCCATCTTTAAATAAGTGCAATAAAAATTGCATTCCCTCCCTCATAGATTTGTTGTGAGAAAAACACTTTTTAAACTCCAAAGATGGGCTTATTTTTAAAAATTCAACATAATTTCTATAGGCATCTACAGGGTCACATAGTAGTATGTATCTAAAGCCAGATTTGAACTCAGGAAGATGAGGCCTCCTAATTCAAAGTCCAGCCCTCTATCCACTGGGCCACCTGGTTGTCCTTTTACATATCTCTTTAGTCCTCTCTCTTTTTTTTTTGAAACCCTTACCTTCCATTTTGGAGTCAATACTGTGTATTGGCTCCAAGGCAGAAGAGTGGTAGGCAATGGGGCTTAAGTGCCCAGGAAGTGTCTGAGGCCAGATTTGAACCTAGGACACCCCCCGTCCACCACCATCCCCCCATCTCTAGGCCTGGCTCTCAATCCACTGAGCTACCCAGCTGCCCCCTAGACCTCTCTTTTTAAAAAACCCTTACGTTCTGTCTTAGAATCAATACTTTGGTTTGGTTCCAAGGCAAAAGAGCAGTGATAAGAGCTAGGCAATGGGGGTTAAATGACTTGTCCAGGGTTGCACAGCTAGGAAGTGTCAGAGGCCAGATTGAACCCATGACCTTCTAAGCCTGGCTCTCAATCCATTGAGCCACCTAGTTGCCCCTAGTCTTCCATTCCTAAAAGCTTGCTCTCAAAGAATTGGAAAAGCTCTAATAAATTAATTTGTGCTAAGATGTTAATGATTAGTAGAAGGCAAATGTGTTATTTCCTGTGGGGAATTTTTATACTTTAACAGGGAGCAAAACCTAAGCCAAAAGGAATAAATTCCAGACATCCATGATAAGCTAGTGTGTGTGGAGTCATTATTGGAGGGTAGAGGTGAGAGTATTCTTGCTGTCCCTCTAACCATACTCTAGAAGTACACAGTGGAAAGGGCTACTGAAGGGGAGAAGACCTAAAATTCTAGCACAAATTTTGTCATTCATTTGTTGTGTAGTCTTGGACAAGTCAACTAATTTCTCAGAGCCCTAGAGGATCATAACTTTAGAGTTGGGAGGGATTTTGGAAGCCATCCCATCCAGCCCTTTTATTTTGCAAATGAGGTAACTGAGGACCAGGGAAGTAAAGTAATTTGCCTGAGGTTGCAAATGTATCAAAGATGTCAGGGGCAGCTAGGTGGTTCAGTGGATAGAGAACCAGGCCTGGAGTTGAGAGGACCTGGGTTCAAATGTAACTTCAGATACTTTCTAACTATGTGACCCTGGAGCAGTCACAACCCTAATTGCCTAGCCCTTGTCTTTAGAGTTTAAAAAAAAAAAAAAAAGAGGAATCAAAGGTATTATTCAAACTCTCTTAGCAAAAATCAAACTCAACAGTCAGTAGTTTCTAGACTCCCCTTTTATTTCTCTTTTGGAAATGAAATCAACATTTGTCCTTCAGTCCTGCAGTACCTTTCCCAATAGCCATAGTCTTTCAAAGATCATCAACACTAGCTCAACAATCATACCTTTCCGTTTTTGTTATATCCTTTCCAGGCTGAGGATCATTTTCCTAGGAAAGGGAAAAAAAGGCACAAAAGTAAAATAAGAGTCAAGTGAGCCTGTCTCTTCTTCATGATCTACTATTTTTGTTTCTAAGAGGGGAGAGTGCTTCCATGGGGACAGTACGGCGTAGTGGAAAGGATGCTGGATTTAATATGGAAGGACCTGGGTTTGAATCCCAACTCTGTAACTTTGGAAGGTTACTTTTTCTTTCTTTCTAATAAAAAAATTATTATATTTTTCTTTTTCAGGTTACATGTTGATACAACTTTTAACACTTGTTTTCTGAAATTTTACCATCTGTGCTCTCTCCTTCCCTTCTTTAGCTCCCTCCCCTAGACAGTAATATTCTATAAGTTATACATGTGCTGTCTTGCAATACATATTTCCATGTTTATCATGTTGTAAAAAAGAAGACATATGTCACTTATGCAAGAAAGCACTCGAGGAGGAAATAAAGTGAAGAATATATGCTTTAATTTGCATTCAGACTCTATCAGTTCCTTCTATGGCATTGCCTTTTATTCCTTTTCTGTCATTAGTCCCTTGGAGTTGTCTTGGATTTTTTCATTGCTGATAATGGTTACATCATTCACAGTTGATCATTGAACATTATTGCTATTACTATGTATCATGTTCTCTGGGATCTGCTCATTTCACTTTGCATCATTTCATATTGTCTTTCCAGGTATCTTTATGATTGAGTGGTTATTTTTCCTCTCTGTGCCTCAGTTTCCTCATTTGAAAAAAGAGTGAACTAGACTAGGTAGCCTTTCAATTCCTTTCTAGCTCAAAATCTATCATTTTCATCTTTCTAACTCAAAATCTATTATCTCCATCCCAACCAGCAATCCTATGCTTCTTCTATCTCTACACAACATAACTAAAATGCCATTTTTGTTATTGGCATTCTGTTCCAGCCTTAGCTCAGTTTGAGTTTTAGCACTCTTGACCCACTTCTTCCATGCTTTTGCTGGTCATTTTGCTCTTTAGGGTATCATAGGCAGGGAAGGGATGCTCCTAGCCAGGCTGGAGCAAAAGAGTTAGGTGAGGAGGACTTTCTGAAAAAGTTATCAGTATCAAGGACCCCAAGTATTTCCTGATGTACTATGCATGGAAAAGGGTTGCTATGGTGTTGCTGGCCTGAAGTCAGCTTCCTTGGCTGATCAGTGGCTTCTCCCTATAAACGCTAATTTTACTCCTTTAACAAGGACAGTCATGCATTAAAGAGAGCTGGTGTTCTTGGGAAGGAGGGGTGTCATCTAGGAGGCTGGTGAGTCACAAAATACAGTCATCCTCAGCTTTGCCTGACCCTAGCATCTCCCAGAGAGAGGACATGGATGGTCCCCTAAAAACTTCTGGAACAGGAAAGGGACCGAGAAGGTTGGGTAGTGAGTGAAAGAGCCCAGGTCAGGGAGTAGGAGTCTGGAGACATGGGTTCAAATAATGGCTTTATCACTGCAGGATTCTAGGCAGACCACTCATCTCCTCTGGGCTTCCATTCTTATTGGACTAGATGAAAGCCCCTTCATCTTCAGTTCTACTATTCTTAGATTCTATGATATTAGCCTTTGTCACAAGCACTTGAAGATCATGAATAGATTCTTGATAATTCCTATTTCCTTCTGTCAGCTCCCAGACAGATGGTAGATTAGTGTAAGAAGCAAACCAGTGAACAATTATCATTAGATATTGATAATTCATAAAAAGGATGTTTGAAATAGAAATATGTCAAGGTTGAGTATAAGCAAGAGAACATGGCATAAGGTAAAACAGGATCCTAGCATCATAGGTCTAGAGCTGGAAGGGACCTCAGATTTGGAGATAATACTAAAAGTGCTTCTACCTTTCAGGGTCTAAGAGGAAAAATCCTTTTAATCAATCCATCAATCAAATGATCAATCAATAAATGTTTAAATCAATGTAATTAACTTATTTATTCTAATTAACTTAACAATAAATAAATCTATCATAATTAATTTTGATATTTAATTATTATTTATATCATTATGTATAATATAATTAACAACATACTAATAAATTAATTAATAACAAATAACAACAAATAAAATACTAAATAATAATAAACTAATTAATTCAAATAATTAATTAATATACTAAGTACTTGGTAGATGTGCTAAACCAGGTTGAGGGTAACTAACAGGCCTCAAGCCCAACAGTGAGTTAAAGGGATGTCTACCTCAAGCATATGAAGACTTCTCCTTGAGGAATAGGAGGATGAGAACAATTTATTTCAACAGCCAGGAAGGTGGCTGAAGTGGACACTATGGACCTACAGCATGGTTAGACATTAAAGAGACCAAATTCATCCACTGTATCCCAAGTCATCACCAGGCATCCTGACTTTTGTCTTGCCACTGGTCTTCCATGACTCTAGGAGACGGAGTGTGGCTGACAACTTTGTGCAACTCTACCTCACTTAAATCCAATTCATAAACAAGTCAAAATATCATCCCATGGTGTCATTGGCCTTCTTTGGAAATGAAGCAGGAACAACAACAATTAAGTACCTACTGTGTATTGGCCTAGGGTTTGGAATCAGTATACAAAGCAGGAGTAGTCTCTGCTTTCAGAGTCCTTGTTTTCTACTTTTAAAGCTTTAAGCATGAGAGAAATGTGAGTTATTTTAATCTCGGAAGAATCTCAGAGGAAGGACGATTAACAAATATATATATTAGGATGGGTGTTTGGTAAGAAGGATGCCTGCCTTGGGAGAGAAGGAAAGGAGCTGTGGAGGATGGGGGGAAGTAGCTGGTTCTTGCTTAGTGTCCAGGATCATACTTCTTACAACTTTCAATCTGAAAATAAATGAAAATTTATTAAGTGCCTTTCATGTGCCAGGTACCTGAGGAGTACAAAAAACAGTCAAGGACAGTCCCTGCCCTCAAGGACCTCATAATCTAATGAGGAAGACAAACAAGCAAATAAATATTTACAAACTATATACAGGATAAGTAGGAAATAATTAAAAGTCGGGAGACACTAGGATTAATAGGTGTTAGGAAAGGCTTTTAGTTGGAAGACAGGATTTTAGTTGGAACTTAAAGGAGGCCAGGGAAGACAATAGGCAGAGATGAGAAGGGAGGGAGAATATTCCGGACATAGGGGACAGTCCAGAAAATGCAGAGAGATGGGACATCAAGGAGGCCAGTGTCACAGGATTGAAGAGCTCCTGGTGGGGACAAAGGCATGAGAAAACTGGAAAAGTAGGGGAGGGGGTGCTAGGTTAAAAAATGCTTAGAATTCATATTTAATTCTGGAAGCAATTGGGAACCACTGGAGTTTATTGAGTAGGAGGGAGTGACTTGATTGGAACTGTGTTTTAGGAAAATCACTTTGGTGGCTGGCCCTTGAATAACAGGTGTATATGGCAGACAGATTGGAAGTAGGTTTCTGAGGCCCAGAATGTTGCCAAACCATGAAGGTACTGTAGAGAGGGCAGTGGAGGGACTGTGGTAAAACATAGTAGACTTGTAACAAGACCAGGAAACTTCAGTTTGAAGGATTGTGGCTCTTGGAAAAAACCTTACCTTTCAGTCATCCCTCAATTAGAGATCTACCCAACATAGAACTAACTAGATTACAAATATACCCTCTAAATATGAGCCTTCAGCTCAATCATAATGTTGATAGAGCTTGGCGACCCTCTATTTCCTCTTCTGCATCCTTCCTTCTTTGGGTTTCATGCTCAAGGGGACCTTTTGAGGACAGGAACCTGAAAAACTCATACACACTGAGAAATGCATCAGAGGGCACTTGAGCTGAACTTTGAAGGGAGTTAGGAAGAGGCACAGTGGTTAGAACACTGGGCTTGGAATCAGGAAGATTCACATTTGTGAGTTCAAATCTGACCTGAGACACTTACTAGCTGTGTGACCTTGGGTGAGTAACTTTACTATGTTTACCTCAGTTTCCTCATCTACGAAATGGAGAAAATGGCAAACTATTCTAGTATCTTTGCCATGAAGACCCCAAATGGGTTCCTGAAGACATGAATGAACAAGAGCAAAGGGATTCTAAAGGGCAAAGGTGAGAAGTGAATGAATTTCAGGCATGGGAGCACAGCAAGCTAGAATGATTCCACCATAGAGTCTGTGACAGGAAGTAGCATGCAGTTAAGTCTGGGAAGGTAGAACCTGAGATTAGTCAATGTAGGACTTAAAAAATGTTCTTTGCTGAAGAAATAAAGAGAGCTTCACTGGAGTTTTAAGGAGTGATGAGACTAGTCCTATGCTTTGGGAATGAAGGTTTGTCCAGGCCATGCAGGCAAGAGACTTTAGAGATCTTTAACACCTTCTTTTCACAGATGAGGAAGCTGAGGTTCAAAAGAGGAAGAGACTTGCCTAATATCATCCAAGTTTTTATGGGACTCTCTTCCAGTTTACACATGGATCTTCTCCAGGGGAGGTAGGTGCATCTGCAGTCTTTTCATAGACTTTACTCCTTAGACAGTCTTAAACTAAAAACTGGACAAAACATTTGTGTGTCTTGGTCAGAGTTTGAAAATGTGGCCCCTCTTCCTGCCTCTTCCTGCTTTTCTTTACTACTTTCTCTATAGGCAACTATCTATCTTGCCTATGCCTAATACTCTGGAATCTTCCTGGATCTAGGTATCTCCTAAAGAGCAGATGGAAAAGGGAGGAAGGTAGTGGGTAGGAGACCCTTGGAAACTTCAGAACTTTCCTCAGAGGGGTCTGAACTTCTACTTAAAAGGTGAGATGCAGTGATGCTCCTGAATGATGATGATGATGAATAAGTTAATAATATAGCAAACATATTTAAATTAAAATAGAATTTAAATAATATAAATTTATATTTATATATAATATATTAAACATAGTAATTTCATATGCTAAACACACTATATTTTATATAATAGATGCATACATTATATAAATGTATAAATATAATTTATTTTATATTATATTAATAATAATTTAATAGTATATTAAGTATAATAGTAATTAAAAATACACGTGTATCATGCTTATAGTTTACAAAATATTCATATATATTTTTAACTCTTTTATCTTCCATCTTTCCAAGGCATAAGAGTGGTAAAGGCTAGGCAATGGGGGTTACG